>NC_068370.1:33799090-34117590 GCF_020536995.1 Dreissena polymorpha
TGTATTTTTGTAATTACGAATTATTTTTAAGTCCGTTACGTATTTATTTTAAAATCATGTCGTACCATTAAGAATTACAAAATCAAGTTACGAATATTATTTTAACATCGGTTTGTATCAATTTTTATTGAGTTCTTTTCGCGTATTAGTAATCTTTTCAGTGCTTATATAAAATGGTTTGTTTAACAAAGCGCATTTTTTCCAATAAAAGCGGCGTGTACAGTCTATCTGTAAAAAAACAATGGCGGCGCCCAGAGAGCGTCCTTAAAAAACTGCAAAGCGTGCAAAAACACGCTTTTAACATATTGTATGCAAAGTGAGACGAAGTTGAATGTTAAGAAAGACATTATAGAAAAGATCTTGTAGGATGTTATATGTTCAATTGCCGAAACAGTTGCGAAAGCTAAAAAACGCGACACGACGGGTCCAAACTTAATAAAAAACATTGAACGAGTGGAAGGGACAATTCCTGTGGCCCATCGTTGAAAAGATTGAAGGGGAGACCCGTTTTAATTGTGAAATATGTAAAAATTCATGGAAGGCATGCATTCTAAGCACAGTTTGGGCATATGAAGGTATTTGAAAAATAAAATTGTATACTACTGAAAAGACACTGTTGAAATCGTTTAAATTAAGTTGCAAGTATGTTTATTTTGATTTTTTGCTTGAAAATAACCATTATTAATTATTTTTAGGTCATTTAGAAAAGTTAAGAATTATTTTCCAAAACTTAGTAGTAAAGTTAAGAATAAAATTTCAGAGTTAAGAATTATTTTTGAAAATCTGGTAGTAACGTTAAGAATTTCACAAAACCTTATCTGGAGCTCTGGACCTTATAAAACTATTTTTTGTGACCCCAGATGCACCAACCATCTATATACGCTTGCAACTTAAATCAACTACATCTCATTATCTAATTTTTGTCCCCTACCGGTTTCACCAGAGGGGACTTATGGTTTGCGCTTTGTGCGTCTGTGAGTGTCTGTCTGTCACACTTTTCTGGATCCTGTGATAACGTTAAAAGTTCTTAATATTTTTTCATGAAACTTGCAACATGGATTGATAGCAATATGGACATTATGCACGTCATTTCATTTTGTTCCTACGTCAAAAATTGTGGTTGCTATGGCAACCAAAAAAAATATTCTGAAAATGGTGGCATTTCTGACAATGGTGGAGCCGGTAGGGAACCATATTGCTTGACAATAGCCTTGTCATATATATTACATATCGCACCAAGTTTTGCGTTGTGAAAAATTTCAAAACTGTTTCAATGTGGTTCTTAAACCAGGTACTTCTAATTATCCTGTGCCTAAGTTAGAGGGATATAGAATTGGTGTTGTCTGACGGTCGTTCCTTCCGTCCATCATTCCATTTGTCTGTCATTCCCTCTGTCTGTCTGTCACAAACATTCCAGGGCTATAACTCAGAAACATGATACTTCATGGGTGAATAGATATCAATGAGGAGACTTGCCATGCACAAAAACCATAACCCTACTATTTCTTAATCAAGAGTTATTGCCCTTTTTTGTTTTTGTATGATGTAACTTTTCAGGGCTCTATCTCAGATACGCTTCAAGATTTTAACATGAAATTTCATGAGTGTATAGATATTAATCAGGAGAATTTCAATGCATAAAAACAATAAACCTACACTTATTAATTTTTAGCTCTACTGGCCGAAGGCCTGAAGAGCTTATGTCATGGCGTGGTTTCCGTCGTCCGTCCATCTGTGCGTTAGACTTTTTCTTGTTTACGCGAAAAAGTCCACAGTTTTCATCCGATTCTTTTCAAACTTGTTCAGTGTCTTTATATTAATGAGGACTCGAAACCTATTGAAAATGGGTTACATCAGAGTAAAAAGTCCAGAATTATCTCCCCTGGAATTTGAGAAAATTGTGAAATAAGGCTTGTTTACGCAATAAAGTCCACAGTTTTCATCCGATTCTTTTCAAACTTGTTCAGTGTCTTTATATTTATGAGGACTCGAATCCTATTGAAAATGGGTTACATCAGAGTAAAAAGTCCAGAATTATCTCCCCTTGAATTTGAGAAAATTGTGAAATAAGGCTTGTTTACGCAATTAAGTCCACAGTTTTCATCCAATCATTTCCCAACTTGTACAGTGTCATTATCTGAATGATGAGTCAAACCCTATTGAAAATGAGCAATATCGGAGTTATAAGTCCAGAATTATCTCCCCTTGAATTTGAGAAAAAAATGAAAATCTTTAACATTTTGCCATAACTTTTGCAATATTGAAGATAGCAATTTCATATTTGGCATGCATGTGTATCTCATTGAGCTGCACATTTTGAGTGGTGAAAGGTCAATGTCATCCTTCAAGGTCAAAGGTAAAAAAAAATCAAAGCGGCGCAGAAGGGGACAAAGTGTTTCCGACAAACACATTTCTTGTTTGTTTACATATAAAGTTCTATCCTTTTGAAACTTCGACAGATCTTTTATATCATCAAGGGCCAGATCCCCATTGAGAGTGAAGAAAATTTGTCCAACTTATTGTTGAAAAGTAGCCATTTGAAGTTTACATTTTAGGTTTCTTCTTGTTTATGCGATAAATTTTGGGTCTGTTTATTTAAAACTTACTCAGATTGTTCATACAATCAAGGGCTTGGGCCCTATTGATTCGAGCCAGTAGAGCAATTTAGGCCCTCATGGGCCTCTTGTATTATACCATTTGCTCCCATACATAAACAAAATGTGTTTTGCGGGGATATCTAAGAAATATCGTTCAGGCAATCGTGGTTACACATTTAAATCTAGAGGGCCACAATGCGATAGTGCAATAGTACAATGGCGACAATGCAATAGTACGATGGCGACAACGCGATAGAACGATGGCGAAAATGCGAATGTCATCGTACTGTTGTCATCTTATTATCGCATTGTCGCCATTGTACATATGCATTGTCGCCATCGTATTGTGGCACTGTCGCATTGTCATCATTGTACTGTCGCATTGTCGCCATCGTACTATCGCATTGTCGCCATCATATTGTCGCACTGTCTTCATTGTATTATCGCACTATTGCATTGTCCCCATTATACTATGGCATTGTCGACTATCGCCTTCTGGTACACAAACTATTCTTATTGCAGAAAAAAAAGATGACTTTATAAAGATTTACTTTGAACAAGGTTACAGTTATAATGAAATCAAATCCTGATTAAGTTATAGAATGGGTATTGATGTAAGGTATGCCGAACTGTAGAGTATTTTTAAAAGTGGCTCCATCAATAAGGAAAAAAACGTTGTGCGCATGTATACCCGAAGGCGATAGACAACAATGCAACAGTACGATGACGACAATGCAAAAGTGCGACAATACGATGGTGACAGTGTGATAGTATGATGGCAACAATGCGATAATACGATGTTGACAGTACGATGACCCGATAGTACGATGGCCACAATGCGATGATACCATGGCGACAGTACAATATGACTATCGCATTGTCGCCATAGTACTATCGCGTTGTTGTACTAACTAACCGGTCCCACCTTTAAAGTGTGTTTATGTTCTAGTTTAATCACTTTGTTAACAGGCGGTTGGTATGGTTGATGCGTCAAAAATATATAATAAATTTTAAGTTGTGAATGGCATAGTTTTCATAAATGAATTCTTTGCAGCATTAAAAACAAATTGGCTGTTAAGGCAAATCCTGATTCTTGAGTAATTTATCATGATTATGTTATGTATATATGAGATAATTTAATCATGAACCAAATCCCTCTGTTACGCATTATGCCTTGGGGGTTTCCAATGAATGGCGAAAAATGTGCAGTCTCATTCCATTTTGAAGGCATGTTTGATCATCTGGCTGCACTTAATATCATTGTATTGGATCATCTTGGATAAAACAAGCTAACTTGTAGTGAGATGGCAGTTTTTGAAACTAAAACAAAATTTTGAATGTAGCATTTGGTTGCATTTGTGTGGAAATATAAAAAAAACTACATGCATTTTGTGATGAAATTTCTTTGGTGACATCAGTAAAGTGATAATACTCCAATTTGTAATGTATTGGATTGTTTTCTCTCGGGAGAAAAAAATCAGCAATTACTTAAAATCAAATTCAAAGTTAACCTTATGAGAACTTTATTCTGATACCTCTCAAAAGAGATACATATTCCAGCACGAAATATTTCATGAAAATATTAATTCATTACATGCAGTCGGAAAAAAGGACAGTTTATATATCTGAGCCTTTAAAGTGTTTATGTCCAAGTTTCGGCTCTCATTAGGCCTAACCTTTAAGTGCTATAGTAACTACAGAATGTGTTATATTCTAATTGCTGCTTCAATAGGTGACTCACCTTGAAATCGCAGAATGATAATCAAAATTTCACCTGAAGAAGTAAGATAAATTGTCTAATTTATAAATTTCACATTTTGACACGATGATTTTATGTGATAAATGGATTGTGGTGACAATTTCTGCTGACCAATTGTCCTAATTGGGTTCAATAAAGTAAAACCATGATCAAAAGATTTACATTTGACAGTTTTTAGATTTATATAAACGTCTTCCATTGATAGATTTAATGGTCACAAGTTTGCTATTGTTATGAAAATGTAGCATTTCCGTGTAAAGTGGGTCTGGTCTTGGTGCTGGTTTAGTAAGTGATGAAATGTTCACTTTTATCTGAAGCTATAATCTTTTAATGCCAATTGATTGCTGATTGAATTACCATGTTTTATGTTGCTTTTATATATTTGTTCACAATGAATGGGGAAGTGTTGACCCCTGTTTCATTGTTATTGTGGGCGAAATTGCACCTCTGGTTTACAATTGCAAATATTTGGAAAGACGGTTGCAAACAAGATTCTGCACTTAAGAAGGATACAAGTGTTAACTTTGCTTGATGCTCATGTTTGTTTTAATGTTTTTAGCTTTTGACTAAGTTAAAGATACATTATGAACCAACTTGGTCAAATTTCCTTTGAGATTAGTAAGTATTAAAATGTATATGTTTAAAACTTTACTAATGCTGTTTAAACTTGTCCAAAAATTATCTTCATTATACTGCAACTGTTTAAAGTTGCTAA
Source organism: Dreissena polymorpha (assembly GCF_020536995.1). Taxonomy (NCBI): domain Eukaryota; kingdom Metazoa; phylum Mollusca; class Bivalvia; order Myida; family Dreissenidae; genus Dreissena; species Dreissena polymorpha. The sequence continues at coordinate 33,804,162 of NC_068370.1, forward strand.
AAAAATATCTATATGTATATATTAATATTTTTTTAAGACATAAACATTTTCAATGATATATATTTAAATGTACACCTTTAGAACATCCCAAATATCTGTGCTTGATTAAAAATGGGAACTCAACAACGCTACATTTTATAGGTATCATTAAAAATCAAAGGATGGATCTATCTTGAAATCTGATCAATTATTGGTCACTGGACAACAGCTGAAGTGGTCACTTTGATCTTTGATAATGGGATGGCTAAAAACTAATTTGGCTAAAAGTGGGTGGATTGACATTCTGCTTTGATCTGTGTTTCATAGTTGCACTATGTATTGTATTTTTTTTCATTTTTCATGTGAACAATTTAGAAATGTTAGAGGTGAAAAGTTTGAATTTTTTAGATGTTTAGACCAAATAAAATTGTAACACATTTTTGTCGTCTTGGATATGTATTATTGCCAATGTAATGATTATAAAAGTATTCTTATTTATTATATGATATAGTATTTATATATATTTGGCTTTTTATAACGTGTATGCCCTATATTTTATCTAAATATATAAATATAATATAAGTTTAAACATGAATATTATTGCTCAATTATTGCTCAATGCTAGCATAAGTATCAGCTTTTTTTGCTGCTGTACCTTATTATTTTCTCCCTCATATATTTATTATAAAGTAAGGTAATAATTTATGAATATTATCACCTGAAAATAAGGCAAGCAATCTAAAATGAATATTTAATTTTATGCTCTATCCACAAAAGATATACACATTATGACCATGTCATTTGTCATTAAACTTGAATTTAAATAGAGAAACATGAATCGCCTTAACAGCTATAATGTTACGGCTAGTCCAATTTCATAAACAGCATATCAGGTCCAATAAAAATATTTTTCCTTTGTTAAAATTAAAAGAAATATTTAACCTGGAGATAATTTCCCATTAAGTCAGTATTTAGATTTGCCTAAAAATCATTCACAGTCAAATACAGCTTGCATACCTGTTTCATGGTTAGGCTTTTATTTACAATTGATCAGATATGGAGAGCTACAGTGTGGGGTACAAAAACGACCTTATTGGTATCAAGCCTTCCAGATTGGGGCAAATTGCCTTTAAGATCAGATACTCATTTTGAATTGAGGCATATCAGGATAATGTTGGCTGTGCATGTTGCATATTGATCTTTGTGGAGCGTTTTTACCTCAGTGTGGTAAATAATATAATCTTTGTCGACATTGACAGCGTTGTTGATACTTGGAGTTGTAATTTCAGATAATCAGCTAGGTTTGCATTGCGATTTGGGATATCTTCTGCGACTTGTAATTGAAAAATTAGTTGTGAATTGTGGATTTTATTGTGGATTTGAAATAATTTTAGGTTTAATTGGCCGCATGATAGTTAGTATTTGTGAAAATTATGATTTATCAATTATTTATTGTGATGAAATAGTGTTTAAGAAATATTGGCTAATTCAGAGTGAATATTAGGAAGAAATACGATACATCAGAATGGAAATGATTAGGTGTAAATTGTGTTAATTTTGTGTTTATTCACTTATAGGTGTGCTATAATTGTATTGCTGTTTGTTTATTGTGTAGTGAATATTTTGAGTGTTTTTATGAAAATCAATCTGGATTAAAAAGTAAATTCCGTTTATTATTGTGATGAAATTCTTCTTAAATGGGATGATATAACCAAAGGTAAGATATTTTATTCTCTGTGTATTGTTACATATTTATTGTTGTATGAGATAGCCACAGCTTGTAGAACATGGCTAAAAGACAAGAGTTTGTGACATTGATTGTGGAAATAAGTGACATATACAAGCTAGTCCCCTGACATACATGATGTTAGATTGGCCACACATGTCTCACCAGAAAATATTTTTGTATCACAAATACCGGTCTGTCATATTAAGATAAAGATTTTTATAATGAATGTGGTTATTATATTTTAAGGTTTTATTTGCTTGAGTCAGGTATTTTCCTTTTCATATGTTAAAATTTGTTTGTTCTCTACTTTATTAATAATGTTATTTGCGTATTAAATAATAGTCACATGCAAATAATATTCTAATAAATATTTATCATTATAAACTTTTTCCACTTATACCCATTGAGGATAATTCATAGTTTTTATGTGAACACGTTTGGGATACAATAATTTGGCAAAATCATAGTATACATGACTGAACTCTATAAGACAGTTCAAAGCAAGACCTTAAACAATGCAAAGATTATATTATTAGACATATAAATGGTACAGGCCAGATGCTTGAAAAAAAAACTACCGTGTACACACTCAGGTATTTAAAAAGTTTCTGGAAACAAACTCTATATATTTATTACTGGCCAATTTATATGGTAGTCTTATACTTTGTATGTAAGCCATGGGAAATCCTTTGAAATGCAAGCACTGTTCAACTGCCTTTAAAATGGTTTGATTTCAGATTGACACGGACAATTTACTCAGTTGATACTCTCAACAAAGCTGTATTCAGATTTGCTGATTTAAGTGCCTTATATATGTTAATAATGTGATGTGGTGTTTGAAGACAGTATTTTATATTTCTCCCACAGATTTTTATCACCACTTTTATCAATTATGATACCCTTATTAAAGGTAGTTAAAAGCTTCATTTTGTTTTTAACCTTAAACTGCTGTATCATCCTTAAACTTATATATTTGATTTGGTTGTATGGCGATGACTTCAAAAGAAGTGTTAAACTTTCAAGTGCAAAGTGTTGATCTATGTGATAGTAATATTTTCATATATATGCATTTCAAAATACATATTATGCAGCGTTAGTTTTACAGTTTTTATTATCATACTATTGGTTTGTCTGATTCTTTCACTGTTAACCTCAGTTGGTCAAGCGCTGGACTACAAATCCTTAAGTTTTCTGGTTCGACTACCAAACCAGCAATATAACTTAAAGAGTGGGATTGGTTATGACTAATACGCCCATTCTCCCCCTATCTCTGATTAATGAAGGGCAATTTCAATTATTGTCATTTTGCACGTAAAAGTGGCAGTTTAGGTCAACTGACAGTGTCATTGATATGAGTGAAAATAAATACAGCGTAAAATCCAAACAGGCATCAACAACCAAACGCAATATAGTACAGTAAACTAGATGACAAACCTTATCTAATCAGTAAATAATAGAAGCGTTTATGTTTAGACCACTAGCATGCTCATTCAAAAACTAAATGGCTTCAATTTTAAGTTACATGAAATAACATTACACTAGTTCTCAAGAATTGTGTGCGGCCCTTTTCATATGACCTTATAGACCTAAAGTTCTAGACTACATGGGGAGTCCCCTAACCTGCTTTTTCATATGACTTTATAGAACCTATAGGTCTTCACTACATTTGAAACCCCCTACCCAGCCTTTTCATAGGACTTTATAGAAGCTTTAGGTCTATACTGCATGTGAAAGCCCCTACCTTTTCTTTTCATATGACTATTTAACCTATAGGTCTAGACTACATGTGAAACCCCCTACCCGGCCTTTTCATTGGACTTTATAGAACCTATAGGTCTAGACTACATGTGAAACCCCCTACCCGGCCTTTTCATTGGACTTTATAGAACCTATAGGTCTAGACTACATGTGAAACCCCCTACCTGGCCTTTTCATTGGACTATACAGAACCTATAGGTCTAGACTACATGTGAAACCAGCTACCCGGCCTTTTCATTGGACTATACAGAATCTATAGGGTTAGACTGCATGTGAAATCAGCTAGCCAGCCTTTTAATTGGACTTTATATAGAACCTATAGGTCAAGACTGCATATGAAACCAGCTGCCCAGCCTTTTCATTTGACTTATAGAACCTATAGGTCTAAACTTCATGTGAACACCACTACCTCCCCTTGTTGAGGGACTTCATAAACCTATAGGTCTAGACTTCATGTGAACACCACTACCGTGCCTTTTCATAGGAGTTAACAGACCTATAGGTCTACACTGCATGTGAACCCCTTACTCCGCCTATTAGATTGGTGTGCTATCACTGTCACCTTCCAAAACAAAAAATCACGGATAAAAGGAACAGTTATTAAACAAACGGTAGTTTAATAAACCTGTAGTATACATGGTATAATATATCAATTGTGTTTACATTTTCAACGTTAACTAAGTGTAAATAATGTGATTGACATTTGATTAAAATGTGATTAATGCAGTCTTAATCCAAATGAGCATTTAAACCTATAAAGTCAATTTTTTAGTCTTGCTTTTTTGGTCACATTTAATCAGATTAATTGAACACCATTGTATTCAAATAATTGATTATACAAAAAATCTATTGTAGTATACCTAGGTGTATAAACTTTGCAAATATTTATCATCCCAATTGATCCAATTGATATGTTTGATTTTCAAAACGTATTATTGTTCATCACATACCAGTTTCTAATGGGGAAAATGCCAATTTTGATGATTCTTAAATACCATTGGCTTTTCGGGTTTCTTAAATACTATTATTAAAGTCTTTTATTAGATGCTAGATCAGTATTTTAATAATATTAGGTTTGTATATGTTACTAATTGTGGTATGATAAAGTAGTTTAACCGATACCTGAGGTATGTGTCCATTGTTTTACATACTTTAATTGGCAGATAGAGTTTTAATTCATTGAACACTACGGGTTGAGCATGAACACTTTACGTTAATGGTTGTTTATTTCAGCTCAAATGCACTGACAGCCTCAAGGTAATTGAGAAACTCTTGAGACACTTCATGAGTCAGTTTCCTGGGTAGAACCAGTCCTTAGTGTCCCTTGGGGAGATCCTGAGAATGTTGCAATAGAAGGAATTGAACCTGGGACTTCTACTACTGAATATAATTTTGTCACATATAATGAATTAAATCCCAGTATTTTCGTTTGAGTCGCGTTCTGAGAAAACTGGGCATAATGCATGTGCGTAAAGTGTCGTCCCAGATTAAGCTGTGCAGTCCGTACAGGCTAATCAGGGACGACACTTTCCACCTTGATTGGATTTTTGCTAAGAAGAGACTTCATTTTAAAGAAAATGTCATAAAAGCGGAAAGTGTCGTCCCTGATTAGCCTGTGCTGACTAAACAGGCTTATCTGGAACAACACTTTACGCACGTGTATTATGCCCAGTTTTCTAAGGCTCATTTGATGTACATTATGTATGAAGGCTTTTTTTGAGTGATTTGATGTTTTTTTCAGGGGATATGTCAATTAAAGGAATGGTAGATTCAGTTTGAACAACTAGCTGTAGACTGAGCATTATTGCAATTAGAATAATTAGTTTCTAATATCATGATGAACAAAACTGTGTTTCCAAATATTGTCGCTTTAAGCTTTATCTACTCCATCTTAAACAGCCTTCATAACATTTTGTGTTAGATCGATTGCACTGTTGACAGTCCAATACAGTCAATATCACCGGACAAAAAATCGGATATCACCTGAAGGGCCCTTTCTATTATTGCAGGTGCTAGCTTTATTGATATTTAATGTCCCAGTGGCTCATGACATGTAAGCCTTAGTGCAAACAAAATTAGCATTGGATTTCTTGTCCATTTTAAAGCTAATTGAATTTGAGAGCAAATAATTACTCAATGTTTAGCTGTCATTATCTTATCTGTGATAAGTATCATATCTATCTTGGGATTCGAAATTGTGTGACTTAAGAGTGGCATTTATCATGTTGTAACAAGGTTTTAATAAATTATGTGAAAAGAGTGTATTGATTTCCTCACAAGTTTTGAATTGGATATGTTTCATGTGTTTTCTTTGGTGCATCACAGTGGATATGTTACGTTCTTCAGCATTAAACAAGGATGTAAATTAGCAATTTGAATGCATGAAAATTACATGAAGAGTTAAGTGATTTTATGTCATACCTTTGGTAGTCATCAAAATATGCAAAGGATTCCGAAAGTCTTATTTTTTATTTGCATTTGAATATTATTTGGAAATCATCTATGTATTTTGTCTTCTTTGTAGTATTCCATGTAGTTTTTATACAAGAGATGTAACATGATAATGGTTTTGGGCTGGGTTGTATGGCACAGTAAATTGTGTGATGTATTCCTGCAAGAGATTGGAATACACTGGCACACAATTATGGAGAACCATAAGCACACTAGATAACCTAGGTTTTGTATTATTCCATGTATTGTTTAATTATTTGTTTACATTAACTTATAATTAACAAGGGACAAAATTGTCACAAAACCAGGTTTTCATTGTGAAAAAAAAATCTGATAAAGGGAGAAAACTCAAACTGAATTTTTGAAATGAACAAACAAAATTAACCCCCTTTGTAAGTTTGTTTTTAAAAAAAAATCTATTTTTAGTCGTGGCGACCTTGACATTGGAGATATTGACGTGATTCTTTCGTGCGACACACCGTCCCATGATGGTGAACAAATGTGCCAAATGATTTTAAAATCTCACAATGAATGCCATAGTTATGGCCAGGACAAGCTCATTTATGGCCATTTTTGACCTTTGAACTCAAAGTATGACCTTGACCTTGGAGATATCAACGTAATTATTTCGCGCGACACACCTTCCAATGATGGTGAACAAATGTGCCAAATGATTTTAAAATCTGACAATGAACGACATGGTTATGGCCCGGACAAGCTTGTTCCGCCCGCCCGCCAGCCAGCCCGCCCGCATTCGCCAATCTAATAACCAGTGTTTTCCTTCGGAAAACCTGATTAAAAATATACTCTTCCAAAGAAAAATTGAACTTGAAATAAGTAGGTTAAAAAACCAACAAAATCAAACCAAATGATTAAGTAAGACGTGCATGAATACTTTTATGACGTGGTCTTGGGAATGTTTAAAAAAAAGAACAAGATTTTCACAATGTAACTCAGATTTTTAGGATGCTAAACAATAAAAGTACTCCAGACTCCCAAAACACCGTCTGTGTGAGAGACAAGACTTACGAATGTTGAGTTTGTCCAAAACATATCAGCAAAGAATCGGTCCGAATCTCCGACTTATGAAGTATTAATTCTATAAGTCTCTGAATAAAACAAACTTATACCAGACAAATGCAATGCAGGTTGTGTTGGTTTGTTTTTCTCGCAAATAACTTTATATACTGTAGATGTTCTGTAAAATCAAAAAGTTTTATCAGTTTGACTTGAACTGTTCATGTCACCTGTGAGGTCATTTTACTGAATGCACTTTAATGACGCATCCAATTTAAATGGTGCATAAAGGCCCTGTTGTTTGTGTAACTGCTAACCTTAAATTCTTAAGCCATATAATCGTAAAAAATTAATTGATACCACATAAGTGCATAACTTCAAATTTGCATAATTGGATTTTATTTTTACTGCATATAGTCAAATCCTAAATTCGTATTATTTTATTAAACTATATAAAAAATCTTAAAATATAGTATTGCCTTATTTATTATTTTATGCTAATGAATCTTAATAAAAACAAAGATACCTTTGAGAGATCCCAAAAATTCTCTTTATTTTAGTGGTCTTGTAATTTCATTTGGTCTGGCAAGTTTAGGCACATAGTCTGACCAAATTTCTGACACTTTTTGGGGTCTTTCAAGAAGTTTGATATTCTGCTTGTATATTCTGCTTGCGGGTAGTGCAAATACCCATTATTATATTGAGTGAGATAATCTATCAGTGTGTAATTAAACTGAAATCTTATAAGACCCAGTTCAGTTGAAGAGCTTACATGCTTGTGCTACAAACATGTGCTAACCACTAAGAAGTCTGATTCATGGTATCTCAGAATATAGTGTTTGTTCATCTTTTATAGGCCTGTTTGTAAGCTCGGCCCTTTGTTGTCGCAGTCTGTGTCTTTGATCGTAAGGTGACTAGTTTATATATGTTTAACCCAAGTTTGTAAATGTTACATTTGTGCTTTTTCCGGTTCTTTGACACAATTCTTAGATTATTGTGTTGACATTGTGGCAGGCATAGTAAAATATACTAAATGATTCATTTTTTACACAGAATTATGTTAATAGTGATAATTCACTCAGCCAATATTTGTGTGTGCTTTTGTGGTTGATTGAAGTCAAATCGTTTCTGTTGTATATTTCATGAATGCAAATAAGTATTTATAATCGAAAAGTACCCGATGTATGTATTAACATGCATAAGAAATGCAATTTACATTCAAACCATCTTTTTCTAACATAAAAATTCAAATTCAAGGATGATGCCATGAATATAAAATCCAGTCATCTCAAATATTTAATGTTTGTTATAATTAATTTAATTTACATAGACATAAGACAATACAGTTAGTACTTTAAAGGTTGCTGTGGTGAACGTGGTAATATCTAACCCCACTGTAGGGGAGTTCTTAAGATCTCTCCCAAAGACACCAAGTATTGGTTCTACCAATGAAACAAACTTTAAAGCATATTTATAAGCCTCAGGCTGTCTATGTGATCCAGCAAAAATAAATAGTATTACATTAAATTAAAAATAAATTGAGTAAAAATAAGATCCTAGTATGTCATTGATTTCAACTGATGTTTACTCAGTATTGAGTTTGCCCTATTGTCTTCTGCAGGATGAGTGATGTCACGGTTTGTTAAGAAGTGCCCGTGTCTGCGGCCAAAGATCCAGGAGGAGGTGCGCACGCTTGACTACCGCCACTGCAGCCTGCGCGACGTGCCTGGCGAGGTGTTCAGCTATGAACGCACACTGGAGGAACTTCTAGTAGACTCCAACCAGATACAGGACCTGCCACGAGTATGTTTTCAATCTGATTCACATATACATGAACCTTCCTCTGAGAAAATGGGGCTTACTGCTAATCAGGGACAATACTGTCCACTTTTATTTTTTGTTTTAGGTATGTCTTTCCTTTATGAAAATCTAGCTTAGGCAGTATATTGGTGCGGTAAGCACAGGAAAATCTGGGACGAAACTTAAGGCAAATGCTAGCATTCTCATTTACATTCTAATCCTTTACAACTCAGAAAAGCACTTTGACATATTTTTAATCCTTAGATACTTTATATGAGCAAGAAACAGCATAAAACCTTAACAGACTGCGAGGGACTTGTGCGATTAAAATAAAATGTTCACTGCATCATTGTTATTAATACAAATATTTCAATTGATCATACAAAATTGTGCTGCTTTATAAATGAAACATTAATTTCATTTAGAAGCATATTATAGAGCATAATGTATTAAACAACAGAATTTTGATTTCAAATTATAAATCTTCACCTCATTAATGTTGCCAGTAGTTTTACATATCAAAATTGATATACATTGTTTTGCAGTGAACAAAAATGTTTAATAGATTTATGAGAAAACTAAACATTTCTCATAGATAATTCATTTGCTTTTTACCTTGTATTTCATTGAGACATGACTGCCAGCATAAATCATTTTGAATCAATCACATTTATTGATCTTCACAACAGTAATTATTTAATTGAAGTCACTTGTAAAAAAATTGTATGTTAGTGCTTGTTTAAGAAAAACCAGTTTTGTTAAGGCAGTAAGTATGGGAACTTAGCTGTTATTTTTAGCGAGGCTGTTTTCGGAGAAAACCCGAGCTATTGTCATAGCCAGCTCGTTGTCCGCCGTAGGCGTTGTGCTAAAACCTTAAAATTGGCCATAACTTTTTAAATATTGAAGATATTTGGCATGCATGTGTATCTCATGGAGCTGCACATTTTGAGTGGTAAAATGTCAAGGTGAACATCATCCTTCAAGGTCTAGGGTCGAAAAAACAAACTCAAGGGAAGTAATAAGCTTTAAATGGACATAGTTATCTGACCTGCCCACATATATATTTTTGTGAAATAAATCAAAGCGGCGCAGTAGGCGGCATTGTGTTTCTGACAAACTCATTGTGGTAAAAGGTCAATGTCATCCTTTACGGTCTACGGTAAAAAATACAGATTTCATGCAAGTAATAAGCTTTAAAAAGGGAGAAAATTATTCAATATTGAACATAGCCACTTTATATATTTGGCATGCCCCTTGTCAAAAAAGTGAGCAAAATCCGGTTATAACCCAGTTTTAAACTGGGTTTAACCCTGCGGTATTGGCACCGAGCTAAAAGCGAGTCTTTTAAACACACTTTTTGCTTACCGACTTGGTTTTATCTGAGTTGAATCTTGGTTTAACTCGCTTAAAGCCAACATAGTGGTTTTTTAACCGTCTTAAGTGGGTTTAAAGTGAGTTTTTTCAGGCATCTGTGTTTAACTCTGTGGTATTTGCACTGTGCTAAAAGCGGGTTTTTCAGACACGCTTTTAGCTTACCGACTGGGTTTTTTAGCTTACCGACTTGGTTTTTTCTGAGTTAAATCTTGGTTTAACTCGCTTTAAACCAACATAGTGGGTTTTTTAACCATCTTAAGTGGGTTTAAAGTGAGTATGATTTTCTACAAGTTGGTTTTTTGAGGTTTTTTAAACATGCTTAGACCAACTTCTGTCTGTGGAGTTGGTTTTAAGTGGGTAAAAAGTGTGTTTTTTATGTGAGCTATAAGCAGGCTAAACACGGTTTTTAAGTGAGCGAAAAGTGAGCTGAAAGCAAGCCTTTGTGCGTTTTTTTCACAGTGAAAACATGCTTTTAACTCGCTTTAAACCTAGTTATTAACAGTATTTTATCTGTGAAAAAAACAAAAGCAATTTGTGGGTTTGGGTAAGTTGATTTTTGTGGGTTTTAACAGTGTTTTAGTGAGTTTTTTTTAAGAAAGTAGTTTTTTTGTGAGCCTTTTGTGGGATTTTGCAGTGTGAAAAAAAAAATTTTGGACTGATATGTTCTAGAAAAATGGTTTTTGTGAAGCAATTACAACAGTTCATTATAAGCCCAATGTGGTTAAAAGGGAAAAAAACACAATGTGTACGAAAATTATGTTTATATGACAAAAATAGTACACCTCAAATTAATACTAACAGATTATTTTTACAATACATTATAAAATAATAGACATTTATGGAAGATTTTAAAGCAAAAGTTTGACCGCAATGGACCACTGCGGGTGGAGTATTTAGACCGCAGCTGCTGCAGAGACCTGGATCTCAGCTGTTGGAGGTACCTGAACCGCAGTGGAATGAGGAACCTGGATTTCAGCTTAAAGAGGGACCTTGACGGCATACGGTGTTGGGACCTGCACAGCAGCTACTGGAGAGACCTTGACCGCTAGGGGACCTGGAAAGCAGCCAGTGCAGGGACCTAGACCTGATCTTGGCGGGTGGAGGGACCTGGAAAGCAGCTGGTAGAGACCTGGAAAGCGGGCGCTGGAGCGACATGTAGTTGTTCCATTGATGCTGCTTGTGTCCTTCTCCTCTTGAGCAACTCTTATGCCAGTTGATCTGCAAAGGATTAATACCATATCACTTTCAAAAGGGCAAGGCATTCTTCAAACATGTTGATTGGTTATGTTTTTGTTCCACTTAACTATGAAATATTGCTGTTATGGTAATCTTGTTGCTTTAATAATAATAAATTTAAGTTATTTGCTTGTTGTTTTTGTTTGTTTATTTTTGAAATTTTAATCCCGTGATCACATGTGACTTAGCACTTTTCATCAATTATTAAAAGAAATTGCGTTTGGTAGAAAATGCAGTTTGAAAATGTACCAAGATGCGTGGTCTCATTTGGCTGTGTGGTCTGGTGGCATTGTAAATGCAATAACCTGTATAGTTTACCTCTCAACAAATCGAGCTTTCTTGGTCAAGGACAGGGCGAGGTTTTCCCACTCTTGTTCCCCTCAAGTTTGCCAGCTTGTGCAGGGTAAAAACCAGGTTTAAAAGTCCATACATCAGGCAGGCGATGATGCACATTCTTTCCAAAGGATCTTCCCAACGATGTCAATTTTGCCTTGTGGCAAGAGTTTAACCTTCAAAATTAAAATATATAAGTTCTAATTAAGTAAGAGGGAAAGAAATCCGTTCAGTAATAACCAGAAATAGATATAAATAAAATTTTAGATGACAATAACCATGAAACACAACCATAATTATTCACTGTACACAACATTTACACTTTTTCATGTGTAAGTTTATCTATTTTTGCTTCAAAATGTGTTGTTTATCCTTTAAATTGCAATACAATAACTTATCCATTTACATTTCCCAGTGACAATACATAAATATGATAATGATCATAATTAATTCAATAAACTAAATAAAAAAAGGGGTGAAGAAATGACAATACAAACCTGTTAAAACTGGTCTTCAGTATTCCAAAAACAACAACAGGCAGTTCAACCTCCTTTCCAACCAACTTATTATTGATTTCCACATTGCAGTAAAAAACACATTGTTTTCATCACACAATACTTCATGCTGACAGAATTTCAAGACATTTTACACTACCATTATAAGTCTTTCACTTCTTTATATTAATGTTGCTGAATTAAATTTAGCTCAATATTCAGTTGCTGACACCAGCTTGTTTTTCAAAAGTTGTTGTTTTCAAAAAGATAACTTCCTCAGTGCAATAGCCAATCAAAAGCCTTATATTTTATTCCACACAGCCTTATCTCTAGGACCCCATCAGTAGCCTTATCTACCCCTAGATAATCAGTACCCTGTTTAGCTCTGAATGCCTGACAGATTGTTATCTGTTTATTGTTAGTGGTGTGAAATAAGGGTGTTTTAAGGTATTGTCTTGTTATTTTGTTGACAGTTTATGTAACACAGGTAATGTTTGGCATTTTATTATTTTATTCCAAATTAAGAAAATGGATATGATGGTATCATATGCAAATATCAAAATCTTGCATAACTTATGTACAAAAATAAATAGATTATTTCCAAAATAATGTTTCCAATACCATAATTATTTAAATATGCAGATTTTACAAGTAAATACTGTTTTAAACAAATATAAACAATCATATGAGATTGTTTAAAAAAAAATAAAAAATTAAGACATAAAACAATCATAAGATATTGTTTATAATAAAAACAAACATAAAGAAAAAATTCAAAGTGAAACACAAACTCTTTCATTTTCATGTATAAAACTAAGCTTGACCATTGTTAGTTTTTGTCAGTGATACTTGTTGTCCATCTGTGAACCTGTGATGTTCTGAAAGAGCCATTTTCATCCAATATTCCCTAAAAATTATGGGGAGCACACAAATGTACAATAGGGACAATGGCAAACAAGCTGTAAAAAAAGCCCCTTTACAATTGACTTGTTTTATTTATGGCTATAAACATCAAACAAAGACCCAGTTGAAGAATTATTGTTTCATTGATGAGTTATATTAATAAACAAAAGACCAACTTGTTGAAAAGTGTGTTAAAGTGAGTCTTTAAGCCTCGTTGCAGCTCTCAACTTATTTACAAAAAGACCAAGTTAAACTCGCTTAAACCCACTTCTGTTTAAAAAAAGACCAACTTCTGTTGTAAAAGACTCGCTTATAAAACAAAAAGACACACTTAAACACACATAAACCAACTCATAAATAAAAAGGCTCACTTTTGACACACAAAAAACCGACTTCTTACTGAAAAAAACTCGCTTAAACACACATCTTCTTAAAATAACCAACTTTAAACTCAGTTAAGCACAGTTTAGCGCACATAAAACTCACTTTATTAGCAAAAACCAACTTCCGCTAAGAAAAACTCAGAAAAAACACAGTTTTATGTTGGTTTAAGTGTGTTTTGGTATGAAAGTGGGTTATTTTTTGACAAGGGGCATGTGTATCTCATGGAGCTGCACATTTTGAGTGGTGAATCTACAGTCACGATAGTGGCTTTTAATTATTTGCTACTAAAAATAGAGATTTGTTACAGACAAATTATTTTCAAGGGAAATAATTTATATAATTATAAATCTCGTATTATATATTTCCTTACCAAGAATTGAAGTTCTTTTCACAGTTACTGTACAGAATTATTATTTTTATTATTTATAACCCAAATGATTGATTTTTCAAAGTTTTTTTAAAAATGATATAATTATAATTTCTTTGATGTACTGTGGACTTATTTCCATAGATACATGATCAACTATGGCTATGAAAAAGAAAAAAAAAACTCTGGCTATGATCTCTTTTAAAGGCTCTATAAAGGTGAGAAAATAAATTATTTGCATATAAACTGGTCTAATTTTTACCGGATTTCAGTTTCCTGTGCATAAAAAATGCTCATAACACAGCTTAAGTGCAACGTTGTCAAGACTTATGAAAGATATACCTGTTTCATAATTGGTAGAAATGTTTACAACTTTGCAACTAACGTAATGTGTAGCGTCAAAGCGTTTACGTATGCTCAAAATAGCCAAAAGAAAATTAAATTTTAATTCTGTTTTAAACCATTTTTTACCAGCAGAAAGTTACTTATTAGATCACTACAAACGTTTTAACCATTTAGAAGTGACCAACTTTGTGAGTGATACCGGAAAACATTCAAAATTCAAGATATATTTTTGGTGACCTGAGTGACTTTCACTATCACTTTCCGAGTAAACAGCGATGTAAATAAACTGATTGTTTGTAAACACAATTGACTTGGAGGACACTATATTTTGAGCTCAAAACAAGTTGCATTGCTTATTTTTGTATGGTAATGTCCAATTGCATATACATATTGGTTTTTGATAACCTTTATAAATAAAATATGAAAAACAATAATTAAAAATCGGTAAATAATTACGGATCGTGACCTTTATAGAGCCTTTAAATCACAGGTCTTGGTTGTCAGTGATGTCTGACATGGTCATAATTGACTGTGAGACCCCCCCCCCCGTTGGATTGGACAAAATTCAAGGGAAGTAATAACCTTTAAAGGGAGATGATTTCTATGCCTGCCAAATGATAAATAGAAATTTTATTTCAATGCGGTGCAGTAGGGGGCATTGTGTTTCTGACAAACACATCTCTTGTTGGGTCACTAGGTCAAAGGTCAAGGTCACTGTGACCTCTAAAAAAATTAAAAAAAATTCTGACAAGCTTTCGCAGCCGGGCGTGGCACCCGTTATGCGGTGCTCTTGTAAAATAAAGGTTTTTATTATATCTATCCTTTAATGTGAAAAATTACTTTCAAAGTGTGTTAGAAGATAAACCTCGGTGTTAACAAATCTGACATTACATACCCCCTCCCCCTATTTGGTATACTAAATTTGGACTGATACAGATAAAATGGAACTCTTTGATTATATTTTCCACCTTGAAACAAAACAAAATTGAAGCAGAAATTAACTTATAATTGAATCAATTAGCTATTTGCTGTTTATTATTCATGAACATTTTCCACTGTGCATATATAGGAGGCTTTATATTAGGAGCTTTTTCTTTGTTCTTCTATATAAGAAAATGGAGCATAGGCAATTAAAGTTGCTGAAACTGATAGAGAGCCTTGTTAATTATGCAATACACCTGATCTCAATTTGGGTTATTATTGGCTTTTGATGGTGTCATTATTTGATTCAAGTTTTATAGTTTTTCTGTGTGAATTAGTTATGTCTATTTACCAAAACATATGCCATTATGGCACCTTGTTAACTGGTGATAATGAGCGCAAACAACATGAAACTATTTGTGCAATGTTAACAGTTGGGGTCAGTATATTTGCTGGACAGTGTTGTGTATATTCAGTACTTACTGTATCAATTAGCACTGAAATGGTGCCTGAGCACTAGTACTAGTTTTATCTATAATTTTCAAATGTTATGGAATGTCATTCAAATGTGACCTAATATGTGAACTTTTGTTTGTTAACTCTTATTTTGTAAATTTGTATTCCAATGTATTGAAACAAGAATCATTTCAGTACATGTATGTACAAGGTAAACAGTTGCCTTATGTTGTTAAATATTGAACTAAAAGCTGATTTCAATAGGGACATCCTGCCTTATTTGATATTAGTTCCCATAATTAATCCATGCAGCCTTTTCAAGTTTGACTCGCATTTGCGGATCATTGAATAGGATTTTCCTTGCTGCGTATGTAAATATGATAATATTATGCATACACAAATTGTGAGGATATTTGAATAGAATAATGCAAAGAATTGAAAGCCGTAATATTCTATTTTGAAAGATGCATAATGTTAAAGCTGCTGAGATCAAATTCACACAGGCTATATAGGAAATTATACTTAAATACTGTTTGTACTGTTTTGGGTTTGGTAATACATTTGTAAATATGATTGAATAGATGGCAGCATGGAATTGTAAATATATGAAATCAAAGATGAACGAAATACTTTGAATGTGTTTTTGTAATTTTTAACATTGACTGTTGCGTGCTTGATATTTTTAAATGATTTTACACGGGAATGAACACTTGTTTTAACCTATCTTAATTCCTATGCATTTGGTGATAATTCACTAATAGTATTGTGGGTACTTGGCATATAGCTTAGGATTTGATATGAGATTCATACATTAAATACGTAACTTTGCGACTTTCATGTGAAATTGACAAGTTTGTTTCCCCTGTCCATTAAGAATTGTAGCTAAAACATTCAGCACAAAATTTTTTAATAACAAGTTTTTATTATTGAAATTAATAAAACAAAGTTGTTTCTTTTTTCCCATAAAATGATTTATCTTTCATCTTGTGAATGAGATTTGAAGGCAGTCAAAAACCTGTTGCTAAATACATATAACACCACAAAATAATATAAATTGTTCATATTAATTTTTACATGTATGAATCAAACCAAGACTTTGACCAAAGCTTTATAAATACTACTTATGTACACAATGCCATCAAAAAAGGTTTGTTTAAGAGTAATTTATGTCAATAAATATCCCAACATTTTGTTTACTAGCTTTATCAATGGTCCATTCACATCCATTGAAGAAGAACAGAGACCATTCTTTGCTTTTTAGAATGAATGCATTAGTCGGCTAATCATTTAATATCCTATAACAGGCGGAAAGTACAGTTTTTGTACTCATTGATTTTGACATTGATTTTGAGATTAGCTCAGACAGTTGAGTCATGAAGTAAATTAACCCTTTCAGTGTGGAAACCGAATTTTAAAGGCCTTTGCAAACAGTTTGGATCCAGATGAGACGCCACAGAACGTGGCGTCTCATCAGGATCCAAATTGTTTGCTATTCTGATAGTATTCTTTGAAAAAAATAGAAGAAAATGCTTATTTTAGAAATTCTGCAGACGACATTTTAGCAGACGACAAATTTCCCAGCATGCAAAGCGTTAAAGCAGAGCAATCTTATATTATCAAATGTTTGCATTACAACAATGATAAAGATCAGATTAGATTTTCCACAATAACCAGGTTTATCAGGTTAACAATTTTACATTGGTGCAGTAAACCATTCTAAGACATAATACATAATTACACACTTTATTCGACAGTTACTTTTATTTCCAAAGAAAAGTGTTCAAGTATTTACATCACCAACTTTAGGTATTTTTGAACAGTTTAGAAGTCTAAAAGCTGAATGATAATACTTCATGTACAGGCTTGGCGAAATTGCCGGTCCGCCGGTCCTGACCGGCAGATTTCAATTTGGTCCGGCAGGTTTAACAAGAATGTCGGTCCTGGTGACCGGCAAAATGTGAAATGATTGCAAACAAATCTTTTTTTTTCAAGTTGAAAATTCGAAGAGCTAATCGCTTACTACATCATGAAAATGAAATCGCTCGTTGTTTTGATGTTTGCTGTAGGTTTGTTAGGTACAATTAGCAAATCCAACTTGTTACACAACACCTACTTTAAACTCGTTTGCAAAATCGCCAACTGCGTTGTAACAAAAAAGATCTTGATAGCTTTTACATATTTTTCGAGTAGGATAAGGACAATAAAATATGGTATCGTGATCAACACAACCATATGCATACGCCATTTTTCATAAGTGTAAAGAGTACAGTGCATTATGGGGCAGAGCTTTCATTGGACGAGCGAATTTAAATTTAGATTGAATGCAATACGATACATGTACAAAGAAATGTTTTTATTGCATCATATGCAGTGCCATGTAAAAAAACGTGCTTCCCGGGGACTTTCTGATACTGGTCAAAAATGAAAATGAATCTCTGTTAACAATTACACTGCGTTAGCATGTAAATAAATCGTCTTTTTTATTTAATTAATTACTAGTAAACGTTCTGAAAAATGAAATGCCTTAATCATTAAATGTCAGGTAACGTGTTTTGTACTGTGCGCAGTATATTTTAACAGCCGCTCCAAACTGCAATCATATTAAAGTAAGAATGTTTAAATCGTTTCGAATAACTTAAATTTGATAATTATTCGGCTTGCACATACGTTATTGAAATTATCGCACCGAACCGTTCTAATAGGGAATACATGTAATAAAAACTGACACGCGAATTTTTCACAACATGATTGACATTACACAACCGATTAACACCAATTAGCTGCCAGTGTAACCTCTAAGCGATTAAAATCAATTTAACGGCCGGTTGAATAAAGAGATCAAGATGTGATCGCTGCCATTTTTGAATTTTCTAGTTAAGTTGTTGTTGCTTTACGGTCCGGCTAAATTTTCTCCGGACCGGCACATTTTCTGAAATGCCTGTCCGGATGACCGGCAGATTTTTTCTAATTTCGCCATGCCTGCATGTACATAGACACTTTTGAAGGGATCAAGAGAGCAAACATTAAAATCTTTTTGACCATTTTGAGTCATTTTTAGCTCTGCTGTTTTCGAAGAAAACCCAAGGTATTGTCATAGCCAGCTCATCGTCCGGAGTCTGCTGTCCGCCCTCCGCGTTGTGCTAAAACCTTAACATAAGGCTCTAAAATCAAAGTGCTTCCACATACAACTTTGAAACTTCATATGTAGATGCACCATTTTTGGGTTACTCGGTCAAAGGTCAATGTCACTTCTGACAAGCTATCATTTATTCAAAACTGTACCCACAGCTGAGTGTTGGCACCCGCTATGCGGTGCTCTTGTTTGAGAATATTATGACCAAAACAGAAAGTGTTTTGAGTCAAGAGATGTCATGTCTTTAAGCTTTAATCCTTTGATTTCCGCAGTTAAAAATTTTAACTTTATAACTTGATGTCACTGATATGCAAATCTTCAAGAACCATGACGCCTTCTTGCCGTGAACATTGGCTTTGTGATAGGGAGATATTGATTTGTGTGTCTTGTATGAAAATCGTGTGATTACCTCAATGTAAACAACGTGCCCCGACATTCAAATTGGTTATCAAACAGAAATTGATTTTTTACATTAAGTGGAGATTGGTGGTGACATCAAGAACAATGTTTATGAAAAGTCTATGGGATATTTGGGTTAAAAGCAAATCAAATAAAATCAGTGTGTTGTCTCCTGATATCTAAGTAATATCATGCTGGTTATAAGAAAGACTATCTTGAATGTTTGTTTAAAGTAAACGCTGGTTTCCGCTAGTTTGTGACCAGATAAGTTCCACTCAAGAGCAGACATCTATAGCTGTGTAACATGATAATGCTATCAGTTCAAGTGGGGTTTTCTGGGGCCATCATGTTCACTTTGGCCTAAATTAATTGTCTAACAGGTGGAGACTATGGACCCTTAATTCCCTACATGCACTTCTTTGCTTCAATATAAAAGGAAATCTTCAAAATTATTGAAAACAATTGGGTGTCACTGACCTTTCTGGTGGAAAGTACATATTGTTTCATGTTAAATAATTTAAGGTATTTTTTTAAAGAAAATTCATAGTTCAACTTACAAAATTTGCGCACAATCAAAGATGGACTTTAAGAAGGTTTATAATATAAAAATTCCAGCATTATTATTGAAAAAGTAATTTATTGCACATAATATTATGACCAAAACAGAATGTGTTTTGTAAGGACTGTATGGTCGGCGGCGTTTATGTACGTTGTGTGAAGAACCTGAATGATTTCAGGTGTTCCTTACCTAATCCATATTAAATTGAGTCACAGTGACTCAGTATCCATTGCAGTCCAATTGAGCCAATCTTTCACGGTCCACTCTTACCTCAATGACAGCAGTCTAACTTCATTGACGATGGTCAACAGACCAGAAATGCACTGAGATTCAGACAGCTTCACGCATGTAGTTGTATGCTGTCACGCTCTGGTCTGTTGGGTAGGCGGACACAAAGGATACACCGTAGACGTTTTTTTACGATTCTCTTAGTAAGGAGGTGTTACAACTGCCAAAATCCTCTTTATTTCCATTGACATTTTTCATTGTGATGGTCTGACCGACCTGAGAGGGCAGAAATAAGAGGATGGTTTGAGTGACATTCAAATGAAGGCCGATAAGCAGTTTCATGGTACTTTTATCATCAAGTCTTTCATCTGAAAATACAATTTTGTTAACCTGGATAGCTTTGATAACCTCGAGCTAATATAAACCCTTTTGTGTAAAATTGTTCTCCAATACTTTCCCAAGGAAATATGACTTACTTCTATTTTCTATGAGATACCCTAGAGTCTAACATTTTTATGTCCCCCAGTCTATACTGGAGGACATATTGTTTTGCCGTCTGTTTGTTTGTTGGTTTGTTGGTTTATTTATCTGCATCAAACTTTAACATTGGCCATAACTTTTGCAATATTAAAGATAGCAACTTGATATTTGGCATGCATGTGTTTCTCATGGAGCTGCACATTTTGAGTGGTGAAAGGTCAAGGTCATCCTTCAAGGTCAAAGGTCAAATATATGGGGGACATAGTGTTTCACAAACACATCTTGTTTTCTGTTATCTTTAATCCTTCAGAAGAAGGTGCTTGTCTCCCAAATAGCCTGGGTGTGTGGGGAAAGGGGAGGAGGACACATTTATGATCTGATCAAAGTTTAAGGCTGGGAGAGGTAGTCATTTAATTTGTTAATTTTTACAAATAAAAAATTTCAGCATCATATACTTGCTATTTTGGAGACTGTTCTGCTTTTATGGCACTAGGGAGCTGTTTTACCACCAGAAGTATTTGACTGCCTTCACATCTATTTCAGCAGCTATTTATTGCACATTTCATGCATTGTACTATTGAATATATCAGGCATGGTATTATTGTTAGCATTTTAGGTGCTGTTTACTGCATATTTCAGGGATTGTTTTTATTGCATATTTCATTATGGTATTATTGCTTGTATTTCAGGAGCTGTTTACTGCGTATTTGAGGGATTGTTTGTATTGCATATTTCATGCATGGTATTAATGGTTGTATTTCAGGAGCTGTTTTACTGCATATTTCAGCGATTGTTTGTATTGCTTATTTCATGCATGGTATTATTGCCTGTATTTCAGGAGCTGTTTACTGCATATTTCAGGGATTGTTTGTATTGCATTTTTAGCATAGGTGCGTTTACGCACCTATGCTTATGGTATATACTACATTTCGAAAATCCACATCGATTGGTTGCCCTTTATGAAGCCTTACCTGATCAAAAATCAGACGAAATATCTATTTAATTTAGTATATGGTCATTCTTACAATTTTTTTTTGGAAACGTTTTTCTAACGTTTTATTCCAAGAATATTGCTGACACCGTTTTTAGTGAATTTTTCTAAGACCGTTTTATGTCAAAAAATCTTCTTATAACCTAAAACAAATTTCGTTCGTAAAACAATTCTATCTGCACTATAAATCTCAATCTCCTACGCAGTGGCCTCCCTTATACTAGAAGTTACTGACCGGGCGAAGCAAGGGAAGTAACTGCTGTGAGGAGTTTCTATAAAAATCTGCATTCAGAAATCTGTATTCAGAACTCAATCTGTTGTGCACGTCTGCATCTAATGCTTACCACAAGTTTTACGACAAATTCTTGACGCAGACGAATAGGGTAGCGTCTATTTTCATTTGTGGAAAGAATAGTTCGATACAGATCTGTCCGTGCTTAAATTTTGAAAGGCTTGGGTAATTATTTTTCATAAGCGTTTCAAACACTGATGTAAATGGAAAGATTATCTATTTAAATAGTCGGTAATTGTTTGAAATTATTGATTTGAGAAATTCGCGGATTGCGATATCGAACTACATTATACCAAGTGACGCCATTCTTCCCTGTATCTTGCACCTATGCTTTTAACGCCATCGGCGCTCTCGTTTATGCATGGTATTATTGGATGTATTTCAGGAGCTGTTTTACTGCATATTCCAGCGATTGTTTGTATTGCTTATTTCATGCATGGTATTATTGCCTGTATTTCAGGAGCTGTTTTACTGCATATTTCAGGGATTGTTTGTATTGCATTTTTCATGCATGGTATTGTTGCCTGTATTTCAGGAGCTGTTCTACTGCATATTTCAGGGATTGTTTGTATTGCATCTTTCATGCATGGTATTGTTGCCTGTATTTCAGGAGCTGTTTTACTGTCATGGCCTCCGTAAGCTGAGTATCAGTGACAATGAGATCAAGCAGATACCAGGAGCCATTGGGCAGCTCATCAGCCTGGAGAACCTCGACCTCAGTAAAAATGGTATATACAACTACCTTCATACCTGAATGTATTCTTGTAAAGTTTTAACCTATTTATTTTAGCTCAACTGCTTCAAAAGCCGTAGGCTTTCTGAAACGCCATTGTGTCCGTTCCCTGGGTAGAATAAATACTTGGTGTCTTTGGGAATGATTTAAAGAACACTCCCAATGTGGGGATCGAACTTAAGACCACCCAGTCATTACACCATGACGCCTTTAATCTACATGAAACAAACATATTTTACGCCATTACAGTGACAAGATTACTTTTTTAAGACATGTTGCGCTTTTGTTGCAACTTTCATGGTTCAAATATTTTTATTTCTGTTGTCAAAAAGTCAAAAATATATCCAAAAAAGTTTCCCAGGTTTTCATCATAGTACCAAATTGTTTTATGGCATTACTTTTGTGTCATTTCTTTGGAAAGCATTCTTTTGCCCTTATTTTGGGGAAAATAGCAACACTATTATCTTTTTATGGATCTTCTCCACATCATTTGTAAAGTTCTCAGAAGAAAGGTAATACATAAGTTGAAATGTCAGATAAAAAGCTATCCAATTAATTACTGAATTTGTGGCTTCACTTTGAGCTCTAAAACCTGCATACAATTGCACTGCCTTGCTAATACATATGTTTCCTAAATTGCAGGTGTAATTGATATCCCAGAAAACATCAAGACCTGCAAGTATCTACAGGTGGTGGATGCTAGCATAAATCCCTTGGGGAAGTAAGTGAGGGGATGTTTTTTATTATGTCTACACAAGGACAGGGTATTTTGGAATCTCTATGTTTGTTTATCTGTCGAATTCTCTGCAAACAATTTTGAAATAGTTTTTTTTCCTACAACCTGGGATATTTTTACCCTTGCGTCCTGCATAGTTCACACACTTAAATCACAAGAAAACATTCTTTTGGTCATAAGCATACTGGATGCATATTATTGAGATCTCAAAAATTGATGAAGGAAAAAAAACACTAGGTGAAATTCATAATGAACTCACTTTACTATTTCCAATGTACTGCATGGTACCACATGCACTTTACTGTATAAATAAGTACATCATATAAACAGGTTAACAAATACAAAGTTAGTAGAATCATGCCTTCCAAAAGAAAAATCAGCAAACAATTACAAGTCTGTTTAGTATGCCGGAGTTAAGTAATTCCAAACAGAAGATTATGAAGTCTTAAAGTAGGCAAAACGCCTAGATTTTTCTGGTCTAAAGGGGTTCAAACATATGTGGAGAAGAAGCTTTTTTTACTGAACAGGAGCCTTGCAAAAGTGGAAAATGGAAATAATAGGTTAATTAAACACTTGTAAAAGACTTGTAACATGGACAAGTATTTTTATTATGTGTCATAGTTTGCTGTTATTATGCCCCCCTTCGAAGAAGAGGGGGTATATTGTTTTGCTCATGTCGGTCCGTCCACCAGATGGTTTCTGGATGATAACTCAAGAAGCATAGGCCTAGGATCATGAAGTTTCATAGGTACATTGATCATGACTGTCAGATGACCCCTATTAATTTTCAGGTCACTAGGTCAAATGTCAAGGTCACAGAGACTCGAAACAGTAAAATGGTTTCCTGATGATAACTCAATAATAATTAGGCCTAGGATCATGAAACTTCATATGTACATTGATCATGACTGGCAGATGACCTCTATTGATTTTCAGGTCACTAGGTCAAAGGTCAAGGTCACAGTGACAAAAAACATATTACATATTATGCCACTACAACTGACAGCCCATATGGGGGGCATGCATGTTTTACAAACAGCCCTTGTTCTTTTTGTTTTTGTTAAAATTAAATTTGACTTTAAAAAAAAGTTGAATACTTCGTAACTTGGGACACATTGAAATCTTGAAAAAAAAATGTTTTAGAACAAATCCTGTCTTAGGACCCATCTTTTCAAATCCTATGAATATCGCTGTGCAACAAGTGGAAACATCACTTGCTTTTATTTACCAAAACAAAATAATTATAAAAAAAAATTCCTTGAATGCTAGAAAGAACACCCAAATTTCTTTGTTTATATGCTGAAAGCACAGTCCGGCTTTACATAGACATAATTTTGTTTGTTTATTTTAATAGAACAATAGTAGTGTTTAAATTTGATATTGTCAAAATTGGTGTCAAGTTGTTTTTTTTTAACAATAGTCAAAGATCAACATGTCTATTCCACTGAGAAACAGATAATCTTGTTGTGTTCGCTATTTATGTAAGAAGTTTTGATTTCATGATAGTCACTTTGGCATTGACTCGAGCAAAGGTCTTCCAACACGCGCATGCTGTCTTTGATTGTAAAACCAAAGGTCATTATTTGATATAAGAACTTTTAATTAAAAAGCCATTAGTGCTTTGCTAACTGGGAAATAGACAAAGGTTTGGTTTATGTCATTTTGCCATTTGATACATTATACAATGAAAACTTATATTATAATTATGTACAGATGAAAGGAAGCCCATGGCCCCTGTGACCTTCAATGTGAAAAAACTGATTAAATGGAAACATTATTCCTTTAAATTATTTGGAAGTAATTTGTCAGGTTAGTCATATATCCATAAGTTTGACACATGAAAGTTTTATTTTAAGACACAATATTTACTATTCTGTTCTCAAAAACTTACATAAAAAACAGCAAATAATAATACCTCTGCATTGTGTTATGTGTGAGATGTCCATTTTTAGCATGGTGTTTTCGGAGAAAACCCAAGGTATTGTCATAGCCAGCTCGTCGTGTCATCCGCAGTTCGCCGGCTTCGTGTTAAAACCTTGACATTTGGCTCTAACATCAAAGTGCTTCCACCTACAACTTTGAAACTTCATATGTAGATGCACCTTGAGGAGTTCTTCACGCCACACCCATTTTTGGGTCACTAGGTCTAAGGTCAAGGTCACTGTGACCTCTAAAACATTCTGAAAAGCTTTCATTTATTCAAAACTGCACCCGCAGCCAAGCATGGCACCCGTTATGCGGTGCTCTTGTTTTAATATAAAATACACTAGCATAATTCTTGAGATGCTGAATAATAAGATAAACAGCATGTTGCAAGTGCTCCATAAATCACAGGAAGTGGGGTACATGAAGTAACGTCCTTTATGAATTAGGAGTTCAACCAAGCTAGCATATTTGTATATTATATATATTGAACCCATAAAAATAATACAAACTGGTATATGTTAATTTTAAAATGTGAGTAAACTCTTTACAAAAAATGCCAGGGCCAGCAGGCCAGGCTACACTAATTGTGATCACTGTTATGGACCTTGATTTGTTGTGGTACATGTTTGTTGATATTTTCAGCCATTTTTATGAACCTTCAATTAAACACATACCGGAAACTTCTGGTATAAAGAATTTTGAGGGGTGTGGTATTTTCAATAAAAAAAGAAGAGACATGGTTGAAATTGAATCCTATAAAAAAATTAAATTGTTTCAAAATGATTTCAAGCGTGGTTTTAATGTAACAAAAAATACAATTGCTAAATAAAAAAATCCCATTATTTTGCTTCTTTTGGATTATAATGTGAAACTATTCAATTTTAGGGTCACAATTGCTAAATAAAAAATTCCGATTATTTTGCTTCTTTTGGATTATAATGTGAAACTATTCAATTTTAGGGTCGATAAAAAAGCTTTAATTTATTTCACAACCATAGAAGCTTTGCTTGAGATTTTTTTCTTGTTAGGTGTAATCATATTTATTTTCTTGGGTTAGGTTTCAGATCTTACAATAACACAAAAACCTTGAGATAAATTAATGATACTTCTAAAAAAGTGCGCCTCTGTGTTTGTGTAAGGAAATAAAATGCAATTTAATGTCTCTGCTTTAAGAATTGATACTTTGTCCAACTTTCTGTGAAAAGATAAGACATATAAAATCTTAAGGCAGTGTTAACAATACAAACATATTAAAAATTACTTTGCCTTATTTTGTGTCTTACAGAATTCTCTAAAAGTTTGAAATAGCTGTTGTTTACTTAGTAAATTATGTTTGCGTTATAACATGTTATTTACATTCTTCATATTTTAAAGTTTTTTCCTCAATATTTTTTAATAATTACATGGTAAATCTCAAAGCGCATTAATTTTGTATTTATTTTTACAGGCTAATTTTCTGTATTTAAAGACGTGAAGTTTTGTTGAAAAAAGAAATGATAGATATGTCTCATTAACTGGGTAACACAATAGTTATAGTCTATTGTATCAGTTTAAAATAAAATATAGTTAATGAAATTAATGTAACAAAAAGTGCTTAAATTTTCATATGCTAATGGAGACAATAAATTGGTTCTATGAATGTGCATGAACAGCATTAAAATAGTAATAATAATTCTTAACACAACATTCTTTGACACCTTATACTCAAGGTTTTGTGGAAGAATGTGCAATTTTAACAATAATTGAATCGGTTTTAACTACTCTTCTAATGCATTTATGTGGAGGTGTTAAAGCTTCATGATTTGAACAATTTTAATGTCTTCTAAGCACATACTGGTAAGCAGAAGGATGGTCTCTGTAGACATTTTCTGTTAAGGTGGTTTCGAACAATTGTAACCCCTCCCCAATTGTTGTCATACTCCTACATAAATACATTTTCATTTTGTTTCAAGGTGTTGGATGAAAAAAAAATCTCAGAAAAGTTTATATATTCTATTTTGTGCAATTTACTATTTTAACAGTTAATAAAGTCCCCTTTCAGTCCAAAAGTAATTACATGTCAGATGAAGAGTCCATATTAGTGGTTTGTAAATTTAAAAAAAGTATCTGCAATATTATTGTATTCAAACCTAGTAATGCATAGTCGTACTTTTCCATTTTTAGTCCATAATGTAAAAAAATAAAAAGTTTGATTTATTTTAGGGCATTGCTTTGTGTATATATTTTTAGGGTTGGGATTGATGGTAGATGCTTTCTTACCTTTTTTAATCCATGCATTGTGTACCAATAAGTAAGAGATTTAAGAGGTTGACAGAAGAAACTGAGTCTAGATATTTTATCATTGAATGGCTGATCTACCAAGATAACAACTGTAATTTGTCCTACAGTGGCTGCCATCCGCTATAAAGAACCCATAAATACTGCTATTTTCAAAGCTGCTGATTTTTTGCTTACGCACAATCACATCTGATTATGTACTGCAAATTTAGCCATTAAAATGTCAAAGATAATTGTTACAAATTTTTTTGCAGTTGTTCTTTAATGGCTCTAGTGTGTACCTTGCATTTACAGAAGTGTTTATCATGCAGAGAAAATACTAGTCTTAAACAGCTTTTACATCTATTATTAGATAAGACTATCATTAGATCCATGCTCTAACCAATTAAATAAACACTTTCTCGGTCAAATTGCTACAATTTTTAGCCCACCCGCCAGTCCCTCATTATTGGTTCAGTTTGAACAATTTGGGTGATAATGGGTAGTGTTGACTGTCTAGGTGAAGAGGGTTATTTGGGTACTTCAGGTATCTCTCTAATTCCTGTTTGAATGTTTGCTATTTTTGGCATTAGCAAGATGACAGATTCCCACATTGCCTGGGAAACAAATTGGCGTTAAGAAATTATTGCGGATTATATATATAATCTTATGTAATGAAGTAATTTAACAGACTCATGATATAAACTGTCTAAAATCTTGTTAATTTCTGAATGCAGTGAAGTGATGAGCTGCGTCCACCATATATAAAACAGCTTCTGATACCCATACAGTAAAATAATTGATGGCAAAATGCATACATGCCATAAGTCCTGGATTGTCCGGGACAGTCCCGGAAATGAAGAACTTGTCCTGCTGTCCCGGAAATCTGTCAAATGTCCCGGAATTTACAAAATCCATATATACATGTACCTTATCTTAGGCTTAACTGCACCTCAAATCTGTATATATCTGCAGCGTCTCCATGACAATGCCTACCCGAATAGGCAGACTACGCTACGTGTCAAAATCGATCAATTAACAGAGGTCCTGTTATCATATCGATTGCCTCACGTTCGCGGTCAAACCGAAAAGGCGGCATTGTTTAATGTGGTTGTTAATTGACTTTAATCTACTACGTCATTATTTCCCGCTGCGTAAGGGCAAAGGATAGTTGTTCACACATCTGAAGTCCAACATCGCTGAGTAAAAAATTAAAAGCATTTTATGTTCGCACGTTTAACCGACAAAGAAGTTGAGTAAAAAAGTGAGCATATAAAAACGTCATCCTCACTAGGTTTATTATTGTCTTGTTCTAAACCCCTAGTAAACATAACGTTAAAAATAATAAGTGAATTTGAATTGCGTTTGCCATGTCAAAACTTTTTATTTATAAATGTCATAAATGAATAATGGCGTATCAACAACTATGCATTACACACCGGTCTTAATAACAATAACGCAGTGACGTCACCATCTATGTTTAGAACGCTTACACTGAAAACACGTAGCTTGTATCTAGTAACGGAAGTAGTAATGTTTAATTTGACGTTAATAGATTAAGTGTATTTCGGATAGGCTTTCGAACTTATGCAATTAACTACGCGAAACAAAAAAAACGAACCAAAAATGCATATGTCTATAAATATCGCTACATTTTATACATGTCCCGGAAAATCGGCAAAAGTCCCGGACAATTTAACTCAATGTCCCAGAATTGGTCTGAAAAATTATGGCATGTATGGCAAAATGAATTGTTTACAGTATTTTAGATGGTAGTACAGTATGGTAGTAAGTTAAGTATGTCAAAAGTATACATTCTATAAAATAAAAATACTTTTATTTATACGTAATGTTGTTCATACGAGTCAAATAAGACACTTGTTTAAGAAATCAACATTTGTTTAAATTCTTCAATCTAGTTCAATACATATAGATGCAAAGCTTTGTATATTGTATCAATCTCTGTCTAAATGTTTCCCTAAAACCAATATATGCAAAATGTTTATACAAAATCCTTGGGTTTGATTGTTACTTTGATAAGCTATAAATCATATGCAAAATGCTTCAAATATCGATCTATTGTTATGAATACAAAATCAAATAAGAATGCATTTTAATGTGACAACATTATTTGGTCTAATTGGTCAATTAAAATTATGACATCTGAATTGAACTCCTAATTATAAAGTCCAATAAGATATCAGATTTTTTGGTTATAAGAAGGAATAAGGGCTATAGTTTTGTAGCACTAAGGGTTTTAATATTTTACTATTTGCTTCATTATCTATAGTTGTATCAGGTCATTTTATTTGAAATAAACCTTAATGAATACTTAAAATACACAATTACTCGCTCGTTTATCTAAAAGAATGTGTGGCATACAGTAGTTTTTACTCAATTTACTTTTAATAACGTTTTGTCAATTGACATTTTGAGGTTTGAGCGTTAAATTCCAAAGTAGTTACTAGAGTACAATGGTTATATCTTTATAAAGCATAATAATGTGTTTTATATTATACCGAACCTACCATTTACATGCCAGGCACTGTAATGCCTTGCCAATAAGTTAAAATAATCAAACATGATTCAAAACAATGCTTTCATCATTCTGATCTTCTTATAGTATGATTATTAGTATTGAAACTATTTCACCTGCATTTCTCCATTTTTATGCCCCGGAGCGAATGATCGGGGGTATGTTATGCCGCCGGATCAAATGATCGGGGGTATATTGTTTTTGGCCTGTCTGTCATTCTGTCACTCTGTCATTCTGTCCCAAAACTTTAAGTTTGGTCGTAACTTTTGCAATATTGAAGATAGCAACTTGATATTTTGGTATGCATGTGTATCTCATGGAGCTGCACATTTTGAGTGGTGAAGGTTAAGGTCATCCTTCACGGTCAAAGGTCAAATATTTGGCTTCAAAGCGGCACAGTAGGGGGCATTATGTTTCTGACAATCACATCTCTTGTTCTAATAGATGTTGTGTATCTTTTAATTCACTGATTTTGCTACTAGTTTCTGTAAAAGGGAACCGTTGTGTGTGTAGATTAGAAGTTTATTTACAGGTCCTCTGCATCTTCACAACAACTTTTTAAGTACAGACCTGAAATAAAAATGGAAACCGTTAACATCATACATATACTATTTAGTATTGTAGTATATTCAAAGGGTAATTCACTGATCCAAGTTAACTATGTTTTCTGTTTCTGTATTTTCAGATTACCTGAAGGATTTTCACAGCTGCCTAATCTCACTCAACTGTACTTGAATGATACATTCTTGGATTACCTCCCTGGAAACTTTGGAAGGTAAGAGTAGTCCCCACCACCATCCCGACACCTTTGATGCCCAAACCCCACCCAAATATTCTCAAACATGTGCTATGTCAAGGGCCAAAATTATTAGTTAATGTTTTTTTAAACGATGAATTGATTGATTTGGCCAAAACTAATACTTGTTATTTATATTATTGAAGCTTTTTCCATACAGGTTAACACAAATAAAAACGGTTTTCGTATGTATGCAAACAGTTGCTCAAGTTCCATTCTTTCCATAAATATTAATGGTGCTGTATGTGTCTCATTACCAACACAAAATCAATTGTCAATTTCTGAAGACTAGTTAATATTAAATAAATGTTCATGAATTGTTTAAGCAATTTTTTCATGTCCTAATTCAATCTTGATAGGACACACACAGGTTTATTAGAAAACCTGCATAATAGAAGTACTTAACTCTCCACAAAAACTGTATTTCTGCACGAAAAATCTTGTCTTGAAAATGTATGATCAAGTGACTAAAACCATGTACATTTCATGAAGAAAACATGGCTGACATTTAAAAGCAGGGCTTTTCACCCTTATATAACAGGGGCCGAAATTCAGCCCCTTCCCAATCGAAAATAAGGTCTTTTTTTTTTTTAATAAAACATATTGGGCATCTCCCAAATTGAAAGCAATGACCTCTAATATGATTAAGGATGCACCACAATATGTCTTTTAATACTTCTGCACAATGAAAAACCCTGTTTCAAAAACTTTTAAAAACACGGTCATCCCAAAATAAGCAGTTATCGCGCATGAAATTCCCAATTTGAAAGGCCCCTGGCCTACTCCCAATATCCTGATGAAAAGCCCTGAAAAATTTCTTGTTTTATTTCAATTCTGCCCATCGCATTAAAAAAAATGTTGTCTGCAGCATGTATTGAAAACAAAAAGATGTATTGAACCAAACTTGATAAGAAGTTGGATCTGAGTGAAGGGATATGCAGTGCACAAGAGTGATACATCTTGCTTCCATAATAGCAGAATTATGGCCCTTTGTTTGTTTTTGTATAAACATTTTGTCCTGTATATACATCAAAATCTAGAAGAGGTATTACCTTAAAACTTCATAGGACCTATGACAAATGTGTAGAGATATCATGAATGGGAAGTGCAGTGCATAAAACCATAACACTTGCTTCATAACACTTATTTTTAGAGTTATTGTTCTTTGTTAGTTTAAAAAAAAGTCTATAAAAGGTATCAACTAGAAAATTCATATATAGGCTGATCTCGTTAAGCAGATGTGCAGTGCCTAAGAGTCATAACTCTTGCTGACATATTTTGCGATTTATTTCACTTTGTTAATTTATTACATTAAAATTTTGTTTGGGGAAAACCATGCAAACTATATTCATAAACCATATATCACAATGAAAGAAAGTTAGGTGCTCAAGAACCATAACTCCTTTGACAATTTAACAGTTATGCATTGTCTTGCTGTGATTTCATCTAGGTTGTATCTGGACTGTAATATTGGGTATTGATATCATTCCTGCGCTCCTGAGATTTTTTACTTAAAAAAAAACGGCCCAGAAATATGGATTTTTTTTTTTAATTTAAAACTTCACCCATAAGTCAAGTTGACTTTTAAGGTCAATTTTGGGAGCGTTTTTAGTTCGACTTATGGCTGCAAATGTACGGTACTATTGGCAACTTAAAACCAAATGTCCTAAATGAGAAAGTATTGGTAACTTCTTTAATTGACATGGTATAAAATTAGCTGAAAATATTGAAAGCTTTTAAATTTTGGAGCTAAGTTTGTTTATAGAAGTGGTACTTTTTCATCAGAAATAATGAAAGGAGAAGAAGATAATGGGTGGTAGGTATCAAATTGAGAAGTCTGCTTCAGTTTAATACAACATCAACATATCAGATATACACCACTAGTCTTTATAAACCTATTAAAATGCATACATTTATGTAGTGGATAATAAAGAATGGTGTATGATTTCAATAATGGTCTTTTATTATGTATTAATTGAGTGTGGCTCGAATGCACAATAAAATGCATCATCACATTATAATATGGCGGCACTTTCCTATGTTGAATAATGCATGAACATATGTGGTGTTAAATATGATCTGTTTTGGGGTATCTTGACCTACTTATATTGTGTGAACCCCTTTAAAGAATTGATACTTTCATTCATCAATGCTTCACAAGCAAACAAAGATTTATACTCAGAGTTTCAGATAAGGATCCAGTCTAAGGGGTATTTTACCCCCTGATATTATTGTTAAAAGTCATTTCACTCCTTTGTTTCAGCAATAAAGGGTACTTAGGAATATTGAAGGGTATTTTCCATTTCCATAGAAAACTGACACATGGCGTGTTTGATCTAGAAATGTTATTATTTGTTATTTTTTTAAACACAGTAAATTTTAAATGATGATATGAACAGACTTTCTTTAAAATATTCAACATACTCTGTCTTGATTGGGTCTTTCTTGCATATAGTATTCATGTAGTACATGAATCTCTTTTGATTGACTTACTTTTGATTCAAAGATTATTTTACTCTTAAAACTCAACTGGATTGTTGGTTAACCGGTTACACACTTCAAGCAATTAAAAATACGTACCAAGATTGGTATTACATGATTATTACAGAATAGGCTGATTTGTAATGCATTTTTATATGCCCGTTTTTTTTCAAAATGTGACGTATTATAGTTTCACCTTTGGCGGCGGGTGGCGTCCATAGCAGTGTCCGCTCTCTAATTCAAATAGTTTTCATCCGATCTTCACCAAACTTGGTCAGAAGTTGTATCTAGACAATATCTAGGTCAAGTTCTAATATGGGTCATGCTGGGTTCAAAACTAGGTCATGGGGTCACTTAAAGCATTTCAAGGATTTAGCATGGCGTCCGCTCTCTTATTGAAGTACTTTTCATCCGATCTTCACCAAATTTGGTCAGAAGTTGTTTCTAAATGATATCTTGGTCAAGTTTAAATATGGGTCATGCAGGATAAAAAACTAGGTCACGGGGTCACTTAGTGCATTTCAAGCATTTAGCATGGTGTCGGCTCTCTAATTGAAGTAGTTTTCATCCGATTTTCACCAAATTTGGTCAGAAGTTGTGTCTAAATGATATCTAGATCAAGTTAAAATATGGGTCATGTTGGGTCAAAAACTAGGTCACATGGTTACTTAGTGCATTTCAAGCATTTAGCATGGTATCCGCTCTCTAATTATACCCCTACAAACGAAGTTTAGGGGGGTATATAGGAGTTAATTTGTCGGTCGGTCTGTCTGTCGGTCCGTATTAAGTGTCCGCTCTCTAATTCAAGTAGTTTTCATCTGATCTTCACCAAACTTGGTCAGAAGTTGTATCTACATGATGTCTAGGCCAAGTCGGGTCAAAAACTAGGTCACGGGGTCACTTAGTGCACTTTAAACATTCAGCATGTTGTCCGCTCTCTTATTCAAGTAGTTTTCATCTGATCTTCACCAAACTTGGTCAGAAGTTGTATCTACATGATGTCTAGGCCAAGTTTGAACATGGGCCTTGCCGGGTCAAAAACAAGGTCACGGGTCACTTAGTTCGTTTTAAACATTCAGCTTGTTGTCCGCTCTCTAATTCAAATAGTTTTCATCTGATCTTTTCCAAACTTGGTCAGAAGTTGTATCTAGAGAGATGATGTCTAGGCCAAGTTCGAATATGGGCCTTGCCGGGTCAAAAACTAGGTCACGGGATCACTTTGTGCGTTTTAAACATTCAGCATGTTTTCCGCTCTCTAATTTAAGTAGTTTTCATCCGATCTTCACCAAACTTGGTCAGAAGTTGTATTTAGAAAATCTTAAGGCCAAGTTCGATCATGGGCCTTGCTGGGTCAAAAACTAGGTCACAGGGTCACTTAGTGCGTTTTTTAACATTCAGCATGGTGTCCTCTCTCTTATTCAAGTAGTTTTCATCTTCATCAAACTTGGTCAGAAGTTTTATCTTGATGATCTGAAGGCCAAGTTCGAACATGGGCCATGCCAGATCAAAAACTAGGTCACAGGGTCACTTAGTACGTTTTACACATTGAGCATGGTGTCCGCTCTCTATTTCATGTAGTTTTAATCCGATCTTCACCACACTTGGTCAGATTTGTAACTTGATGATGTGTAGGACAAGTTTGAACACGGGCCATGCCGGGTCATAAACAAGGTAACTTGGTCACTTAGTGCGTTTTAAACATCACAATGTTGTCCACTCTCTAATTCAAGTAGTTTTCATCCAATTTTCACCAAACTTGGTCAGAAGTTGTATCTAGACGATGTCTAGGGTAAGTTTGAATATGGGTCATGCCGGGTCAAAAACCAGGTCACGGGGTATCTTAGTGCGTTTTAAACCTCACCATGTTGTCCGCTCTCTAATTCAAGTAGTTTTCATCCAATCCTCACCAAACTTGGTCACAAGTTTTATCTAAATGATCTCTAGGACAAGTTTGAACATGGGCCATTCCGGGCCTAAAACTAGGTCAAGGGGTCACTTAGTGTTTTTTTTACATTCAGCATGGTGTCCGCTCTCTAATTCAAGTAGTTTACATCTGATCTTCACCAAACTTGGTCAGAAGTTTTATGGAGATGATCTTAAGGCCAAGTTAGAACATGGGCCTTTCTGGGTCAAAATCTAGGTCAAGGGGTCACTTAGTGTGTTTTAAAAAATGAGCATAGTGTCCGCTGTTTTTTGTGAACACGACATGCAAAATATTATGTGTCAATGCGGCATGTAGGGGTATTTGTCACGTCTGTGACAAAGCTCTAGTTGAAGTAGTTTTCATCCGATCTTCACCAAATTTGGTCAGAAGTTGTGTTTAGATGATATCTATGTCAAGTTCAAATATGAGTCATAACGGGTCAAAATATAGGTAACAGGGTTACGTAGTGCGTTTAAAACAATCACTATTGTTGTCCAAAACCTTCAAACAGGCGTATGTTGTGACAGTTTGGCACTCTTGTTTTAATTTTCCAATGCGTAAATACGTAGATACACAGTTAATCTAGAGCTCTGGTTGTACTACTGTCACAAGCAGTTTAACTGCATCATAGAATAAAAAAATACAACAGTGACTGGAGTTATAACTGTTCCTTTTGCCAACATTGAAACTTTATCTTCCTTTTGCCCACATTTTTATATCTTAACATGAACACAAATATACATTGTGCACAGTTTCGTAAATTTGTGAAATTCATTGAAAAAGATTCAGAATTATTTATTCATACATGTCATTTCATTTGTGGTGGTAACATATTATGGTAGACTGAATTGGGTCTCAACACAGTAAATAGGGCTGCAACGAATCCAAAAAATGTGTTCGGACCTGAATCCAAATATGGTTTCTTGCAGTTTTTCGGATCCGGATCCCTCAGATGAGAGAAAATTTGAAGTTTCTGTCTAAATTAAAGAAATCAATGGTTTTAGAAGTATAATTTGACTAAAAAACATTAAACAATTATTAACAAAAAAAAACATAAAGTTCTCGTTTAACATTGTAGCAATGTCAAAATAAAACGAAACCTTAACAATTATTCACTAAATAGTTTGTTTGTTAACATATGCTTTTCACTGTTCATACAGTTTGATGTTCGTTTTCACAAAAATAAGCATTTCAACATTGTACGGGTCCAGGCAAGCCCTATGAGCACTGGCGAGATCTCCTGCTGTGCAGAAGATTCTCTCATTGGGCACTGAGGAGGTTCCTTGCATCACAAGATAGCATTTAAACTTAGTGGATGATGCTTTCAAGACATTACAATTTACATGATGCAGGAACTCAATTGGACAGGTCGCGAAATTATGCAAAATTTATCTGAATAACATTCCAGACACACTGGATCCACTACCGTTGTTTTTAATACAACTTAGAAAGACAATAAGGATTGAAAACTTACTTATTGCCATTATGAATTGCATTTGTAATGTGTAAATCCTCCATGATTTCGAATTAGTTTTGCTTTGTTGCAAATGACACTCTTATTCAATAAAAGCCAAAGGATCTCGAATGATCTGCTATTTGACTGTCACAGTCGTCAATTAATATCATCTATTATACGTTTCTTTTATCTTTTAAATGGAAACAGTCTGTATAAAAAACAATACTCGTGAAAACAGCGCTAGGTTACATACATCTATAAAAATAAATATTCGGAACCGAAATTTCCAGGGGTGGATCTGTACCCGCGAATCTGAAGTTGGATCCTATATCATCGGATATTTCGGGTACCCGTTCAAGCCCTAACAGCAAAGCATATTTTCTACTCCATTCTTAACTCTGGATATTCTATTCGTTTCCGGTGTTTAAGGCATGTTAGAACAGCATACACACAACCATGTTTGCTTTTAAAAGTACAAAGGGTCATGCACTTATGTTTTTAGTTTTTTTTTGGCATTATATAAGAAAGAGCAATAAAGTTAAACATTGCTATCATTAAAAAATAATTTTCTCACATGTTAACAATGAATCCTATCTACTTGTATAAATTACACATTTATAAAGCATGGGAATGAGGCCTGTAATTATCGTGTCACATTTGTCTGGGGCGCTTTAAAAACTCAACAAAAACAATATGGCTGTGTCTGAGATATTCTCTCGCACAATTAAGTTCATAGTCTTCACATAATACACTCATGTTTAATGTCCTTCGCTTAATTGAAGTCAGACCAAAAATGTTGAAAATGCTAGAGATTCAATCTTGAAGTGTAAAACAACAAAACTAACTGTTACCTGAGATGGTTAATTTTATAAATAATACGTAATTTTTAATTTTAAAAATGTTTATGCTTTTCTAATGCTTGAAACGTTTCAGAGTAGGGACAGCATTAAGAGACTTTGGTGTAATTATTGAAACTTA
Source organism: Dreissena polymorpha (assembly GCF_020536995.1). Lineage (NCBI taxonomy): Eukaryota > Metazoa > Mollusca > Bivalvia > Myida > Dreissenidae > Dreissena > Dreissena polymorpha. Next base: position 33,841,613 of record NC_068370.1, read on the forward strand.
AATGAGTGTGTGTGTTTTTTTAAGAAAAGTGAAAAAAAGAAAAAAACACCTTTTACAAAAAAATCTTTTCTTCAAACAGATAATCGTTTTACAATTTATGGTGATAATGAAATGTTGACATGAGCCGGTATAGGGTTATCGAAACAGCAGTACATTTATGCAAGTACATTTATGCAATGTTCACAAGATTCAATGTGTTCAATATGGATATCAACTTGACAAACAAAGGGGGTGGTCCCAAAGTGTAAATGGAATTGTACATGAACAAAGCCCCTTTGATGGGAACTAGCCCGGTTTTATCCCTCTAAGCTGATTCCTTGACATTTTTAAAGCGTATTGAGAATAATAATAATATAATGAGATACAAGATTAGAAAAAGATCGCTGTGTGAATTAGGTTCAATTGAGATTGTTTGTTGCGATTAATGTTAAAATATTCTTTGCCTTTATCATTGACCTGCTGAATTGATTTGAACTCTGATACTGCAGTGTACTAAATAGAGTCTAAATCGTAAAGGTTATTGTTATTAATACAGAAAAATATAACAGGTTACTTTGAATATAATCTTAAGGTTTGGCCTGAATCAGTTTGATCAATATGATTACTTGACACGAATTGAAAAGAAGCAACATGAATGAGGTTAAAAGGATGTATGTGAGACAGGATTTCATTCATTTCCATTGTTTATTACTATCTATTTTAGCATTTGTATGACTCGAACAAATGTGTTTTAGAATAATTATTGATACAAAATTTTTCTGTGAATTTCATGCTTCAGCATTTAAATTTAGTCTAAGGGTATAGTTACTTCTTTAAGTCAAAATGCTTTATATTATTGCTTCATTAAAAAAACTATGCATTAAAAAAAAGAGTTTTACATTCATTCCTATGTTGAATCAGTAGCTTTCAATTATTGATGTTCAATTATTGATGTGTACACATGTACTCTGTTTCAGTCCATATATTTTATTATGCAAACAATTTTGGTTGTTCAGTTGGATTTTTTGCTGGTCTCATCAGTATTTCAGTCATATATCCGGGTGGGCAGTTAACGTACTCATATGTTTCAGGGGATACCTTGCCGGCTTACCACTCATGATTTCACATACTTATGATGCAAATAACTGAGAACTACCCTATCTTGATATACACTGGCCATAGAAAGGATTCCATGACCTTTCCACACACAAGTTATATATCTGGGCCAGGGATTGAACCCTCAATCCTCAGAACTGTAGTCTAGCACTCTACCAACTGAGCTAAGGCAGCCTTGTAACTTTTAGAAAAATGTATTATTTTAAATAACCTTCAATGCATAATTCAATTTCAATAAATATTACTTTAATGGCTTGATGGAACAAGCTTGAAAATGCTGGTTATGTTTGGTTGTTGTATTGACGGCTTGTCAAGTTGGATGGCATTTGTTTGCAAAAGATTCAATATATCTTCCCATGAAACTAATGAACAAAATATTGGAATTTTTCTGACAACTTTAAGAGTGTCACAGTGTTCTCAAACTAACACATTGTAATCTCAAATCAGATCTACGGCTTCCTCTATATCGAAGTCTTATCATGACAGTAAATGGTTTCATCTGAAAGTGGTTGAAAGCCATAGATTTCAGGTAAACTAATCAGGGTTGTAATAATATCTTAACATTGACAGGGATACATTGTCATCAAGTACTTGTGATGGGTAGGCACCATTGTAATCATGGGCCTTTCACAAAATGATATGCTTTTAAATTGGAGACCAGACCAAATCACAATTGTTTCGTAGATTAGGCAGGAAATCTGACTTGGTTGAATTTCAAAAGGTGAATATTTCATTATAGTTAAAAATTGGTACGCCTAACCCCGTATTGTGATGAGTCGTTGACTGTATGAATTTTGAAAACATTGTAAATAGAAGTAAAAAGTAAAGAGTACAAACTTGTACTACCGTCTTTGTGTGACAAGATTGTGTTGCCTCTTTTGCTCACCTGAGCACATATTGCTCTCAGGCGGCTTTTTGGATACCATGTTGACTATTGTTTGTCAGTATATGCCGGATTTCCTCTGTGAACTTTTTTCTTCAAATGACTTCTCCTCCTGAATCTCTTTGGATATTTTAATAACACTTGCCAGAAAATATGCTTGCAAAGTTGTTTAGAATAGTCCATTGCATATGCAGATGTTAAGAGCTAAATATAGATTTAAAAAACAAAACTTAAAAAATCCATGAATTCCCAAAAGTCAGAATTTAAATAACATTGTCAAGTGGTCCTTTTCTAAGTTTACTCATAGCATGCCATGGGTTTAAAATAGGCCTTGCCCGTGGGGCTATTTTGTTTCCTTTGAATGTATATAGTGAAAAAAATCTTCGTCTCTGGAACTGTTAGGCCCAGAGGTTGTGTATTTAGGACAGCATATGGTTGTTTTCTTCAAACCATGGTACTGTTGCCAATATTAAAGTGTCTGAATAAATATTAAACATTAATTTATTTGTCTTTTGGACTCTTCATATGTTCCATTATGTCACCACACACTTTTTTGTGATGTAATTTATGAAAATTTATGAAAACTCACGTTATAATTTTTTTTCTGAATAAAATTGATCAATTAAAACAGTTGGAACAACTGTTTCATTATAATCAACAGATTGTTCTCGTGTATCTGAATAAAAATTAGCTTACATTTTATTATTTAATTCTGTTCGAACATGAGTAACACCAGGTGGGGATTTTCATTGATTGGATTTGTTAAGTTGGGTAAACAACATGCATGCATATAAATAGGCCTTCAGCATGTGTCTCTAGCATTTATCTAATTAAAATTGGCAGGCATTTCGTCATGCATGATGTAAGTGAAGCTGTACAGTAATTAGAACTGAACAATACATCTTTCCAGGTCTAGCTAGTATTCAACAGTCAGACCTGATCATTGTGTAATATAAAATGTAAAACTTCAAATAAAAAGACGCAAGGATTGCATATCTGGGTTTTTTATTTGTGAGCATTAGCTCACAAATAATGCAGATGCAATTTTGCAAATCAGTATGCCTTAGCTACAGTACAGTAGGAACCGTTACCCTTGACTGCCTGTGTGGATAACGCCATTAAATTTAAGCAGACGAGAATGCTAAAAGCGTCTGCTCTAACCACAGCAACTGCCTGTTCTCAATGGTATACTACATAGTGTGTATTTAACAGCTTGTAAGACAACGTTGGTCAGTCTAGTGTTTATCATTGAAATGTGTACATATTTGCTGCTTTCAGTGAAAACGGGGCTGAATGCATGTCGAATAAAATTAGCATGTGCACACTGATTAGCTGTATCAATGATAAAAAACAAACACATCTCCACCTGTGTTTTAAGAAACAATCTTTATAAATTTGAATGGGTTGTGGTCATTTCAAACTTGCGATATAAAAAGCTATTACATAATTTTGAAAACTGAGTTGCGTCTAAGATTATACAACAGCGAACATTAATTCAGTGCCTTCAGCGCTTTGATTTACCCTAGCATGATATAATATTACAAAACAATAAGTCAAGAATGAAAATGTTTGATGACATTTGACGTTAAAATCATGATGTCATGAGCAGGTGTGCATTTCATTTGTAAAATATGTTTTTGATGCTTTTTGTGTTAAAAATGTACCGAATTCTGGTATCAAATTGTCTTGTTGTATTAGATTAATTTCTGATTAATATGTTGCATCTCAAAAGACTGATATAAACCATGATATCAGAAAGGCCCCTTGTATCATACCATGTGCGTAGAGGTATGATAAAATGCTATATAATGCTTTCCTGGTTACACTTTTTTATCTTTTTCATTTATGTCTTCATTTTCTTTTGCCTGATTGATAAAACATGTATTATAATATCAAATCAGATGATAACTTTGTGCCAGATCAGGAAGTAAATGACTGTTTACCCTGAGCTAACTAACAAGATTTCTCAAATGACCTTTGCAATTTGAATCTGCATTTACTATAAATGTCTAACGGGGATTCATTTTCAGGTTGACCAAATTGAAGGTGCTGGAAATCCGCGAGAATCACCTGAAAACATTGCCCAAGTCGTTCTCTCGTCTTATTGAACTGGAGAAGTTGGACATCGGGCACAATGAGTTCACAGAACTGGTAACACTTGCGATTTTTGCTTATGGTGTTGTCTTGGTGTTATCCCATATGTAAGGGCTGAGTATAAATAACACTGGAAACAGTGTAAGTGTTAATGCCTGCAGGGAAGTTGTTATCTTCTGTAATTGTGTGTTTACAAATATTTTTTTGGTTTTTGCTGCTTATGTTCATTGTTCAAAGTGATATGTTTTTGTAGTATGTAATAAGTGTGCTATGTTATGTTGGCATTTTCGTTACAAATGGAAAAAATAATAATCCCATTTTGTGTTATAATTTGTGTATGTCAGGGGTCTAGCTAGGCTCAAAATTTTGGGAGAAGTCACTTCTCCCTAAATTGAAATAGGGAGATTTGGTAACATTTTTGGGAGAAATGGTACATTTGCGTCATAAATCTTAGTTTTACGTATATTTTGCAGCAACTTAATGGATAAGTGGTTTCTGTTCAGCTTTCAATCAACTCTTCACTTGTTTTATACAATCAGACATGTTAAGTGTATAAAACTGACATTTTCCTTATTTCTCATTGATTGTTGATTATGATTGTACTTTTAATTATTTTTTCTCCTGAACAGGTGTATCAAATAAACTTCAATAGTAACAAGTCAGTAATGTTCAGAATCTATTTACTTCCTTGTTAATTTTAAAGAAATTCAACATACTATCAAATTTATATTTTGTTACAAATATTTGTTTTAAATTTAAAATTCATTAAAAATCTCATTTTATAGCAAAGATTCCAAATCTGACCTGTAAATGGGCCCCATATCTATTGCCAGTGCTAGGTAACATCTTCCCATTTGATCATTCCTTAGTACTGTTTTAATGGACCATTTAACATTGCTGAATCATAGTGATTGGTAGCCAGCAGAAGGCAATTAATCAAGGCATCATCTATTAACAATTTCAAGAAGTGTTATAGCTCCAGACTGGTCTTTTGAATGTTCAACTTTGCCTGACCTGTAAATGGGGCAACTTATGGCTGAGAATCCTCCTGTGTCCAATTCTCCACATCAAATTGATTTTAATCGATCAATGTCTGGCACAAAGTAAATCATTAAAAGGAGGAAAAATCACTTCGCCTTCATGATAATAATGTGCGAAGTGAAGATTAATTGGGCGAAAAATCGCCCACTCCCGAGAACCCTGTATGTATGTTTCTTAGGCAATAGAAAAAATATGGAGTCTAATACTGCTAATACAAAACAGCGCCAAAATGTCAATGTTTATGTACTGCAGTAAGTTTATCCATGGTGTTCATTGTTTTCAGCCTGATGTCATTGGGAGCCTATCTAGTCTACTGGAGCTATGGTGTGACCACAATCAGATTCAGTCCATTACTCCAGTAAGTACTCATTAATCAATCAGATCCAGTACATCACTCCTGTAAGTACATCATTATACAATCAGATCCAGTCTATCTTTCCAGTAAGTACATCATTATTCAATCAGATCCAGTCCATCACTCCTGTAAGTACATCATAGACCTGTCAATCTCCAGTAAGTGCATTGTTTAACAATCAGATCCAGTCCATCACTCCAGTAAGTGCATCATTTAACAATCAGATCAAGTACATAACTCCAGTAAGTACATTATTAATCAATTTTATCCAGTCCATCACTCCAGTAAGTACATAATAAAACAATCAGATCCAGTCCATCACTCCAGTAAGTACTTCATTAAACAATCAGGTCCAGTACATTACTCCAGTAAGTACATTATTAATCAATTTGATCCAGTCCATCACTCTCACTCCAGAAAGAACATCATCAAACAATCAGATCCAGTCCATCACATTATTAAATACATCATTAAACAATCCTATCCAGTCAATCACTCCAGTAAGTACCTCATAAAACAATCAGATCCAGTCCATCACTTCAGTAAGTACATTATTAAACAATCAGATCCAGTGCATCCCATCATTAAATACATCATTAAACTATCAGATCCAGCCCATCACACCAGTGTGTACATCATAAAACAATCAGAGATAGTCCATCACTCCTGTAAGTACATCATAAAACAATCAGATCTAGTCCATTAACTCAGTAAGTTCATCATTAAACAATAAGATCCAGTTCCTAACTCCAGTAAGTACGTTATGAAACAATCTGATCCAGTACATAACTCCAGTAAGTACATCATTAAACAATAAGATCTAGTCCATTACTTCAGTAAGTACATCTTAAAACAATCAGATCCAGTCCATCACTCCATTAAGTAAATCATTTAACAATCAGATCCATTTCATCACATCATTAGGTACATCATTAAACTATCAAATCCAGTCCATTACTCCAGTAAGTACATCATTAAACAATCAGATCCAGTCCATCACTCCAGTATGTGCATCATAAAACAATCAGATCCAGTCCATCAGTCCAGTGAGTACATCATTAAACAATACGATTCAGTCCCACTCTGGTAAGTACAAAATTAAAGAATGAGATCCAGCCCATCACTCCAGTAAGTAAATCATTAAACAATCAGATTCAGTTCATCACTTCATTATGTACATCATTTAACAATGAGATCCAGTCCATCGCCCAGTAAGGACATTATTAAACAATCAGATCCAGTCAATCACTCCAGTAAGTACATCATTAAACAATCAGATCCAGTCCATCACTCCCATAAGCTCATCATTTAACAATGAGATCCAGTGCATTACTCCAGTGATTACATCATTAAACAATCAGATCCAGTCCATAACTCTGGTAAGTACATCATTTAACAATCAGATCCTGTCCATCACTTCAGTAAGTACATCATTAAACAATCAGATCCAGTCCATCAGTCTGGTAAGTACAAAATTAAAGAATGAGATCTAGTCAATCACTCCAGTAAGTAAATCATTAAACAATCAGATTCAGTCCATCACTTCATTAAGTACATCATTTAACAATGAGATCTAGTCCATCACCCCAGTAAGTACATTATTAAACATGCAAATCTAGTCCATCACTCCAGTTAGTACATCATTAAACATCAGATCTAGTCCATCATACTGGTAAATACATCATTCATTACTTTTTATCCAGTCCATCAATCCAGTGAGTACGACATTCTGCTATCAGATGCAATCCATCACCCCTTAGTTACATCATTTGGAAAACGAACTCATCAAAGACGTTAATTAAATAGCTTGCCAAAGGGTAGTTTCTTTAAAAAAATCTGAAACTGTTAAAACAAAATATGTTGTCAAATAAACACGAGTGTAAAATCATTTTAAGGCCTGTGTTACTTAAACATGAAATTCATATTTAATTTTAAGCAGAGAAGTGTACAATAAATAATCTGTAAGATATGTGTGACACATTTGATTTATAGTACCCATTACAAAAAGCTTGAATTTGTGTAAAATTGTACCATCTTCTTCATTGCGCTGTTAATTGGGATGTGCAGATAATGTCACTAAATACCGTAACCTGACAATTAAACAATTATTTATGCTGAAGTTGCTTATATAAAGCTCCCATCATGTGTCATGTGTGCAATATTGGTAATGGGTAATGTATGATGATGGTAAGGTTGGCCTAGTAAAATAGCATTGTGTTAGAGAATATTTCATGACAAAATTAAGTAGTTTTGGAGAATATTGGCAATAAATCTATGATGATTATATATTCAGTGTTCAACACTAACCTGAAGTCGAGACTCCTTAAAATGATACGCGGACTCCTTGTCTTTGTGTCAAGGGAGTCAGTCAGACTCCTTTATAATTATCTTTGAATTAAAAAAAAATCCTTTGATTTCCTTATTCGTTTCGCAAGATCAGAATGTCAAAACTTTTGTGCATCCGAAAAATGTGCCACTAATCATTCTGCTTGAACGCATGGACAAGAACAAAAGATTCCAAAATTATTTATTTTGTCGCTGTCCGTGAGTGTAATAATAGGGGAACATGCAAACTTTGAAACCTAGAATCACTGATCGTGGCCTGTGCAAAGACATTTTTTAAACCAGTTTACCCAGAACGAGGTTCATATGTTGATCCCATATGAGCTGAGTCTGAGGTATGCAAGCAAAAGGATCAGTAGAGGTTCATATGTTGATCCCATATGAGCTGAGTCTGAGGTATGCAAGCAGAAGGATCAGTAGAGGTTCATATGTTGATCCCATATGAGCTGAGTCTGAGGTATGCAAGCAGAAGGATCAGTAGAGGTTCATATGTTGATCCCATATGAGCTGGGTCTGAGGTATGCAAGCAGAAGGATCAGTAGAGGTTCTTATGTTGATCCCATATGAGCTGAGTCTGAGGTATGCAAGCAGAAGGATCATTAGAGGTTCTTATGTTGATCCCATATGAGCTGAGTCTGAGGTATGCAAGCAGAAGGATCATTAGAGGTTCTTATGTTGATCCCATATGAGCTGAGTCTGAGGTATGCAAGCAGAAGGATCATTAGAGGTTCTTATGTTGATCCCATATGAGCTGAGTCTGAGGTATGCAAGCAGAAGGATCAGTAGAGGTTCTTATGTTGATCCCATATGTGCTGAGTCTGAGGAATGCTAGCAGAAGGATCAGTAGAGATTCATATGTTGATCCCATATGTGCTGAGTCTGAGGTATGCTAGCAGAAGGATCAGTAGAGGTTTTTATGTTGATCCCATATGAGCTGAGTCTGAGGTATGCAAGCAGAAGGATCAGTAGAGGTTCATATGTTGATCCCATATGAGCTGAGTCTGAGGTATGCAAGCAGAAGGATCAGTAGAGGTTCATATGTTGATCCCATATGTGCTGAGTTTGAGGTATGCAAGCAGAAGGATCAGTAGAGGTTCTTATGTTGATCCCATATGAGCTGAGTCTGAGGTATGCAAGCAGAAGGATCAGTAGAGGTTCATATGTTGATCCCATATGTGCTGAGTCTGAGGTATGCAAGCTGAAGGATCAGTATTGCTCTTCTTATGTTCGTTTTTATTGACACACTGGGTTTGGATACACCATAGATCTAAAGTTTAAAATAACTATTATACAAAGAACTGGTATTTTTCTTGTTTGAAAGAAATTCTTCAAAGATATTTTGCAGCAATTAAATTTTATGTAAAAAGAGCAACAGTGCTTTCATAAAAGCGTACAAAATAATGACTTAAATGTCATATTATTTCCTGCATGTTGAGGTATTGATGAAAATATAAAAAGCTCAGTTTATCCTAAAATGTCTTACAAATTGTCTGTTTATTGTAAGGTAAATACATAAATATTCCAGCACATACAGGTGCAGGAATGTTAGAATTGCCTTTAAAGCCACCATTGGTTATATATCACCTTTATGATATCAGCATTGACATGCTGAATGTTAAACACATGAAATTGCTGAATGAAGTATTTTGGCATTGGTCAAAATTGTGTTTGATGTTTTATGTTGGGTATACATTTATGATGTTTAATAAATACATTGTTGGTTAAGGAATGGTTTCCATATCTTTGTACAGTTTTGGTGTTTTAAGCCACGACAGTATTTGAAATATCAGTACATACAATTTGGAATAAAAAAAATAACCCAGATTACTAATACTTTAAAATGTTCTTGCTTGATACGTCCAAGCTGAATTTATGGTAAAGAAGCATGCAGAAGAATTTAATTACACTTATAAAATTATTTATATTGTAAACTCACACTTAAGAGTATAATAGAAATGCTGTTACATTATACTGCACAGGTTTTAAATTACCGCCAACAGATTTCAACTAAAGGCATTGATGCTGGTGATATAAACCAAATTAATTATTGGGTTTCAAAAGAAATGTGACGTGTTGGTAGTAAAATGTTTGCATTAAGTGGAAATTATGTTTTCTGGCATGTTAGTTTGTGTGCTTATGGTATAAATATGGAAATACTTGGTTGGGGTGATGAAACATTAATTTACATTGTCATGTAAATGCAACTGGTTTTCTGTTAGATTGTTAAAGGAATGTTTAATTGAGGTCTAAGTAAAGCTCTTTATCAGAACAAAAAATAAATAAAAAGAACAGCATTTCTTTAAATATTTTACATGATGTTTTATTTTTGTTCTTAGATTTTTATTCACACATCCTTTTTACCTTTCACTTTATCTTTTTAACTTGTCATTTAGTAATGAAAACAACATAGAGGACAAAAAACATTTGTCTAAATTATGGTAGAAATAATTCTCCACTCATTTTTTGTTATTTTACCATTTTGAGTTATAACATATGTTCATAGCCAGGCCCACAATTAATTGTTAAAATAGTAAAAGTTATAAGTTTTGCCTAATGTCAAATAGTTTATGGTTGACTTAAATGTCATGACAATTTTAAATATTACATCCCTTTATTTATTTTTGTTTTGTGGCACACATGCTCTGACAGTCCTATTAATTTTGCAGCAGTGTTGCTTCTCCTGACATGTAGTGTATATGAGTTCAGTTACATGAAACACAAGTGAAACAGTATGAAAACAGAATGACAATACAGTCCACTCTCGTTATCTCGAAGTCGGCGGGAACAAGCAAAAATATCGAGATAACGAGAGTTCGAGATATCCGATTAGGCGTTTTCCAGGAAAAAATGAGACGAAAATTTACCTTGCTTTTATAACATCTAAATACTTGCTAAGTGGTCTAATTAAAGCCGTCACCGTGTGGCATATTACTCTGTACCTGATATATACGCGTTTTTAAGAGGCACGATTAATTTTGCTATTTAAATGCTTAAAATGACGTTTTAAGTATTACAGAATTGCATGAACACATGCAGTTGTAATTTGTCTAAACTGTCTAGTAAACATCCGGTAATGTTGCTATTTAAAGTCATGATGCAATTGACGTCCAATCAAGACGAGGGTTTTCTATATGAACATGCGCAAATCACGTTCCGGAATACTGAACTGATAATGACTGTTGGAGTTCAATGATAATACAACATTCTGTAAATGTGCGACGGTTTATATACGCAAAAATATTACTCAATGCATTTTGGAATGTTGTTTGTATAAAAATTAGTCTTTTGGACTTTCGGCAGGCTGTGTATTAATTGCAGTTAATTGATGTTAAACTGACAGTTAAAGTGACAGGCCTTACTCAAGTGTTAATGGCTAAAGACATTACACACGTGTGATCATTGGTGTAATCAACGGATCAAATTCCTACCGCTCAGTATCGGGGGCAGCCGGGCGAAGCTGGACGGTGAAGTATCAAAGAAAACAAATTTCTCACCTTTTGCCGACACTGGGGCAGTTATTCGCACATCGATATAAACCACAGTAAATACATGTACAATCGGGACTCGGGACAAAATTTTATATCGACATATCGAATTATTCGACATAACGAAAATCGAGATACGCGATGTTTATTTATATAGATAAAGAAAGAAAAAAGTTGGAACATTGGGCTTACTTCGACATATCGAGAATATCGAGATATCCGATGTCGAGATAACGAGAGTGGACTGTAGTTTGTCATTCTCTGTATCATAGAATGATTGAAGTTATTGGGAACTGTGTGGCTATCAGAAATTATCAGTAGTTTTACTTAAAGTCTGACATACTTGCAGAATTCAAGTGTTCAATACCCCAATCATCTCCTGGGGTGCACCAGATAATAGATGTTCATTTATAGACAGATTGCAATATACCACATACCTTAAGACCCACAATTTAAAAAAAATCAAAATCCAATGTTTTTCAGTGAAATCACAAAATTTAAAGGAAAACCACAAATTTGAAGGGAAAGCAATCATTTGAAGGGATACTTAAAACAATGCAGTATTGTTGTTTTTTTTTACAGACAATCGGGAACCTCAAGCAACTTATGTTTTTTGACGGCTGCAAGAATGTGATCCACAGTCTTCCCAGTGAGATAGAAGGCTGCGTTTCATTGGCTGATCTCCACCTGACAACCAATCGAATCCAGGCTCTGCCAGACACCATCTGTAACCTTGGCAACCTGACCACTCTCAAGGTGGATGACAACTGTCTCGCAGTGTTGCCTCAGAATATGGGAGCGTAAGTGAAAGTTTCCTGTAATCCATGTTACTTTTATGTATTGTTACATAAAGTTTTATTTACATGTGTAACGGTTTGTGCGAAATGGTTGTAGCTCATTTATGGGAAATGGAAATATGATAAATGCGATAGATAAAACCCTTGAATTGGCATCAGTATATTGTTGGGTGACTTTGATTTTCTCTTTGGATTGATCCACAATTGTTTTATTGATACATGAACAATTCTACAAAACTTGGTTACAATTTGGCACATTACTTAACATGATGTACTAACTCTTTATCACATTTGCATTCATGAACAGGTTACAATCTCTGTCAGAGTTGAATGTCAGTGCCAATGCCCTCACAGAGTTGCCTCCCTCCCTGGGGTTGCTAAGATACCTCCGCACTCTCTACGCAGACGACAATGAGCTCGCTTACATTCCTGCAGAGGTAACAAATGTTGGGTCCTTTTTCAATTCATGAACATCCAAAATACAGTGAATTCTCTCTATACCTAACACTAACTTGATCAGACCAAATATTCAGTTTTTAGGGAGTTTTGGTTTAATGAAAATTTTAGGCAAATACAATCTAGCATGTGCATATATAATTAAGATTTCTTTCCACAGTTTGTAGTATGGCACTTATAACATGATATTTATTTATTACTATATAAATGTACATAAAGGCCATTCTTTGGTTAACTTTTTTTTCTCTTTGGATTAAATATGCTTGCACCCTGTGGCACACGCTGATGAAATTTATAACTGTCAATTGGCAGTCTTCCCATCCAGTTCAGTTTACAAAGAGTTAATTATAACTGCAACAAAGATATATTCTGCTTTAGTTGTTCGGTAACAAGCGATCTAAGTCTGACCTACATAGGTATCTACCGTAGCACATTAAACACGTAGTGGGGGGGGGATCATGACCGTAGCATCTGTTTGGTTTTCAGAAGATTCAGAGGAAGTGTGGATGGATATTAATGAAGAAATAATATGGTATAACTATAATGAATAAAAAGACCTAAGAGTTAGGTTTGAAATACTGGGAAAGACGAACAATTCAACATTTGAATTTTGCAATACACTGACCATTGCTGCGATTTTTTTTCTTATTATTTATCTGCATATAAATGCCAATCCAATGTTGCCCATGTTTCAGATCGGTAGCTGCACGGGTATCACAGTGCTGTCCTTGAGGTGCAACAAGCTGCCCTACATTCCGGACGAGATAGGACACATTCCCCGCTTACGAGTTCTCAACTTGAGCACCAATCAGCTTGTCTGTCTGCCATTTACTATCACCAAGTGTAAACAGCTTCAGGCCCTGTGGTTGTCAGAAAACCAGGTACATGTTGTATATTGAGGATATGGGTATATTGTTCCTTATTAAGCAATACATTTTATAATTGAACTGTCAAGTCTCCCTGGTATTTGTAAAACTGTGATTGTAATTGAGTAATCAATAAAGCTTTGGTTGCCATTTTATAAATTTTCTTAAATTGCTTATTTTGTTAAACATACATTTTAGAATGAAATGTAATGTTTTAAAAACAAAGGAAAACTAAGACATGAACCACAGCCACCCCCCTGGATTTTATTTATTTCTTTGTTATAATGGAACATGTAATATTGCAGTAGCAGTGTGTTTTTGACAATAAAACAAGTAGTACATCTATAAGGACATACAATTGGTGAACAATTACTTGTAATTGAACACTCGCTATATGCTATCATTAAGATAAAAAAAAACTGCAAGACCTGTACCTGTTACTGATTTATCAGATTTTCTGTTTCATATAAAGACAGACAGCAAATTTTTTGATATTATATAATGATATTAGAATTAAAGTATGCATGTTTGAATTAATCATTTCAATGTCTGATGTAATGCCTGGCCTGTGTTTCAGACTCGGCCCCTGGTTCCCCTGCAGTCGGAGCATGAGCCTGACACCGGCAGGAAGATTCTCACCTGCTACCTCCTGCCTCAGAGGCCTGCACAGGACTCAGGTGTGTGCATAGTGCTTGTACCTGAATGTACTATATTGTGCAAAAAACACGCTACTCTGAGGGTACAAACAAAGCTGGCCCCTTTAAAAATACTTTCAAAACAATTAAGTATGATTATTTGAAAGAAACAACGATTGGTGTTTAAAATGCTTCATCAAAAGTATGCCCCCAAGAAAAGTGTAAGTTAACTGACTGTTGTTTTATAACTGAAATATTGTTGGCAGCAGCTGACAAAAAACATCAAAAAAACTTGTGAAACATAAACTCAATATGTTGTTGCTAGTTTTCTTCAAAATTCGAACAAAAGAAAACAAAATAATGTATCAGCACACTGCTCATTGGCTGACTGGAACAGTCCCCTTTATGAATCAAGTACCAAAATTGCCATTTGTAGGAGAAGGTGGTGACACAGACAGCTTCCACGCCTCTATGTGGGACGAGGAGAGGCGCAATAGACAGCAGATACACTTTGAGTTTGCAGACGAATCAGATGTCGATGTAAGATAATGGGTGTCTTATTTGTTATAAAAAATGTCAAGGGAATTGTTATGCTGCTTTTATAAAAAAAGATATTCTGATGATTATATTTTGTTTAGCAAATAAAAATGTGAAAACAAGAATTAATGGTTTACATCAGTAAACAAGAACTAGGTATCCTGCTTTTATATCTTTTGGACATACCTAAGACAAACTGTGAAATTTGTAATTCAACTGCTTGTAATTAGAGTTGCTTCCTTTTTTATGTCCCCCACCACTATAGTGGGGGACATAGTGTTTTTGCCCTGTCTGTTGGTCTGTCTGTTGGTCTGTCTATTGGTCTGTTGGTTTGTTTGCTCTAACTTTAACATTTTGCCATAACTTTTGCAATATTGAAGATAGCTAGCAACTTCATATTTGGCATGCATGTGTATCTCATGGAGCTGCACATTTTGAGTGGTGAAAGGTCAAGGTCATCCTTCAAGGTCAAATATATAGCTTCAGAGCGGTGCAGAAGGGGACATAGTGTTTCCGACAAACACATTTCTTGTTCATGTTTGTATTTCTTGATAAGAAATAAAATTAAATCAAAGCATGCTTCCAAGAAATGTTTCTTACATTTAATATTTATGTCCCCCTTTGAAGAAGAGGGGGTATATTGTTTTGCACATGTCGGTCTGTCCGTCAGTCGGTCGGTCGGTCTGTCCACCAAATGGTTTCCGGATGATAACTCAAGAACGCTTAGGCCTAGGATCATGAAACTTCATAGGTACATTGATCATGACTGGCAGATGACCCCTATTGATTTGCAGGTCACTAGGTCAAAGGTCAAGGTCACAGTCAAGGCCAAGTTTGGAGGGGGCATATGTCTCCGACCGCAGAACACTTGTTTAAAATTTGCATTAAATTTGAGTTCATTCATTTTCCTATGTAGGGTAACTTTATCAGACAGCCTACGCCCTACCCTAAAGAAATGCGGGAAAAAGCACGCCACCTGAAAAATCTCGCCTTACGTCAACAGATGAGCAATGGTCAAGGGTCAAGGTCACAAGGGGAGGATAATCCAGGATATGAAGAGGTAGATACACACTATAAAAAGATGGGATTTGCCTTGATTTAGTTACATAGTAAACATGAGTTGTTATTGAATTATGAAAATTTTTGATAATATTATGTTGTGGAATAAGCAATTAAAATGTTGCACCAGTCATTGATAAGCATGTGAGATCATAATTGTGTTGTTCTGCACAACACAGTTATCATATTTTGTTTGTGATTAAAGTCATAAGCATATTTTTGTGGTTTGAAGGAAGTAAAGCATTTAATAAATAAGTGATCTTTTGTGACACATTTTCATAAGGAACTTAGCTTTGAATATCAGTTATTTATGAAAAGGGTAAACAGATTTTGTTTGCTTGGCTCAAAATTTATCTGGGCAATGCACAATTCAAATCTTGTCACCTGAATGATTAATTCATATATTGATCAGGAAGATATTTGAATAAACAATTTCTGAGTGTTCTATACCAAATATAATTCTTTAGTCTTCTTCATAAGGCCCATGTCATGCAAAAATGGGTTGTAGCTCCAGGCTAGCCTGCGCATGTTCACAGTCTGGTCAGGAGCTACGCTGACGGCTAATGTGACAATTAAACCTTGCATGACTTTATGGCAGACAGGTAAGCTCCTGACCAGATTTCGCAGATGCGCAGGCTGGTCTAGAGCTGACGTGGTGGTACATTGCATAAGACCCATTTTTGCACAAAGTGGCTTATATTATGATCATAAACTTCTGTATGGCTTTTGCTTATTGTTTTGCATAGGTTTATTGCAATTAAAGTTTATAAAAACACTTAAAAGAAAGAAAATATTATCTTAGCTATTTCATAAGATAATTGCATATGTTTATCATGTATTAAACTTTAACTGATGTCTTGCTGTTTTGTAGAAAATGACCTTTGTCTTTAAGATGGTATAGTCAATAATACCAATAAATGTATGCAGATATATCTGGCACGTTCCCATAGTTACGATAGGTCACTCATTAACCTTCCCGTAATATACTGTATCAGTCCTATGCATAAATCTATTAAATTCAGTTACTGAACGTATATGAAACCCTGAGTGTGTGTACAATGTATTCATATGTTCCAAGATAGATTAAAATTCTAGAGCACCCTGTTACATAGTTTGAGATGACAGAACAATGTTCTACTAACCATCTATTTTGTCCACTCCCTACAAGTGCTATTGTACGATTTCAGCATGGAATAATGTGTTCATAAAAAAGCACAAATATTTGAAATTTAAAAATATGGTCAATGGATGATTCTGACTTGTCAAGGTTTAAAGGATTTTGATATATTTTAATTGTGTACACAGTAAAACAAAATTAAGACATCATAACACTTTGGTAGAACCCTTTATATTTCCCTTATCATTCTTAGTCTGTGTTATTCACAATAGAGGCAAAAAGCTGTGGTTTAAAGCTGTAAAGTACAAAGATATACCATTCTGGATCTTATCTGCATACAATGTTTGCCGTGTGATAATATTTATTGAATGGTTGATCACATTTTGATTTCATTTGTGTACTTATATAATTATTATTCAGCAAAAAGAACATTAACTGTTTTCATGATTTGTCTTTTTTAACAAATTTAAGAATAAGATTGAAAGTTATATTTATCCCTACACAATACAAGATAGCAATATTTTGAATGTTAATATTTTGTTTTGAGGAATTTTCTTAACACTTAATGTGCTTATTTATTTTTTGTGGTATGTCTTTTATGGTCATGTATGTTTATTGTCACTTGATTATAAGCTTTGAACGGTGTTTTTTTTTGGACTAAACCATTGTGTCAATTTGCTTTACTTACTTAATTTTGACCAAATAATTTATCTCAAAGTAATATGGTTTTGAAGTCATTGGTTTACCACATTGTCATTCATTTTCAAACCATTTTTATTTGTTATGCCCCCCTTCGAAGAAGAGGGGGTATATTGCTTTGCACATGTCGGTCGGTCTGTCAGTCGGTCGGTCCGTCCACCAGGTGGTTTCCGGATGATAACTCAAGAACGCTTGGGCCTAGGATCATGAAACTTCATAGGTACATTGATCATGACTCGCAGATGACCCCTATTAATTTTGAGGTCACTTGGTCAAAGGTCAAGGTCACTGTGACCCGAAATAGTAAAATGGTTTCCGGATGATAACTCAAGAACGCTTAGGCCTAGGATCATGAAACTTGATAGGTAGATTGATCATAACTCGCAGATGACCCCTATTGATTTTCAGGTCACTAGGTCAAAGGTCAAGGTCACGGTGACCCGAAATAGTAAAATGGTTTCCGGATGATAACTTAAGAACGCTTAGGTCTAGGATCATGAAACTTGATAGGTAGATTGATCATGACTCGCAGATGACCCCTATTGATTTTCAGGTCACTAGGTGAAAGGTCAAGGTCACAGTGACCCAAAATAGTAAAATGGTTTCCGGATGATAACTCAAGAACGCTTATGCCTAGGATCATGAAACTTCATAGGTACATTGATCATGAGTTGCAGATGACCCCTATTGATTTTCAGGTCACTAGGTCAAAGGTCAAGGTCACGGTGACCCGAAATAGTAAAATGGTTTCTGGATGATAACTCAAGAAAGCTTATGCCTAGGATCATGAAACTTGATAGGGAGATTGATCATGAACCGCAGTTGACCCCTATTGATTTTAAGGTCACTATATCAAAGGTCAAGGTCACGGTGACCTGAAATAGTAAAATGGTTTCTGGATGATAACTCAAGAACGCTAATGGCTACGATCATGAAACGTCATAGGTACATTGATCATGACTCGCAGATGACCCCTATTGATTTTGAGGTAACTAGGTCAAAGGTCAAGGTCATGGTGACCCGAAATAGTAAAATGGTTTCCGGATGATAACTCAAGAACGCTTATGCCTAGGATCATGAAACTTCACAGGTACATTGATCATGACTCGCTGGTGACCCCTATCGATTTTGAGGTCACTAGGTCGAAGGTCAAGTTCACGCTGACCCGAAATAGTTAATTTTTTTCCGAAAGATAACTCAAGAACGCTTATTCCTAGGATCATGAAACTTGATCGGTAGATTGATCATGACTCGCAGATGACCCCTATTGATTTTCAGGTCACTAGGTCAAAGGTCATGGTGACCCGAAATAGTAAAATGGTTTCCGGATGATAACTCAAGAACGCTTATGGCTAGGATCATGAAACTTCATAGGTATATTGATCATGACTGGCAGATTACCCCTATTGATTTTCAGGTCACTAGGTCAAAGGTCAAGGTGTTTTGGGGGGCATATGTCTCTGACCGCGGAACACTTGTTAATAACAGTGTTATATCAAATAATTGCCCAACCCACCAACATCGGGGAAGTGGGTGTATATTGCTTGGCACCTGTCTGTATGTCGGTGGGTAGAGAGGTCTGTCAGTCGGTCTGTGGAATGTTTTGTATGATTGAAATCTAGATAAGTTTTTAACTACAATCTGAGATGCGATAAGGTCAAATCTTACACAGGCATGTAACAGTTAATGTTTTTCTGTACAATATCTTAAGAGTGCTTTCACCAATTAGCATGCATATTGGTACTTTGTCATTGGTTACTTGGGAAAAATGGAAGATGCCTATTGATAGTTAGGTTAAAGCTGTCGTTGGTTACTTGGGTGAAATGGAAGATGCCTATTGATTGTTAAGTCAAAGGCCGTAGTCAGAGGCATTTGTGTTAAAAATTTGTTATGGTTCTGAATAATAAAACACATTGACCTACGATTATGCACATTAGTATAGATTACATTTGGGGAAAAGGCTTTCTTATTTTGAGGTCATGAAGTCAATGGTCAAGGTCACCTAAGCTTGTATGAAAAAAAAAGTTTCTGCATGATGTTAAGAAAATAATTTTACCTTTCATCGAAATTTGTATGCAGGTAACTTGGAAGGAAAGATTGAAGCCATTGATTCTCAGATCAAAGGTCAAGGTTGCAGGGCCATGTAACAGTAAATTTATTTCTGCACAGTATCTTGAAGATGCTTTGACAAATGATCATACAAATTGGTTTTGATTACTTGGGTGGAAAAAAACACGCCTTTTAAGTTTGAGATTGTCAGGTTCAAGATTAAGTTCACAGAGGTATGTATCATGAAATTGGTTTCTGCACAATGTCTAGAAAAGACATTTAACTATGATTATCAAAATTGAATACTGGTTATTTAGGAGAAAAGAAATTGAGGTCAACAGGTCATAGATCAATGTCACATGTTTTTGGTACCTGAAATGTGTATCCCTCTAGAAAATTCTATGGATCATAAGATATATGCTGGTTAGTCTTGACAAAAGATTGCCCTGTATGATTTTCAAATTAAGAGTTAAAAGGTCATGATCACCTTGACGACTTTGCTGCAAGTCAGGGATGGGCGGGTTGGAGAGCATATTTGTTTTTTACAAACAACTCTTGTTAGATTGCAAAGTTTAACGAAGTCTTAGCTTATGCTCTTCAGCTGCTCTCATATTTCGAGCTCTTTTGGTATTTCAGCGCCGCCATAAAGCTTTGGTGAGCTTTTGTTCACTCAGTTAAGCTACACTGCTTGTATTTAACTCTCAGTTATTCTGCATTTTTCTAACATTACACCCTAGACTTTATACTTTATGTGATAATAATATTTTTCAGTTAGCTTCCCAATATTGTTATAGCATTTTGACTGGACCATCAAGCACTGTTGTACAGCGCAATATATGTATGTTTTCATGTTAAATTCACAAACCAACCAATTGTTGCCTCCACTGTTATTATAGCACTTCATGCATAATGTACTTCAGGTTACATTATTAGCCTTCATTTAACATTTATATATTTACCTCCCAATAAAGCACTTTATTGCTACTGGTAGTAAAATACTTTATTTCACAACTTTAATTAGATAACCAGCTGTTGCCCATTTTCATTTATGAAATTGTAGCTGTTAATTGCACTCATTTGGGTTAATTAAAAAAGAAGTTATAATGGACAAATGCCATTAGGTTTTTGCTTTATTTAAAAAGTCACATGTGCCATCAACAAACTACCTAGATTTTGTTTTAATTTCATTTGCTAGGAACACAATTATTTCTGCAGCTTTAGCTCTTCAGAAGGCAGGATTTCTGTTATTGAATGCAGATCTTGTATGCCTTTGTTTGCCTATACATGAACATTTGTGCACTTATGTATTGCACGATCTGCTCTTACATGTATCCTGACCTTAAATTCACCATTATTTGAGCAAAGTCTAAATGAGCTGACACAAGTTTGCATTTTGCATCACTAGCAATACCTTAACCAAAAGGTCAAAGGTCAAGATTATGGGAACTTACATGATAAAGTCCGTTCAAACTGTAACTTAATCATTAATCATTTAATAGTAAACTTTGCAATTTCTTTGCACAAAATTAACTTTATCGATGTTGAGACATATTCCATGTTTTCCATTTAATCACATCTTTCATTCTGCTTCAATATCATTTCATCATTTGTTCATTTAAAAAGCACATTTCCTACTTTGCTATACCAGATTTTTAGTGCATGTTTGCATGTTTTTGTATGCATGAACAAGGAGTTATGTTTCATGGATACTAAAATAGAGCACTGAATACTAACAGAGGTGCAGAGGTGTATATATAATAATAAAATAAGTCAAAATGTATTTTTATAAATGCACATTATCCCTAACTTTTTAATTTTTTAATTTATTGCATAGCTAGACAAAAGCCACTTTTTAACAATGTCAATAGGGATAAATAGATCTACATGTTGATACCAGAAGCTTGAAAATTATTTATTTTTTTTTAATATAATTTATATTTGGAGATTATGAACTTGTATCCTTGTTGGAAATTGAGCATATGTGGTTGTTGTTATTTTTTATTTATATACAATGTATCATACTTACATAATTTTATATTTCAAGAGCAGCTGTAATGCTGTCTTCTACATGCCATGCTTTTTACTTGAAGACTAAGTTATTCCTGTAAAATTATGCATAATCAAAGTTATTTTAATATTTATGTAGCTATTAGTTTCATTCTTTGCACAGTGTACTATATAGTACATATTTTTTAATGAATATAAGATTGAATATTACAATCATGGCCCGCTTTGTCATAAAAATTTGGACTACATTTTGCAAAGAATGGGATGTTTATACAACTGGTTGTCAAATGCCACAAAAAAGATAGAGATGATAAGATAATAATAAAGTTAACCCTTTCCCACTTAGAAGCAAGTGAAAATTGCTATGTGCAAACAGCATAAAACCAGAACAGCCTGCGATTAACTCGCAGTCTGTTCAGGTTTCATGCTGATTGCTGTTCATCAGTTTCTAAGGTTTGGAGATGAAGCCTTTAAAACTTGAATCTAGTAAGAAAGATTTTAATCAAATTTAACCTTCAAAGGGACTACAAATGCATCAAAATATGTATGTAAGTGGTAAAGGGTTAAGTTAAATATAGGAATATTAGACTCGTCTTGATGCCAATCAGTCCTTTACCTGTGAATATGGTTAAACCCCAATGTGTCCGTTCTAATCTGGATCCTGCTATAACTCAAAAAATTACTTGAGGTATGTTGATGAAACTCAGTATGTGGATAGAGGTCCATATGGGTAGTATGTAGTTTAGTCCATTTTCTTTGCAGACAAAAATGTGGTCGATCGGTATGTTAAAAGAGGGCCTTATTGGGAATATTCATGTTATTTCAGATTTTTTGGTCAGACCAAAGTTGTAGTTGCTATGGTACAGAAATCATTGAAAACTAAAATCTGCATACTCTAATAACTAAAAAGTACCAAAGCTAGGTTAAAAAACTAAGATTATGCTCTTACTCGGACAACATTTAACTATCAGGGGACTTCTTTTTTGTCTGTTATAAAACTATTGCAGTGAGAATATTTAAAAAAAATACATTTATAAAAAATACCTTTAAAAAAAAAAAAAAATTATGTTAAGAAACATTTATCGAGCTTCAACATGTAAACACTTAGATTCATATATTTCCATTAAGTACCTTGACAAATATTTTGAAAGTATTCATGAAACCATGACTAAGGTTGTTCTTACCAGTATTTTATGCAACAAGACGTAAGAGGCATTTGAAATCTAGTCCCTGTACAATAAACCATAGTAGCACATATAGGCAGTCACTAACATGTCTGTTTTGTTTCCCATATGGCAGTCTCCCTCCATGGAAAGGCTAACAATTAGCAAGGAAATGGACAGTGCAGACGTTCGGACTCGTGAAATTCTTGCTCAGAAACCTTTGTCGCCGTCGTTGCATGATCCCTACAGTCTATTTAAGTTTGATAAGGTACTGCAGCATTCGCAAATGTTTGGTTTTTGTTTCTTCCAATAATGTCAATATATTATGTTTTCACAGGTTTTAATTGTTTAGGTTTAAACAAATGTGTGCATACGATTCCTCTGACATATCTTCCAGTATAACGATCTCTCTGACATATCTTCCAGTATACATTTCTATCTGAAATATCTTCCAGTATACCGATCTCTCTGACATATCTTCCAGTATACAGATCTCTCTGTCATATCTTCTAGTATACAGATCTCTCTGACATATCTTCCAGTATACAGATCTCTCTGACATATCTTCCAGTTTACATATCTCTCTGACATAACCTCCAGTATACGGATCTCTCTGACACATCTTGTAGTATACAGATCTCTCTGACATATCTTCCAGTATACGGATCTCTTTGACATATCTTCCAGTATACAGATCTCTCTGACAAATCTTCCAGTATACGGATCTCTCTGACATATCTTGCAATATACAGATCTCTCGAACATATCTTCCAGCATACGGTTTTCTCTGACATATCTTCCAGTATACAGATCTCTCTGACATATCTGCCAGTATACGGATCTAACTGACATATCTTCCAGTATACGGATCTCTCTAACATATCTTCCAGTATACGGATCTCTCTGACATATCTTCCAGTATATGGATCTGTCTGACATATCTTCCAGCATGGTTTTATGCAGTGATCTGCACAATAAGAAATATTAGTCTTTTTAGAATAGTTGCTGTCATTTTCTTCAGCTTGTTTCATTACAGTAGTTTTTAATAGTGCTTTTTGTTCAAGGAATTTTATGCGTTTTAACACTCTGGTAGTTAATTTTGTCATGTAAGATCTCACAAATGCATTTCTGGTTTTTGTTTTTAGATGTTTGTATTTAAATTCTAAATATGTGTGTGTTTGTACAAATTTGCAAAATGATTCATGCCCCCTTTTCAACTTAGCCATTCTATTCTATATCATTATTATTAATATAAAAAAGAATTCAAAGGGGTATAAAGGAATCACCATGGATGTCTGTCTGTCCATCTGTCTGTATGTCAGTACAAACTTGCAGGCTTTGTTATGCTCCCCCAAATTTTTTTGGGGGGAAGCATTTAGTCACCGCTTTGTCTGTCCGTGCATGTGTCCGTCCGTCCGTGCACAATTTTTGTCCGGGCTATTTCTCAGCAATTAATGACCGAAATTCAATTAAACTTTATGGGAAGCTTCACTACCAAGAGGAGATGTGCATATTATCAGCCGGTTCTGGTCGGATGATTTTTCACAGAGTTAGGCCCTTTGAAATTTTCCATTAACTGTACATATAGTGCAATTCTTGTCCCCCCAACAACTAGACGTTTCCTTTTATCTGAATATATAGTGCAATATTGTGACAAAAAAACACTTTGGGGAGCATCACCCGTCTCCGATGGTTTCTTGTTCATTATGATATGAAAATGGGGGATTTGTAAGAATTACAAGAGTTATGTCCCTTTGTCATCCTAGACTTCCTATAACATCATTCTACACATTATGACAAGCAGCTGTAGAGGGGTATTCTTGCTCACTTTTGTGAAAATTTCTAGTTTGTACTGGAATCATGAAGGGCAACTGTTTCATAACTTACCAACTTTCAGGAAAAGCATGCTCGTGACAAGGCTAGAATGCAGCATCGTCATGACAACGAAGAGGAAATGAGGTCACCACATAAGGCAGGTAGCCGAGAAAACTCACCTGCAGCATCTGACAGGAGTTCACGTAAAGGTAGACATTTCACTCAGATGAAAGTAGCAATTTTAATACAAATCTAACTGATTGTGTCTGGGAGCCACATGTGATCTTAGTCATGCAAAGTGTCATTATAAAGTACCAAACAAATGTCAATTTTGCTATGTTTATAAGCATAAATTAGATCTATATTCAGAGTGTATGTAAAACTGTGGCCCTATCTTTGCAAATGAAAGAACAGAAAGTAAACTTAATCATCATATATAGGAATTTATGTACTCATACTTACGTTTATTATAATCTGATACAAGTATATAGAGAATACTAGGTTAGTGCCAAATAAAGCAAAGTTTATTTTGCCAGGCTTAGAAAATCTGAACCACGAACCTTGGCGAGTGGTTCAGATTTTCGTGCCGAGCAAAATAAACTTTGCTTTATTCTGCACCGACCTAGTATTCGATTTATCCCATCAATTTTCTTAGTCGTAAATTATTTCTTTAAAAATAGAAAAGGGAAAATCGAACTACTTGGAAAAGTTATTTTAAGCAAACATTGTTTCATTATTTTAATCGTGCCGAGCCTAATACATTACAAAAAGATCAGTAACTAACCTGTTTTTCTGTTTTTCATACCTCTACGACCCTGATTTTTAAGAAATAATGAAAAAAAAAAACACACTAAACAACTGCAGATTTAGCGTGAAAGAACATGCATTGTGTTGTATTACGTGTTTATAATGATGTCACAAGTACGCGCACAAAATATTTGTAAATAATGTTTTTTTGCTTTTTGAGTTGCATTATGTGTTAAAAATATATTACATCTTGGTATCAAATTGTTTGTTTTGTTGAATCTGATTCGATTTTACTAAAAATGATTACTTAATAGTTGATTCCGAGTAAAATGACCATTCTCCGCCGCGCATGACAGCTATATTTCAGCACTGCCGAAATAGAGGAAAATTTATTCCACAGTGGTTTATTTCGACAATGCACGTCTGATGATGGGATAAAATCCAAATGAGAACATATTCATTTTAGATTTTAGTGTTTATATTATAGTATAGGTTTTATATAGAGTATAGAGTTTATTTGGAAGTGTTTCAGTTTATTCCACAGTATATAACACATTTTAGGAAAAGAAAAGCGGTCAAAGTCGGAGAGCACTGAAGATGACGGAGGTTTCCAGGAACGGAGAGTCACCTCCCCTGGTTCTACGCCTGACGTTCCCATGGTAACAGAGGAGAGACGTGCTTCACAACCATCAACCAGACAGAAGTTCACATACTGCTCCCCTGAAGAATTGTCTGAGAATCTTTCATCGAGGTAGTAACTGAATATTATATGTGCCATGGAAAAATATGATTTACAACAGAAAGTAAATGCAATTAAGTGTTGTTGTATCAGTAAAGTGGAATCTTTCAATGGGGCAAGTATTTGAGGTAGTGTTATTTTAAAATAGTTTTAATTAGTCTGTAATGAAACTACAATGTTGATTTTAGGAAAACTAATGAGGCCAAATTATATGTATATATTTTACATTATTCAATTGTTCAAATAAATTAAGGGTTGGTTGCAAAAGCAAAGTTAAGTTCTTCTTAATTTACACATATATACAAAACTCAGGTCTGGGGACCACAGGCATGGTAGTCACCCAAGGTCACACCGACACCGGAGGATGCGTGAATACGACTCTGATACCGGTTACCGCAGCGACCAGGAGCTGATGAAGTTTCGTCATCATCAGCAACAGTTGTACCAGCAGCACAGTGACAATTACAGTGAAATAATTCCAGTGAACCGGACTAGGGGTCGTCGTAGAGACGGCTACTCCAGTGACCTTGAGGGTTACTCTCAGAGGGCAATGGTGGCAGCATACAGGGAACAAAATACTCTTGATCACCCCTCCCCGCATCGCTCCCAGATGCATCCATCATTTAATGATGGTAGATCTCAAAGCAATCAGAGCATTGCTGTGCGAAATGATGAACTGTATGAACAGAATCCTATGCAACCGTCCTCTCCAAGCCCTTTACAGCGGAGGAATGTGATTGACCAGTCGACCCCTGTGACCCCCATGTCTGCCAGGCGGGACTATGGGAAGACAGATCCCGACCCAGTGTCCAGTCCGATGAGCAACATGTCACTTGTGGACCCTGAAAACAGATACATGGTATTTACACTATATAAAATAATGTAGACTGTTTTTGTCGTATTCATATTAAATGCATGATACAATAATTATTTTGGAATCTATTTAATTTGTTTTTTCCATATGCGTTATTGTCCCTGTTAAATAAATGTGATTACTTTGTTTAATATGATTTCTGTGCAAGAATAGAACTCTACCAACAGTTACTGCTACAAGCATAAAAACATTTTACATGTGTTGTATAAATTACAGCCCACATCACCCCCACAGTCCCAGCCTGGAAACACCAGAGATGACCGTCCAGTTCCTCCCTACAAACCTGCCCCACCATACTTGGCGTCCCAAGGTGCTAGAAAGCTCCCCTCGACCCCTAATAGGACATCACCATATGGGGCATCACCGTATGATGCCCGTCCTCGCGCTTCCCCTATGAAGGATTATCATCAGCGAATGCCTGATATCCAAGAACTCAGGGACAGTCGATCTGACCTTTCAACCCAGAGGTCAAGGTCATACCAGAATGGCATTGACCTTGAAGCTCTGAATTACCGAAATAGTGTTAATATTAGTAGTGATCCTAATTATATGCAAGATTCTCCGCGGACACCTACCATGCAGAGTGGCAATGTGTTATCTAGGTCATTTCAGGGTCATCACCTAGGTGAGGTGACCCCTGCCTCTTCCAAGGACTCTGGTAACTCAAGTTACCATGACAGAACTATTGGTGAATCCCCCGTGGACATGAGGAACTCCCCTCTCTCAGGAATTAATGAAAGGCGAAACTCAAGTAGAAACTCGCCCTTGGACTATAGCAGTGACCAACGAAGAATGTTCAGTAAATATGAAACTTCATATCACGAACAGCCCAGTGTAGACATACCGCATTATGATGACATTGTTTTGTATAAAGGGTCTGAACCTGCATCCCAAGTGTCCAGTTCGACAGATAGCGGTTATGGGCATAACATTATTGAAAGAATGCTGGAGACTCAAAGGTTCTCTGGTAAGTGCATAGTTTTGAATTGTGTCCTTTCCATTAGGCTTACTTGTATTTTCATTTATATAGTTATGTGGATAGTCTTTATTGTAAAACTTGAAACCCTTTTTCACACAAACAAAGAACAGTTTTGGAAACAGACTAGGAAACATACCTGTATTAGGTTTGTGTTGATGTCAGTTATGTAAATTGTTGTAAGATGTAGCAACAATTTCATACTAACCATGGTTGGAGGCTGTGTATTTGAGTTATAGCCTCACAGGAAGGGTATATCTTACAGTCATTGTGGGTCTATAAGTTACTTTTTCGTCATAATGTTAGCTTTGAAGGAGGAACTTTTTGAAATTATAAAATTGAAAGTAAATATCTAACGTCACCATGAAGTGTAGATCTCTCGTGATCCACAGATTTCAAAGTAATTTTTCTTTGAACATAGCTGAAAAAGTGGTGCAGGGGTGTTGCACATCTTTGTGGCAAAGCTCAAGTCCATTATCAATGTTCTCTAGGTTCAAAGGGTTCCGCCTCTCCGGACCAGTTCAATTCGGACAGCACCTGCACTTCCTCTTCTCACCAGGACACTGGGGACCAGTATTCAAGGGGGACCACTCCAGTCAACCTCTTAGACTCCCAGCCTAGAGAGCTCCAAGGTCAAGGGTCAAGGCCAGAACGGGTATGTCATGGACTGGTGATTTTGTAGATGCTTGTCTTAACTCCAATTGTAAACAAATCTGCACATTTGTATGATCACATTGTAATGTGCCTTTGTTTATTATATTTTTAGAAAGTTTGTTGTTTGTGTTTTTTAAGTATGTGCAGTGATTATAGATGTAATAACATAGATATGATTGCCAATTTTCATACAAGGTAAATGATGAACCATTTATTGATAATGGTAGATTCCCTGGTAAATTTAATAATATATAATGCTAATTGCAATAAATCCTTAACACAATAAATAGCTTTGGAAATCATTCAATTTGGTTTTTATCTTTATAACAAACATAAAAACACTCCATACAAGACAAAGTTTCCTTCAATTTGTGCTACAAGATCACATTATGAAAACTATTTACATGATGCATACTCAAATAGTAACAAATCTTAACAAATGATATTTAGTGAAATGTAAATATTAACTGCAAGACACAGAATTTTAATCTATGTTCAAATGGAGCATTGAGAACATTTCTCTATGATGATATCATAGATCTCACGAATGGATGATGTAGCCACATCTCCATTTTCTGAACGGTAAGATGCAGCACGTGTACTGGCTCGGGTTAACTCATTCTCTACTTGTTCTATGGTAACTGATGCACTTGTCAGCTAAGTGAATATGTTTTGGGAAAGTTACAAGCTTTGTTGTGCAAATTCTAACTCAATATTTTGGACAAATGGCATTCCAACATAGTTTTTGGACTTTTTAAGGGTAAATGTACTTTCCTAACTCATTATCTTAACAAATTTTTCTTACAAGGGACATTCCAAGATTTGATGTGTATATTTTTGTGTTAACCTATAATTCTTCAATTGTTATGAACAAAAATTTGCTTTTAATTTAAAGAAGATTTGGTGTTTTGTGAATTAAAATCAAGTTAAACATATACATTTATTTATATAGTTATGGTTAACAACTTTATACCATTATGTATAATAGATAGTTTTCGTTAATTATAACTTACATTTTACTAAACCAATTACTTTCAATATGGATATGGTCTACTTATTTATTCTTCATAAAAATGTAGGATACATATGAACTGCGTCTCTGGAAAAACAGGGCTTAATGCCTGTGCTTAACTCTTTCAGTGCTGGAACCGAATTTTGAAGGCCTTTGCAAACAGTTTGGATCCAGATGAGACACCACAGAATGTGGTGTCTCATCAGGATCCAAACTGTTTGCTATTTTTATAGTATTCTTTGAAAAAAATCCAAGAAAATGCTAATTTTAGAAATTCAGCAGACAACATTTTAGCAGATGACAAATTTCCCAGCATGCAAAGGCTTAAAGTATCGTCCCAGATTAGCCTTTTCAGTCTGCATAGACGGCTAATCAGGGCCAGTTCTATCAGCCTTAACTGGATTTTCTCTAAGAAGAAACTATTGAAACAAAAAATTCCATAAGAGAAGAAATCCCTCATTGGCCTGTGTGGACTGCACATGCTAATCTGGGTAAACGTTGCACACAGGCATTCAGCGTAGTTTTCTCAAGGCATGGCTCGTATATTTCATATTTTTAAAACTTTAGTTAAGCATTTAACCATTTAGATCTTAAACCTTCAAATACCCAATACAAATTTCTGAACATCCTGCATTCTGCCTTTTTCAAAGCCATGATCAGTTGTTGGAACTGGAGCCCAATTTAGATTTCAATATTCAAGACAATGCATGCAAAAGTGTGATGGAGAGAAATATGCAAGGAAACTGATATTCTTGTTTTATTATTGCTACCTATATTTATTCAGAAAACATGCCTTAGCCTGTGTGTGGGAATGAAACATAATGAAAACATGCATTATTAGCTCGGCTGTTGTCGGAGAAAACCCAAGGTATTGTCATAGCCAGGTTGTCCGCGTTGCGCCAAAACCTTGATTTTGCTCTAAAATCAAAGTGCTTCCACCTACATCTTTGAAACTTCATATGTAGCTGCACCTTGATGAGTTCTACACACCACACACGTTTTGGGGTCTCTAGGTCAAAGTTCAAGGTCACTGTGACCTCTTGAAAAATAATTCTGACAAGCTTTCATTTATTCAAAACTGCATCTGCAGCCGAGCGTTGGCACCCGTTATGCGGTGCTCTTGTTGTTACTTTGGAGTGAATCACATTAGAACTTGCACTTTGGGGTTTTGGTTTTGTTTCCAGAAATAAGTTCTAGGTGTAAACTATATAGAATTTGAAGACTTAGTATTGTTTAAAATTTTCACTTGCAATAAATATTTATGTGCCAAAATGAAAATAAAACAATGTCACTTGAAGATATTGTTTGACACAATGTGTTTTCTGCAGAATGTGTGTGAAATAGCTCAAATGTAGTCAGTTGTTTTGCACAATAGTTTAGTTTGTGATACTAGATAGCCGGGTGTTTATGTGCTGCATTAAAATTTGTTTTCAGTTTCGTGTGAAAATAACTAAGAATCCGGGTTTAGGATTCAGCATAGCTGGGGGCATAGGAGCCTATGGCAATCCATTCCGTTCCAACGACTTGGTAATAAGCATGTGTTCCATCACTTTCTAAATATGGGCCCCTATATACATGTACTAACTAGCATTGGCTGTTCTGTCAAGTCTCTTCCCACAGGCCAATTCGTTTCAAATATTTGATAAGCATAAAAAACATAATGCATTACGTGTAATATAAAATGTGCTTTTAACCCTTTGCATGCTGGGAAATTTGTCGTCTGCTAAAATGTCGTCTGCTGAATTTATAAAAATAGCATTTTCTTCATTTTTTTTCAAAGAATACTATCAGAATAGCAAACAGTTTGGATCCTGATGAGACTCCACGTTCTGTGGCGTCTCATCTGGATCCAAACTGTTCGCAAAAGCCTTCAAAATTCGGTTCCAGCACTAAAAGGGTTAAGTTTACTTCCCTTTATATCATATTTGTATAATATTGAATATCATTTGAATATTCTTACATTCATTGTAAGCATACTTAGCTTTTATTCTCAGACATTACATTTACTTACTAGAAGTATTGAGGTATGTCAGAACTAAAGTTCCATTATATTTGAACGTGTTAACCTTCATTGAACTGACCATGGTCTTGACATTTGACTGTACACAACTAACATTTGGGAGAAGGTGTTTTCTCATTTTAAAAGTTTCTGCTTATTAACACTTTATGAACTTGAAAACACAATTTCAAATGTTACACTGTCACATTCTTGTTTCTCTGTTGTACGCCTCAGCTTGTTGCATGGTGTGTTATATTTCTGCATAACCAGAGTCTGCATGTGTATCACTGGCATATGAGCTTATCATTGGTTTATTTTTTATTTTTTATTATCATACACCAATAGATGCAAACATGTGTGGTCTGTTACAAACATGTTGTATTTTTTGGTGCAATAACTACTTTTATTTATGTAAGTATTGTTGGCATGATCTAAAACAGTTCCTATTTTAAATTATGTTGTTTTTGCTTACAAACTAATTCCAAGCACTTTGTCTTCAGTTGTTCATTACATGCATATCATTTGGCTATGTTATGCCTACTGCAACCAAAAGGAGTACGGTATACGGTTTATACTGGATTCACCTGGAACATCTGTGTTCACCAACATCTGTGTTCACCAATAGTCTGTTTGTATGTCCGTAATCAACTTTTCTGATCGAAGTTCTCCGTAACTTTTCAATTTACATTCAAATTTGTATGCATTGTTCCTCATGATATGAAGTTTTGGTTTACTTTGAAATGTTCTTAATCTCCCGTTTGGAATTCTATAAATTGATAATTACAATATTACAAACCTATTTTATGGCATGCAGTGTTGGGATAGTATTTGTCACTACAGTGACAAGCTCCTGTTAAATTTCTTTATAAGTTATTATACCCCCACAAACAAAGTTTAGGGGGGTATATGGGAGTGAGCTTGTCTGTCGGTCGTTCTGTATTAAGTGTCCTCTCTCTAATTCAAGTTTTCATCCGATCTTCACCAAACTTGGTCAGATCTTGTATCTAGATGATGTTTAGGTCAAGTTCGAATATGGGTCATGTCTGGTTAAAAACTAGGTCACAGGGTCACTTAGTGCGTTTTAAACATTGAGCATGTTGTCCGCTCTCTAATTCAAGTAGTTTTCATCCGATCTTCACCAAACTTGGTCAGAAGTTGTATCTAGATGATGTTTAGGTCATGTTTGAACATGGGCCATGACAGGTCAAAAACTAGGTCACAGGGTCACTTAGTGCATTTTAAAAATTGAGCATGGTGTCCGCTGTTTTTTGTGAAGACAACATGCAAAATATTCTGTGTCAATACGGCATGTAGGGGTATTCGTCACGTCTGTGACAAAGCTCTAGTTTTTATTATTTATTGTGTAGATTCTTGTCTGTTTTGCATTAAGAAATTAATTTTAAATTGATGTTGTGGGGCTCAATCCTCATAAACAAATAATTCTATATTTTTTTGTCAACCCTAAAATAATGCTGTCATGTCCATTTTTATGAGACTTTTTATGCTCCCGAAGGAGGGCATATAGTGATCGGACTGTCCGTCTCTCTGTCGGTCACACTTTGCGTTTAGGTTTTGAGAAACTTCTATATCGCTTCAGATAGAAATTTCATTTTTGGCATGCATGTGTATATGGACAAGCCTTATGTGACCTTGACCTTGAACTTAGGGTCCGCGTTTAGGTTTTGAAATATGCGTTTAGGTTTTGAAAAAGCTCATAACTTCTATGTCCCTTGAGCTATAATCTTCAAATTTGGTATGCATGTGTATATGGACAAGGCCTTTCTATACACACACAAATTTTGACCCCTGTGACCTTGACCTTGAACTCAGGGTCTGCGTTTAGGTTTCGAAATCTGTGTTTAGGTTTCGAAAAAAGCTCATAACTTCTATGTCCCTTGAGCAATAACCTTCATTTTTGGTATGCATGTGTATATGGACAAGGCCTTTCCACACGCACACAAATTTTGACCCCTGTGACCTTGGCCTTGAACTTAGGGTCGGCGTTTAGTTTTCAAAATCTGTGTTTAGGTTTCGAAAATTTTTCATAACTTCTATGTCCCTTGAGATATAACCTTCATATTTCGTATGCATGTGTAAATGGACAAGGCCTTTCCATACGCACAAAAAATTTGACCCCTGTGACCTTGACCTTGAACTTAGGGTCCGCGTTTAGGTTTCGAAATATGCGTTCAGGTTTCGAAAAATTCTCATAACTTCTATGTCCCTTAAGATATGACCTTCATATTTGGTATGCATGTGTATATGGACAAGGCCTTTCCATACGCACACAAATTTTGACCCCTGTGGCCTTGACCTTGGACTTAGGGTCCGCGTTTTGGTTTCAAAATCTGTGTTTAGGTTTCGATAAAAGCTCATAACTTTTATCAAGCGTTTATAGGGGGCATAAGTCATCTTATGGTGACAGCTCTTGTTTCATTCATGTTTAACAGAAAATTAAAAAAAGTTGTTTGTGTTTTTCTCTTAACATTAAAGTTGATGGCAGTAGCTTAGTCAGATATTGAAATAACTTTCATGATACTTGATAAGATTACCTTTAACTCATCCTTTTTGTTGAAATAGAGCACAGTGCATACTTTTTTTATGGGTTTGTGTTCGTATTAAACCGATTTGTTAGCTTAGTTTACATGTTAAAAATTTGTATCATTACATTTTAACAGAAATACCCCCATGTGCATTGTTATGTATGTATGCCTGTTTTCATTGCAGGGTATATTTGTGACCAAGGTGCAGCCAAGGGGCCCAGCAGCTACTACCCTACAGAGAGGGGACAAACTACTTGAGGTAAACATGTAGGGGATGTCAAGGGTTTCTATGTATAGTTGATTTGTATTCAGAAGTGATTAGAGGAAATATTATATTTTACCAGTGGCACATCTTTTTTTTGTTCAGCATCGTTTACAATCTAATATGAACAGCATTAATTTAGGGAAAAGAAACAGCGAAAAATATGTTTGTAAAATATATAGCTTGTAAAACTTGGAAGTAACTGAGCTAACTTTAAAAATTCCTTAAGTAATTTGTCAGTCAAATACTATATAGCTGACGAAAATAAACGATACAGAAGTTATCTGACACATTAAAAAAAGTATATAAAATAAAATGTATGGCATGCTACAGAATGTAGTTATATGGCTTGGAAATTATTAATAAGAAATTTGGTCTGACAACATCTAGTATTAGTAACTTAAATATATATAGATAAAAATAATATAGATATAAATAATGTCTTGTTATGAAATATTTCTATGCAACTTTGAAACTGGTAACAATTGTGAAGCCATCAAATATTATTTGAAAATAACCAGAAAAGAATTGTGCAGGATGAAGTACAGTGTTCAGCTCATGGCATATTTTCACTTTTTATGACTCTTATATGCCAATCAGTAAGTTCAATATGAATTGTCAGTTTGGTATTTAAACTACTACTGCTCAATAAATATACATATATTGCAGACATTTTATCCTCCACATTTGCAGGTGAATGGTATTGATTTCCAAACTATCGAGCACAAGTCTGCAGTAAACATCTTAAAGACCATAGAGAGTGCAGCGTCCCTGTTTGTGGAAAGGGAGACAACCAGCTGACAGGAGGAGCAGCAGGCTGTTACCTGGATATAGTCATGGCATGATTGCCTCCCTTAGACCACTAGATGCCATTAAAAGCAACGATATTCATTGGCTCAACATTTTTGCTATTTGAGTGAATCACTATGAACAAAAATATTACAGACATGAAACTGAAATATATAATGAATGCTTATTATTTGATGAATTTCATTTGTATAAAGTTATTCACTTAAATAGTATGAACTTCTGTTTATGAGTATTTTGAAGTTTTTAACAAATTTAGTGGTCCATGAGAGATGATGTCCTATGCCTATGTCTGGTAAAGTCTGCTGCGAATGTCGTCCTCTGTATATATGTACATACTTGGTACCATTCATTTCAAGTACAGATGTCACCAATGCACCCGCACCAGCCGTATGCTCAAAACTTATATTCTTATGTTGGATAATGTATGGCTGTATGAATTATTTGTTCTACACACTTATTTGAGCAAAGAAGCCCTTCTGTTTCTTCCAGGAGTAAATGAATTGAGTACATTTCACAAGTTTACTTTAAAATTGATTTTCATACATGATCTTAGCTGAACTGAATACAAATCAGAATCAGAAATGTAAACCTCTAGTTGTCCCATGTTCCAGTGCATTTTGTTTGTTGAAATGCTAATAGTGTACTATGCACATGTTTATTTTGATCTCATTGTGTCTTTACAATAGATTATGTCTCTTGTGTATGTTTTTTATACCAACATAAGTATGTTAAAGCAAAATGGATTTTTATATTTATAGTTAGTGTAATGCCTGTGAAAATAAAACTATTGAAACATGAATGTGTAAATATATAATGTTATTTATTGTATCATCGTTTTCATGTTGGAAATAGCAGTATGGTGCTAGTTGAACACTACTTTAGTAATTTAAAAATTTTGCATTTATGTTTATTTTAAAGTCTATGCATTTGGAATTTGTCCCGCATCAATATTCGGACAGAATTGTTCCTACGTTTTTTTTCCTTGTTTTCATTTATTACATGAATTCTTCTTTCTTTGAAACAACTGTTTTAATAAAACAACAAAAGTTAAGAGTTTGTATATGGTAAGATTCTAAGATCATCTGAGCACGTCTGATCATCTGTTGTCTGTTAACAATTTGTTTAACCCTTTACTGCTTAGATACGAATTTTACACATTTGTAGTTCGTATGAAAATATCATTTAATTCAAGACCTATCTTACTAAATTCAAGTTGTAAAGGCTTCATTTCCAACCCTTAGATACTGATGAGCAGCAAACAGCATAAAACCTAAACAGACTCACTTTGCTTCTGAGAGGGAAAGGGTTAAACACTTTAGAGGCCATGTTTATGCCCAATGGTATCTAATTTGGTCAGAGCATTTGTTTTCTTAATATCTCCTCAATATTCGCAATGGTTTCATGTTTGGTTGTTAAAACTAGAGTAAGTGAAAAAAACTTATAAACACTCTAGAAGTCACACATTTTGCTTCAACAACAGGAAACTTGGTCAATAATTTGTTGCAATGATATCTTATACTAGTACATTTGTATTTACTTTGGCTTAAGAAGTCACATTTTTTGCAAATCAGCTTGACACTTGGTCAGAACAATAGTATTAATTATAATTCAAGCATGGTTATAAAAATACAACCATGAGAGAGCAGTGCAGTTTTTGCCGTATGGTTATATTAAAAACTATAAAGGCATGTTAACAAAGTAATACTATATTATACTTTATATGTCCTTATAGCATGAACTCAAGAGTGGGTCCTTGGACCCTATTGATTGTGTGTGTTTTATTATTAAAGCATATCAAAATCATGAAATAACCATATCCAACCATAAATATTCCAGCAAACATATGAGCGGCGTTTTGAGAAAACTGGGCATAATGCATGTGTGTAAAGTGTTGTCCCAGATTAGCCTGCACAGTCCACACAGGCTAATCAGGGATGACACTTTCCGACTACATTGGATATTTGCTAGAAAGAGACTTCATTTAAACAAAAAATGTCATAAAAGCAGAAAGAGTTGTCCCTGATTAGCCTGTGCGGACTGCATAGGCTAATCTGAGACGACACTTTACGCACATGAATTATGCCCAGTTTTCTCAGAACACGACTCGTATCAATAAAAAAGACTGGTTAAATCATTCTTGTAAGTTATGTTTTGAAACTCAAGTTATCATTGTCTGTTCTTAAATTGTATGCGTCAAAACTGTTCCATTATAAATACGGTTTGTGTTTTGAATGTGCTGAACTTTTTATGTCCCCCACTATGGGGGACATATTGTTTTTGCCCTGTCTGTTGGTCTGTCTGTTTGCGCCAACTTTAACATTTTGCAATAACTTTTGCTATATTGAAGATAGCAACTTCATATTTGGCATGCATGTGTATCTCATGAGTGTTGAAAGGTCAAGGTCATCCTTCAAGGTCAGAGGTCAAATATATGTGGCCAAAATCGCTCATTTTATGAATACTTTTGCAATATTGAAGATAGCAACTTGATATTTGGCATGCATGTGTATCTCATGGAGCTGCACATTTTGAGTGGTGAAAGGTCAAGGTCATCATTCAAGGTCAGAGGTCAATTATATGGGGCTAAAATCGCTCATTTTATTAATACTTTTGCAATATTGAAGATAGCAACTTGATATTTGGCATGCATGTGCATCTCATGGAGCTGCTCATTTTGAGTGGTGAAAGGTCAAGGTCAAGGTCATCCTTCAAGGTCAGAGGTCAAAAATATATGTGGCCCAAATCGCTTATTTTATGAATACTTTTGCAATATTGAAGATAGCAACTTGATATTTGGCATGCATGTGTATCTCATGGAGCTGCACATTTTGAGTGGTGAAAGGTCAAGGTCATCCTTCACAAGGTCAAGGTCATCCTACAATGTCAAACATCATATAGGGGGACAATGTGTTTCACAAACGCATCTTGTTTAGTCAGAAAAAATTTAAGATTACTTATGTGTCTTCTTTATTGTCAATGGCAGCTGCATTTCAACGGTTGAAGGTGAGACTGCTGTATCTAATATGGAAATATAAAACAGGTACAACAGTCTCACACTCAGCACTTGTTTTTGTTTTGACTTGTACATATATTTTGTATATATATTAATAGTACCTATAAATGTACTATCAGGTTAACCACGATGAAAAAACAATACTTGTAAATATGTTGTCTCTGTATGACATGAATTTGGTTGATGAATAGTTTTAACATATTTTAAAGTTTTAACAAAATAGTGAAAATATTTATCGTGCTACAGTGATTATAATTACCTGATTGTTGGAATTTTTCAGTATTTTAATGTTTATCATTGCAAAACAGTGTAAGAAAAATCATATTGTTAGTTTTATATAAGTTATTGCAATGGAATGGTAAAAATGAATAAAATGTTGAAACTGTGTGCCTTTTTTTTAATTGCTTTTTTTCTGAACAGTACAATATGTGCATATGCAGCATGTCTACTGTGGAGCTTTCAGACCAGACAGTATATTATTCAGGCTCGTGAAATATTACAATTTATTAGCCCATTTGGGATGCAATGACTGGTCTAAGCTGTGTTTAATGTTTTAATTCCAGATGAAATACCAAAACACTTATAGACAGCGCATTGATTCAATATGGTATTGTTATTCAAATACAGTGCATTTAGTTAAAGAATGTCTGCTTTCTTTGGAGAGTGCAATGGCTGAATGCATGTATGTTATCAATGAACAGTTCAACGGCTAATTGCATGTCTGTTATCTATGAACAGTTCAACGGCTAATTGCATGTATGTTATCAATGAACAGTGCAAAGGCTGAATGCATGTCTGTTATCTATGAACAGTTCAACGGCTAATTGCATGTCTGTTATCTATGAACAGTTCAATAGCTAAATGCATGTCTGCTATCTATGAACAGTGCAATGGCTGAATGTATGTCTGTTATCAATGGACAGTGCAATGGCTTAATGCATGTCTGTTATCTATGAGCAGTGCAATGCCTAATTGCATGTCTGTTATCTATGAACAGTTCAATAGCTAAATGCATGTCTGCTATCTATGGACAGTGCAATGGCTGAATGTATGTCTGTTATCAATGGACAGTGCAATGGCTGAATGCATGTATGTTATCTATGAACAATGCAATGGCTGAATGCATGTCTGTTATCTATGGCCAGTGCAATGGCTGAATGCATGTCTGTTATCTATTAACAGTGCAATGGCTGAACGCATGTATGTTATCTATGAACAGTGCAATGGCTGAATGCATGTCTGTTATCTATGAACAGTGCAATGGCTGAATGCATGTCTGTTATCTAAGGACAGTGCAATGGCTGAATGCATGTCTGTTATCTATGAACAGTGCACTGGCTGAATGCATTGTTATCAATTGACAGTTCAATGGCTGAATGCATGTCTGTAATCTATGAACAGTTCAATGGCTGAATGCATGTCTGTTATCTATAGTCAGTGCAATGGTTGAATGTATGTCTGTTATCTATGAACAGTTCAATGGCTGAATGCATGTCTGTTATCAATGGACAGTGTAATGGCTGAATGTATGTCTGTTATCAATGGACAGTGTAATGACTTAATGTATGTCTGTTATAAATTGACATTGCAATAGCTGAAGTATGTCTGTTTTCTATTAACAGTGCAATGGCTGAATGTATGTCTGTTATCAATGGACATTGTAATGGCTGAATGTATGTCTGTTATCTATGAACAGTGCAATGGGTGAATGTTTGTCTGTTATTTATGGGCAGTGCAATGGGTGAATGTATGCATGTTATCAATAGACATTGAAATTGTTGAATGTATCCGATATCTATGGACAGTACCATGGCTGAATGTTTGCATGTTATCTATGGACAGTACATTTTCCAAATGTATGTTTTCAATGGACAGTGCAATGGCTGAATGTATTGCTGTTTTATAGATGGCCAGTGCAATGGCTGAATGTATGTCTGTTATCTATGAACAGTGC
This sequence comes from Dreissena polymorpha, assembly GCF_020536995.1. Taxonomy (NCBI): domain Eukaryota; kingdom Metazoa; phylum Mollusca; class Bivalvia; order Myida; family Dreissenidae; genus Dreissena; species Dreissena polymorpha. Next base: position 33,881,692 of record NC_068370.1, read on the forward strand.
AATGACTGAATGTATGCATGTTTTCTATGGACAGTGCCATGGCTGAATGTATGTCTGTTATCTATGAACAGTGCAATTGCTGAATGTATGCATGTTATCAATGGGCAGTGAAATTGTTAATTGTGTGTCTGTTTTCTAAGGACACTGAAATTGTTAAATGCGTTTTATATCTATGGACAGTACAATTGCAGAATGTATGCATTTTATCTATGGACAGTACATTTGCCAAATGTGTCTGTTAGTTATGGACAGTGCAATTGCTGAATGTAGGCATGTTTTGTACGGACAGGACAAGGGCTGAATGTATGTATGTTATCAATGGACAGTGCAATGGCTGAATGTATGCATGTTATCTATGGGCAGTGCCATGGCTGAATGTATGTCTGTTATCTACGAACAGTGCAATTGCTGAATGTATGCATGTTATTTATGGACAGGGCAATGGCTGAATTTGTGCATGTCATCTATGGACAATGCAATGGCTGATTGTATGCATGTTATATATTGACAGTACAATTGCTGCATTTATGTCTTATATATATGGAAAGTATAATTATTGAATGTTTGCATGTTATCTAGGGATAGTACATTTGCCAACTGTGTCTGTTGTTTATGGACAGTGCAGTGGCTGAATGTATGTCTGTTATATATTGACAGTGCAATGGCTGAATGTATGTCTGTTATCTATGAACAGTGCAATGTCTGTTATCAATGGACAGAATGTATGTCTGTTATATATTGACAGTGCAATGGCTGAATGCATGTCTGTAATCTATGAACAGTTCAATGGCTGAATGCATGTCTGTTATCTATAGTCAGTGCAATGGTTGAATGTATGTCTGTTATCTATGAACAGTTCAATGGTTGAATGCATGTCTGTTATCAATGGACAGTGTAATGGCTGAATGTATGTCTGTTATCAATGGACAGTGTAATGACTTAATGTATGTCTGTTATAAATTGACATTGCAATAGCTGAAGTATGTCTGTTTTCTATGAACAGTGCAATGGCTGAATGTATGTCTGTTATCAATGGACATTGTAATGGCTGAATGTATGTCTGTTATCTATGAACAGTGCAATGGGTGAATGTTTGTCTGTTATTTATGGGCAGTGCAATGGGTGAATGTATGCATGTTATCAATAGACATTGAAATTGTTGAATGTATCCGATATCTATGGACAGTACCATGGCTGAATGTTTGCATGTTATCTATGGACAGTACATTTTCCAAATGTATGTTTTCAATGGACAGTGCAATGGCTGAATGTATTGCTGTTTTATAGATGGCCAGTGCAATGGCTGAATGTATGTCTGTTATCTATGAACAGTGCAATGACTGAATGTATGCATGTTTTCTATGGACAGTGCCATGGCTGAATGTATGTCTGTTATCTATGAACAGTGCAATTGCTGAATGTATGCATGTTATCAATGGGCAGTGAAATTGTTAAATGTGTGTCTGTTTTCTAAGGACACTGAAATTGTTAAATGCGTTTTATATCTATGGACAGTACAATTGCAGAATGTATGCATTTTATCTATGGACAGTACATTTGCCAAATGTGTCTGTTAGTTATGGACAGTGCAATTGCTGAATGTAGGCATGTTTTGTACGGACAGGACAAGGGCTGAATGTATGTATGTTATCAATGGACAGTGCAATGGCTGAATGTATGCATGTTATCTATGGGCAGTGCCATGGCTGAATGTATGTCTGTTATCTACGAACAGTGCAATTGCTGAATGTATGCATGTTATTTATGGACAGGGCAATGGCTGAATTTGTGCATGTCATCTATGGACAATGCAATGGCTGATTGTATGCATGTTATATATTGACAGTACAATTGCTGCATTTATGTCTTATATATATGGAAAGTATAATTATTGAATGTTTGCATGTTATCTATGGATAGTACATTTGCCAACTGTGTCTGTTGTTTATGGACAGTGCAGTGGCTGAATGTATGTCTGTTATATATTGACAGTGCAATGGCTGAATGTATGTCTGTTATCTATGAACAGTGCAATGTCTGTTATCAATGGACAGTGCAATGGCTGATTGCATGTCTGTTATCTATGAACAGTGCAATGGCTGAATGTATGAGTGTTTTATATGGACAGGACAAGGGATGAATGTATGCATGTTACCTATGGACAGTGCAATGGCTGATTGTATGCATGTTATATATGGACAGTACAATGGCTGACTGTATGCATGTTATCTATGGACATTACAATGGCTGAATGTATGCATAATATATATATGGGCAGTGCAATAGTCAAATGTGTGTCTTAGTTTCCCATATATGTTAAACAAATACTATTCAGAAACAAACATTTACAAAACCATATAATTATATTACAATTAAATAAGGGCGAAACAACCCACTTGTAAGGGCGAAACGACTCAGGATGACCTAGGGCGAAACAACCCGATACCCTATTTATTCGCTTAGATCTGTTAAATGTAAAAGCGGCTGTGGTATTGTATTTGTCGATCTACCTTCATTGTTAACTTCGCATACAATTATTATTGAAGTGGAATCAAACGCTTAAAACTACATTCAACCAGTATATGAAGCACTATAGGAATCGTTCCATTGCACACAAAAAAAAACGTCATTTTGTTTGATTATTGGTGTATTGTAACCATTATTAACTGTACGGTGTAGATTTCTCACTTAGCATGCGCAGTCAGCATTCTACAGTTAGTCATTTCCTGGTTGAAATTGTTGAAATATTTTCGTAATTTTTCATTTTAATTCCGTTTTGGTGAGTATATATGAGATTTTGTTTATACCTATTTATTCATGCAATCATTTCATAATGAAAATAATAAGAAAGACAACACTCAGCTGCTGGTATGCACGAGTTTACAACCTTAGGAGCTTAAATTGTCAGCACTCGCTGCAGTGTAGGGTGTGTACTTGCTTGGCAGTACACTCCCACGATGAATCAATTCAAACAAATGAAACAAATTGTCTTAATGTGACATGTTCAATTACAGTCAATATTTTTAAAAATACACTCAGAATTAGGAAACAAAAATATATCGATTTGTGTTGAAAGAAGTGAAGCAGCAATAATCCAACTCCCAACTATTGACCCTCCAGGTTGCTGGCATTTGCTACTGATTACATGTTTATTCATGTAAAGATGCCGCCAGGAATCCAGGCGGCACTTTAATTGGAAATATAAGCAGCAAACTATTTTATGGCATTAATAAAGACAACAAGTTTGTAAATATATCCATTCTGCTCAAATTAAAACAACTTACATGATCTAGCGCAATGTCGGGTAATTCCGACAGTAATCTAATTTCGAAACATTTCACCATATTTACCAGACTTGTTTTAAATCATCATCATCCCATATGATTTGGTTGTAAAATGTGACGTAGTTGGTGTTGTGACGTCACCAGATAACATCTCTCTATCAAACGTCTCGCTAATTGCATGTAAGTGAGTCTTTTAAAATACATACATTGTATTACTTAGCAAATTTTTATAACGTTATGAGCTTCGCTTAGGGAGGTTACATAATTGTCAATTATGTCCTTTCAAGATTTCACTGTATTTCTGGTATTTGTACAAGTTCTATTTTAACATTTTTGTTTTACTTGACATTGTATTTGTGTTTAAATGCACGAAGTGTTTTTTAAACTATGATTTGTGGGGTGTCGAAATTATCCTCCGATTTTATAGGATGGTGGGTAATTCCGACACTCCAAATGTTTTCAAGCATTCCCAGCGCATATGGAAAGATAGATTTGTTAAATAGAATTACTGTACTCTTTAAATGGTATGCAGCTTATTGAATATTATATTTAGCTCTCTCTATATTTTGTCAAGCAGATTATATAAAATTAGAGCTATTTGAAGATTGTGAAGGTTATTGATTAATGAAATTGTAATTTTTTTTACTTAATTATATCGTTAATTGGATCACCTGTGATCACCGCGGATGCTGCACAACCACCGTAAACACCTGTCTGCGAGGGTCATTCACGCATTTTAAATGAACATGTACAAAAGACAATTATATACATGTGTACTATGTATGTGCACACGTATGCACTTAAATTTTTACACTTACATAACGTCAGAAACGTAAATAAAGATGATCAATACTATTAACTCTTAATGCCAATGCCAAATATTTCGCGAGATATTTTAACTTTAGTTGAAATTCACAATGAAACTTTTAATGAAAATCAAATGATCTCAATGTTGTACCCGCTACGAAATTTTAATTTCGCGCGCTTTTTATCAGGACAAAGAAATTCATTTATTTCATCTAGAAGTTGCTTACCAAAAATAGCTGTACCCGGCGCGTGCAAAACGTGTAAGGTGATTTTCGCATGTTGGAATACAACTGTCTTGTTTGGGCGCTTATTTCATCAAATCTTTAAATAGAATCATATGCCGCAATTGATTTGATACTTTCGAAAATTGCGAACGTTTATGTCTATGACATTCTTGAGCACTCTTATCGTCTATATTACCATCACATAATTTGCTTTAAAAACGGAAATCGGGCCTATATGGGATTATCGAGTAGATCTAATGTATAAAGATGGGAGAAGTTGCATGTATGCGATAGATATAGTTGACACATATGTATTAGGGGTGTTTTATTGTCGCCAATATATTTTTAATACTGATCACATCCTTTCAACCACCATGTACATAAAAAGAGACTTTATTTATTCATTATCACTTTTAAATGAAAGGGATCAATTCAATACATTTATGTTAAATTATTTTTAGTGAACACGATGAACACCGCGGTAGACATTTTGGGTCCGCGGTGTTCGTCAATGGCAAACGGCCCTGCGACATTTGATCTGAACACCCATCGCGGGGTTCATATTGGTAAGCTAACAGTGAGATGAACATCACGGCGAGTGGCGTTTGTATAAGTACACAGTGTCTGTACTGTAGATTGAGTCAAGTGGGAGCACAATACGAACTCTAAATGCAATCTATTTATAATTCTCTGATTTGCAATTAACACTAGTTAAGTATAGTCCTATTTATTTAAGCTCCATTGCATGGAAAGCCTACGAGTTATTTAGACACTCTCCTGATCGCTAGGCGGACACCACATCCTCTAAACCACCGCAACCTAATTAACACTAGACATTAAAGAGATCTTGAAATTCTATTAATTGAGAGAAACAATGTAAATAATTGAAAAAAACAGTTGTTGAAAATTAATACAAAGACAAGTGTCGAAATTAGCCGCTTGCTGTCGAAATTAGCCGCTTACTGTCGAAATTACACTCCACCGCATTTAGTTAAATCGCTTCAAGTTTTGAGTTATGCCGGCAACGATAATAACATTCGTTAGCAAATATCAACAAGTCAAAACGGTGTTTTTCTTTAAGTTTGGGCACTTGGAGGGTAATTTCGTCACATCATGACTTAATCAAATTTTGCTCTTAAGGTGTGGAAATTACCCGACTTTGCTCTAGTATGCTCGCATTATATTGATAATAATCTAAAGTTTCAAACACATCAACGGTTCATTTTAATGTGTATATTTATGTTATGGACAAAGCCAATTTTTCCGAATTCTAAAATAAGCTATCGGCTATCAGAGGAATTCTCGGAGAGATAGATCTCGTGTCTCATAATATACCTACTATCTCCGGAACATCAGTAAGATAGATTGAATTATCAATTCTGAACTAAGGCTTTCGGTTTGATAATGGTTTTTGTATAAAGTTTTTGTTTTGAGTATTCCTCCACAAATCACTCGCAAATTATGTTGGTAATAACGGGTATTTTGTTTGTTACAATGTATTAGGTTGAATGAACTCAATTGAATAGACATATGGGAGACATAATTTTTTTTACATTAAAAAATCTGTTAACAGGAATAACTCTGAGCTGTACATATGTACTTATAAAAGCTCAGAGTATTCAAGAAGAACTAGCAAGAAGTGGTGCCAGGGCTCGACATTAACTTGTGAAGCCACTTGTCCAGTCGGACAAGTAGACCAAAATTTTCACTTGTCCTGACCAAAAAGCAACTTATCCTGACAATTATATATCTTATTCTGCTCAGTACTTTGCAAAATAATGAAATAATACAAAATGCTCAAATTAAAAAGACTTAAATGGTTCAAAATACATGTTAACATAATTGTAGGCAATTTCAATACAAAAAGAACTGACTAGAATAACCGGAAAACTCGAGATTATTGATTTTTAAACATTATACAAAGCCATTATACCTTAAGGTGTAACAGTACTCCGTGCGACGGTATATCGTAATAGTCTCCCTCGGTACGGTTCACGATACGCCTCCGAGTCCGTACGGTAGTGCACTGCATTTTCCATGACGCATTTCAAGGAAAGTAACTGTAATTCGCCCAGAAAAATGGCGGAAGTTGAATTGAAATCACCTTCAGCGAGCTTCAAATAAAACATGTGGAAGCATTTTGTGTTATTAGTAAAAAAGTGGTAAGCGTTTATTTCGTTTGCTTTTTATCACGACTTTAGTCGCTACAAATTTCCTAAGGAGGAGCTGTAATTTTGTGATTTCGCTGAGATTTTCGCAAATTTGTTGAAACCATTTAAATTAAATTTCAACCACTCAAAAATGTGCTTTGTCGCTTACGTCACGAAACAAGGTGCAATATTTGACTGGTTCTAATAATTGCGCTTGGGAGTTTTTTACGGCACAAGCAAAGATAGCCAGTACGACTAGTTGGTAAACACGTTTTATTTTTAAGTTAAATAATATATTGAAGTAAAAGAAACATAAAGCCGTCCAAATTTTTAGCTCATCCGAGCTGTGCTCATGGTGAGCTTTTGTGATCGCCTTTTGTCAGTCTTGCGTTGTGCGGCGTCAATATTTGCCTTGTGAACACTCCAGAGGCCACATTTATTGTCCGATCTTTATGAAACTTGGTCAGAACATTTGTCCCATTGATACCTCGACTAAGTTTGAAACTGGGTCATGCTGGGTCAAAATCTAGGTCACTAGGTAAAAAAAAAGAAAAACCTTGTGAACACTGTAGAAGTCACATTTGATGCCCAATATTCATGTTACATTGTACTTTGTCAAAATGTTTGTCTAAATGATATGTTGGTTGAGTTCAAAAATGGTTCCGGTCCGTTGAAAAACATGGCCACCAGGGACAGGGTTGGCACTTTTCGACCGTCCCTGGTTTTAAACGGCGGTTTTAACTGGTTAAAACCGCCCTGGTCCATACTCCAGAAGTGGTCATTACTGATCAATACTGGTCGATTGAATTTTACCCCCAATTTTGATTAATATTCCATGCCTAATTAACAATATTGATAATATAAATAAAACAGACATGTTGACAATAATGTCTTAAGCTATTAATACCCAATATTTATACCTATTCATGCAATTTGTAGGCCAATCTCTCAAAATTTTGCAAATTAGTCAAAGTTGGTCAATTGGATTTTTCTGGTCGATTGAACTTTTTTTCAATTCTAATGAATTATGAATGCTCAGAGAATTCTGTGCTTGATTCAACAAGAACCTGTCAATTACTGTGTATGAGTTGTTCCTCATGCCCCACTGTCCCCACAGTCTTCTCACCTATACAGGATGGGGCACCCAAAACTGATAATAAGGCTTTAAATGGCACCTTTTTGACACGACCCTTACTTGTCATGTTTTCTTGCCTAGATTTCTATAAATACTTTTTAAACAAAATAGTGAAAAAATCTTTTATTTTCCATTGATATAAAAGTGAAAAACATTATAAGAAATGTTTATTAAAAAAAAAATAATTGAAAAGAAGAGTCTAGAGTACACCCACAATTGGAAAACATTTTTGTTGTCAAAATCAAGAACTTTGATTGCTTATTTATTTGAATACCAATTGAACTTTTAAATATGAAAGGAAAACCCCCCTCTTAATACAGAAAGGAGAACAGTTAGAAGTTATTATTAAATTAATAGCAAGTAACATCCTTTTGTGTGAGTGATATGAAATAGCCTAAGGGCAGATTTGCTTCATTGTCAATATCAGAGACATAACACTGTATGCATTTTATTACCAATTAAGGCTTAGGGGCCAGATTTATCACCCTAGAAAACACAAGAGTTCTGTTTGTCCATCTGCTTATCAAATTGATATATCAATAGATAAGTGAAATACTATGGTAACTACAAAAGTAATAATACTTTAGTAACAGATGTGATACACTGAGATAAAGATATTGCCTGAGTCCTTATGTATTTGAGGCCATTTCCATAAATAGTAAAGAGGTAATTTTTTACAGCCTTTTAGATTTTTTTTACAATAAATGACTAAAAAAAAGTTTACTAGTATCATTTACAGAATAATTTTTGATTTAATATAAAATAGCTCCTTTGTGATGTTTTAATGCTACAATTTTCAATCGACCAGTAATGACCATTATTGACCAGTAATGACCGGTTTTAACCGGGTATTGACCGCCGGCCCAGTCAATACTCAATTGACCGGTCAATATGCCAACCCTGATTGACATACCATAATTATATTGCTGAATATCTTCATTTAACATATTTCTGGTCTAAAAAAAAATTCCAGGTCACCTAGTTAACGGATAGCGTCTTTATTATTTAATGATTATTTTACTGGTCGCGAACTCCGGTGATGACCTGTATATAAATTCTGACATTCACACACTGGCCGCGAATTGACCCGATACCTCGCGGGTTGAAATGCAATGCATTAAAGTGAGGCCTCGCTTCCACTGCTGTTTATACTTTTACATGTTAACATATTGACAGGAATATGGAAGAAAGTACTAACTATGAGAACATAGCCTTTAAGTATAAACGCTTTTGCGCTGACAATCCTCTGAAAATAAAAGGTACACGCACAAACTGTATTGATGTTGATTTATCACCCTAGAAAACACATGAGTTCTGTTTGTCCATCTGCTTATCAAATTGATATATCAATAGATAAGTGAAATACTATGGTAACTACAAAAGTAATAATACTTTAGTAACAGATGTGATACACTGAGATAAAGATATTGCCTGAGTCCTTATGTATTTGAGGCCATTTCCATAAATAGTAAAGAGGTAATTTTTTACAGCTTTTTAGATTTTTAGCCGGATTTTTTTCGAAAAAATCTCGGCTTATAGATTGATGTTGTCGGGCGGGTGGGGGGGGCGGGCGGGCGGGCGGGGTGGCGGCGTGCTCGAAAATGTTAAAGTTCTTATTTCATGGTATAACTTTGGTATGCTTGGACCTAGAGTCTTCAAACTTGACATGAAGGTTGGCCATAACTAGTTAGTAACCACTGGTCATTTCAAGGTCATTCATTTGAAGGTCAAGGTCACTGTGACCTTGAATGTAAAAATGTTAAAGTTCTTATTTCATGGTATAACTTTGGTATGCTTGGACCTAGAGTCTTCAAACTTGACATGAAGGTTGGCCAGGATTAACAGATGACCACTGGTCATTTCAAGGTCATTCATTTGAAGGTGAAGGTCACTGTGACCTTCAATATAAAAATGTTTAAGTTGTTATAACTTTGGTATGCTTGGACCTAGAGTCTTGAAACTTGACATGAAGGTTGGCCAGAACTAGTAAGTAACCACTGGACATTTCAAGGTCATTCATTTGAAGGTCAAGGTCACTGTGACCTTGAATGTAAAAATGTTAAAGTTGTTATAACTTTGGTATGCTTGGACCTAGAGTCTTGAAACTTGACATGAAGGTTGGCCAGAACTAGTAAGTAACCACTGGACATTTCAAGGTCATTCATTTGAAGGTCAAGGTCACTGTGACCTTGAATGTAAAAATGTTAAAGTTCTTATTTCATGTTATAACTTTGGTATGCTTGTACCTAGAGTCTTCAAACTTGAAATAAAGATTGGCCAGTACTAGAAGATGACCACTGGTCATTTCAATGTCATTCATTTGAAGGTCAAGGTCACTGTGACCTTAAATGTTAAAATGTTAAAATTGTTATAACTTTGGTATGCTTGGACATAGAGTCTTCAAACTTGACATGAAGGTTTGCAAGCACACTTAGATGACCACTGGTCATTTCAAGGTCATTCATTCTAAGGTCAAGGTCACTGTGACCTTGAATGTAAAAATGTTAAAGTTCTTATAACTTTGGTAGGTAAAAATGTTAAAGTTCTTATTCCATGTTATAACTTTGGTATGCTTGTACCTAGAGTCTTCAAACTTGACATAAAGGTTGGCCAGTACTAGAAGATCACCACTGCTCATTTCAATGTCATTCATTTGAAGGTCAAGGTCACTGTGACCTTCAATGTTAAAATGTTAAAATTGTTATAACTTTGGTATGCTTGGACCTAGAATCTCAAACTTGACGTAAAGGTTTGCAAGCACACTTAGATGACCACTGGTCATTTCAAGGTCATTCATTTCAATGTCATTCATTTGAAGGTCAAGGTCACTGTGAACTTAAATGTTAAAATGTTAAAATTGTTGTAACTTTGGTATGCTTGGACCTAGAATCTCAAACTTGACGTAAAGGTTTGCAAGCACACTTAGATGACCACTGGTCATTTCAAGGTCATTCATTTGAAGGTCGAGGTCACTTTGACCTTGGATGTAAATATGTTAAAGTTGTTAATACTTTGGTATGCTTAGACCTAGAGTCTTCAAACTTGATATGAAGGTTGGCCAGAACTAGTAGATGACCACTGGTCATTTTAAGGTCAAGGTCACCGTGACCTTGAATGTAAAAATGTTAAAATTCTTATTTCATGGTATAACTTTCTTATGCTTGGACTTACAGTCTTCAAACTGGACATGAAGGTTGGCCAGCACTAGTAGATGACAATTGGTCATTTTAAGGTCATTGAAGGTCAAGGTCACTGTGACCTTGAATGTTAAAAATTAAAAGTTGTTTTAACTTTCGTATGCTTGGACATGGACTTTGCCATGACTAACAGATGACCACTGGTCAAGAGGACAACTGGTCATTTTAAAGTCTTTCAATTGACAGTGACCTTAAATGTGAATATTTTTTTCATGATTTAACTTTGGTATTTAAATCAAAAATCCGGCTTCAATGCGGTCATCTCCGACCGCGGAACTCTTGTTTTTACAATAAATGACTAAAAAAAAGTTTACTAGTATCATTTACAGAATAATTTTTGATTTAATATAAAATAGCTCCTTTGTGATGTTTTAATGCTACAATTTTCAATCGACCAGTAATGACCATTATTGACCAGTAATGACCGGTTTTAACCGGGTATTGACCGCCGGCCCAGTCAATACTCAATTGACCGGTCAATATGCCAACCCTGATTGACATACCATAATTATATTGCTGAATATCTTCATTTAACATATTTCTGGTCTAAAAAAAAATTCCAGGTCACCTAGTTAACGGATAGCGTCTTTATTATTTAATGATTATTTTACTGGTCGTGAACTCCGGTGATGACCTGTATATAAATTCTGACATTCACACACTGGCCGCGAATTGACCCGATACCTCGCGGGTTGAAATGCAATGCATTAAAGTGAGGCCTCGCTTCCACTGCTGTTTATACTTTTACATGTTAACATATTGACAGGAATATGGAAGTAAGTACTAAATATGAGAACATAGCCTTTAAGTATAAACGCTTTTGCGCTGACAATCCTCTGAAAATAAAAGGTGCACGCACAAACTGTATTGATGTTGAGAATTGAGTGTAAAACTGTTCTATCTATTAAGCCTTTTCATTCGAGATAAAATTGTTTCATGCAGTAAAACAGTGTTACAAAGACGCGGATATGTTTCCAATGTTCTGGTGGTATACTCAAATCAGCCAATTGAATAAATGAAGTGTATTCATTCGTACCTAGCCGTCGGAAATTTTATTTGAATTTTATTGGACACTTACAAAAGTCAGGTAAGGTGAAAAGCTGGCTTAATACAGCTACGCCGAAAAACAGAATTTAAAAGTTGAAAGGAAAGTTTCATATATGTGCAGTTGAATCTCATGCGTAATTGCATGGGGCACTGCAGCCAATCTGCGTATTTATTACCACCAATCTGCCCTCAATAACCACCAATCTTCCCTAATTGCTTGCAATGTGCCCTTGCTAAGAGTAAAATAGAATGCACTGTACCTTACTGCCTTGATAAATAAAGCCCTCTGGCAAAGTTGTAATTGTCTGTTCAAAACTGGTTAGCTACATTAGTTTATACGAAACAACTTAATTTGCCAATGAGATATATGTATTAAGTTCCCTTTTCGTGTGTACATGTATGTAATATATAACAATTCTTTGTTTGTATATTGCTTTAATGCATCAAATATTGGATTACTGAGTTCATTACAGGTAATTTAGTATTAAATATTGCCTTTGTATCAGATTTTCAGATGAAAATGTGCCCTTACAAGCAAATGTCAACTAGTGAATGATTTTGTTCCTAAATAAACACCTTTCATTGCACTTTCCATACATGTTTTTAATCTCAGATAGAACACTAAAGTCACTACCAGGTAGTTGATTTTGTCTGGGCTTATTAATTTTTTAATATAAGTTCTGAGTTTAGAGCAACAGGTAAAATCTATTTCTGAAATTTAATTTTTATCATGGCAAATAAACTTAATTTCATTTTGTAAAACTTACTTTGCATTTAATCATAAAAATATTGTTATTTCAGCTTTCTAAACCATTTAAAAGATGTCTAGCAGAAAAGCCAAGGCGAAGGGAACCACAAAGAAGAGGGCCCAGAGGGCCACCTCTAACGTGTTTGCCATGTTTGATCAGGCCCAGATACAGGAGTTCAAGGAGGCCTTCAACATGATCGACCAGGACAGAGACGGCTTTATTAGTAAAGAAGATCTGCATGATATGTTGGCTTCTCTAGGTATGGCTTGAATACTTTGAAAGATGAAAGTATATTTTAAAGATTGGAGTGGTGTGTTGAATTTCATAAATCTTAATAAATCTTCTTAACAAATGATTGAGTTTAATTGGATAATTTATTGAATTATGCACATGTCATCCTGAATTGTTCGTTGTAGATGTTATAAGAATTTAACTTTCTTTCTTTGCCTGTTGTGTTACAACTTACAAATACATGTACCAGAATTTCTTATGGAAGACTTAAATATAAATGTGACGGTATACTTAGTAATTTAAACACAAATATTTGATGTCCTTTTTGGATTTTAAGTTCGAAGGCACTAGTTAAAATTCCTCCAGTTATGGAAATTAGCACAAGTCCACATGTTGTTCAATGGTAAATTTAGAACCTGGGGACCGTTTCAATAAACATCGTAGTAAACATTTTCGATACGATACATTTTAGTCCAGGACATATACATGTACTGTTTAACCTCAAACAAATTGCAACAGAAATAAAATCAATTGCATCATGTAGCCCATGAATAAATACATATTACAAAAAAAATCGCCATGAAAATTCGAAGCCGTTTAAAAAATATAAATAAAAACAAATCATCTTTACCGTGTTTGATTGTTATGGCTATTATTTATCACCATACTTGTGTTTACTATGACGAAAGTTGTCACCGGAAGTTACAACCATAATCAATAACGGATCCATCGGTCAACGATTGTGTTCAAAATGTAAGTAACTTTGTATACTATTAACATACAAAAAGTGCAACAATGTAAAGAAAAAACATTAACCTTTATCCCTCGTAATGTTACCCGCTTTGTATTAAGATTTACGCAATATTTATATAGTTACTACGTCACAATTGGTATTGTTGACGTCATAATACACGAGGCTTGTTTTTCTATCATTGAAACAAGATATTTATTTGTGTCAGTTTTGTTGTATTATGGTGATAATTTACAAGCATGCATTTGATGAGATACCAATATTATGTATTTGTTGAAAAATAAAACATTAAGGGCATTATTTTTTTAAAAATAAATAAAACTACCGAATCCTATTCGTGTAATAAATTGGTTTTTTAAACTAATCATCATTTATATGTGCCCATCATCCACACATTACATTTCAATGACATTTTAGTGCAGTTTAATATTAAAACATTTTGACGAAGTGTATGTTAAGAAAGCTTGGGTATTTTCATTATAAGCTTCATCATGAAAGAACAAAAATCTCATTTGTTCTTCTATCTTGTTATCTGTGCGATATTTTGCACAGTTACCGATTTTGTGATCGCATATTGTCCGTCGTGCGTTGTGCGGCGTCAACATTTGACTTGTTAACTCTCTAGAGGCCACATTTATTGTCCAATCTTCATGAAATTTGGTCAGAAGATTGGTCTCAATGATATCTTGGATGAGTTCGAAAATGGTAACGTTTGCTTGAAAAACATGGCTGCCAAGGGGCAGGGCATTTTTCCTTATATGGCTATATATAGCTATAGTAAAATCTTGTTAACACTCTAGAGGCCACATTTATTGTCTGATCTTCATGAAACATGGTCAGAAGATTCATCCCAATAATATCTTGGACGAGTTCGAAAATGATGCCGGTTGGTTGAAAAACATGGCCGCCAGGGGGCGGGGCATTTTTCCTTATATGGCTATAGTAAAACCTTGTTAACACTCTAGAGGCCACATTTATTTTCCAATCTTCATGAAACTTGCTCAGAAGATTTGTCCCACTGATATCTTGAATGAGTTAAAAAATGGTAACCTTTGCTTGAAAAACATGGCTGCCAAGCGGCGGGGCAATGTTCCTTATATGGCTATATATGGCTATAGTAAAATCTTGTTAACACTCTAGAGGCCACATTTATTGTCCAATCTTCATGAAACTTGGTCAGAAGTTTCATCCCAATAATATCTTGGACAAGTTCAAAAATGATGCCAGTTGGTTGAAAAACATGGCCATCAGGGGGCGGGGCATTTTTCGTTATATGGCTTTAGTAAAACCTTGTTACCACTCTAGAGGCCACATTTATTGTCCAATCTTGATTAAATATGGTCAGAAGATTTGTCTTAATGATATCTTGGATGAGTTCGAAAATGGTTACGTTTGCTTGAAAAACATGGCCGCCAAGGGGCGGGGCATTTTTCCTTATATGGCTATATAAGGCTATAGTAAAATCTTGTTAACACTCTAGAGGCCACATTTATAGTCAGATCTTCATGAAACTCGGTCAGAAGATTCATCCCAGTAATATCTTGGATGAGTTAAAAAATGATGCCGGTTGGTTGAAAAACATGGCCACCACGGGGTGGGGCTATTTTCCTTAAATGGCTATAGTAAAACCTTGTTAACACTCTAGAGGTCACATTGATTTCCGATCATCATGAAACTTGGTCAGAAGATTTGTCCCAATGATATCTTGGATGAGTTCGAAAATGGTTTTGGTTGCTTTAAAAACATGGCCACCAGGGCCGGGGCATTTTTCCTTATATGGCTATAGTAAAACCTTGCTAACACTCTAGAGGCCAAATTTTTTGTCCAATCTTCATGACATTTGGTCATAAGATTGGTCTCAATGATATCTTGGATGAGTTCGAAAATAATTATGTTTGCTTGAAAATAATGGCTTCCAAGGGGCGGGGCATTTTTCCTTATATGGCTTTATTAAAATCTTCTTAACACTCTAGAGGCCACATTTACTGTCCGATCTTCATGAAACTTGGTCACAAGATTCATCACGATAATATCTTGGAAGAGTTCAAAAATGATGCCAGTTGGTTGAAAAACATGGCTGCCAGGGGGCAGGGCATTTTTCCTTATATGGCTATAGTAAAACCTTGTTAACACTCTAGAGGCCACATTTATTTTCCGATCTTCGTGAAACTTGGTCAGAAGATTTGTCCCAATAATATCTTGTTATCTCAGATGAGCGACTTTTGGCCTTTCAGGCCCTCTTGTTTAATTGATATTCTGAACAAATTGGGTTTCTGTACCTTGTATAAAGAAGTCATAAAATTTGAGTCAAGTGCCGCTGTTCAAAATGGAACTCAGGTTTCAGGAGTGATGCCATCAAATACATTCAGTTTGCTGTCGACAACGTTGATCACAATGTTAGAACTTTGGATGGACTTGACACATTTCATGGTATGGGGATCATTGCCGCCGTTACCCCTGGTGTCAAACAAGAAATGCCTATACCACGCATTAATGTTTCTAATGAAGACCTTGTTTCTTCGGGCACAATCAATATGAAGTTTAACAAGGCTCCATTACAACTCACAAGTCTACTTCTGAAAAGTGTAAAAGTAGAGGACCCAACAGACTGCCAGGATATCTTGTTAGAAGTTGTTCGGCAACTCAAGTCCATAACCCCAGGATGGTCAGGATTTATGCAAGCCGTAGAAGAAGGGTATTTCCCCGGCAGATCTTCTATCAAGTTCCTACCTATGATCGACCTAAACTCCGAATTTTTTCTCAAATGATCGTGCACGCGAACGAATTTTCGTGACTTGATAATTTGTCGGTTTATTTCCAAACTGTCTTTTCAGATTTTTGATATCTCCAGAGCCGAGATTTCATCGCATTGGCGATCAGGGATGGTTAATTTTGCAGACTTCTTATTTTCAAATACGTATAATCAAACGTCTTCTCCGAAAAATTCAAGATTTTAATATTCACAGAAAGTTACGAAAATTCTAGCAACAAATTAACATTTCTTGTGTATTTCGTGAACAGATGAAAATCATGCGAAAATTAGACTTCATTTACGTCAAATCATTCTTCCTCGGGGGAAAGCGTGGACTCAAATATTTGATTGCTGACTAAAAACTTCGTATTGCAGAGGTTGCCAATATTATTGCATACAGCAGCTTACAGCTTCACTTGGGGTCGGCGTGTATTTGGCTGCCTGAGCGCGGGTCGGCTTGTATTTGGCTGCCTGATTGCTGATTGGCTGATGCGCTTACCAAGAAGACTTTGATTGACAGCTGGAAAAATCAATATTGGCCACTCGCTGATAAATTCATTGAAAACAGTAGCTCTTGGGCGGATTTAACGGTCTGAATAACCCGATTTACTGTTGACATTTGTACGTGTTGTGTATTAGAAAATAGCAGATTATCGGACGTCCAAGGGACTTCCACCATTTGCATAATGGACGTACGACTGCCGTTATCGGGCGTAATTTACGCCCGGACGTCCACTAACGGAAGCGCTGCCTAAACCCAAGTTATTTGTCCTGTATTTACTCAATATTATATTTCGTGTCTGCATATGCTAAAAAATACCAAACTAAGCCGGTTGTCACATTTGATCAACCTTATATTGGAAAGCAACATCCATTTTACAAAGCGAGAATAATGTCAGTCCATTAACAGATGTTGTACTCATACTAGGAGGGTTTCACCTTCAAATGAGTTTTCTCGATAGTGTAGGCCATCTTATGCAAGCAACCAGATTACAAGATGCATTAGAAACTGTTTATGCATCAAAAGCGGTATATCATATGATGACCGGAAAGGCGGTGACGAGGGCTGTGCGTGGGCATCTGTTGGTTTATTCTGCGCTCGTTATGATGCGGACATATATGGGATACCATCACCGATAGAGAACAATCAGACATCTGTAGAAAAAGTTTCCGAGTCAGTTGATGTAGCACAAGAAGACCTAGCTGGATATCGCTCAGAGGCCATAGACACTCAAAGTGACCTCAAGGAACTCGAGACAATATCAGTTCTGTACGACAAGTCAATCAACAAAGAAATTACACCTGCTAGTGTGAAAGAAAACGAGGTTTTTCAAAATTCCAAAATGAAGCTAGACTCGAAAATACTGGAACTAAAGTCATTACCGACATCAGCTTTGTGGTTCCAATGCCTTAAGATGATTGAAATACTCAGGCAATTCATTAAAGCAGAGAGAACGGGTAATTGAGAATTGCACCTTCAGTCAGTTGAACGTACGCTTCCTTATCTGGCAGCATCAGGGCATAATTTGTATGTTAAGTTAGCATACATCTACCTTCAACAAATGAATGAGCTTCATGAAACGCACCCAGTAATTTATGAAAAGTTCATAAATGATACGACGGAGTGATCCCTACTGGGCTGGATTGGCTTCTGATTTGACAATCGAGCAGACTCTGATGAGGATTCTAAAATCTATTGGTGGTATGACAAGAGGAAAGGGAATGAAGGAAGTTCAAAGAGCCCAGTTGTTACTTTCAATGCCCGTATGTGTAGCAATAAACTCGTTGATGCAAGCCTTAACTGATACGGAATATATTTCAAGTGAGCAACATAAAGAGTGTTCCAAAACTAGACAAGAACGCGACACAAAGATCGGAATACAATTCTTGGATGAACGAAAGCCATTTGCAGCAGTGAATACCTTAAGGAACATTGAAACTGGGGTTACGTCAACAGATGATGTGAATGCCCATCAAGCGCATGAAATTGGTAGCGCCATAATTAATGAACTCAAATGTCAGAATGTGATGGATGTTTCGTTAAAGAAAGGTCGACAAGTGGTGACATTAAAAACGCATTCTGTGTTGCAAGCTGGAAACCAAATTTTACCTGTAAGCCCACAACTTCTATTCCAACGTCTGTTAGTAGTAGCAACGAGTCAAGCAGACGATATGGGTAATGCCTTCAATCATGAATTGTGCCCAGTTCCTGCATCATTATTTGACAACACTGGATGCATGAGAGAAGCCCAAAAGGCCACACTTGCAGAAGCTTTATGGTGCTTTGGTGACTGTGTTGCTAATCCTGAATCGGATGAGACTATGGTATACATACTTGATGGAGGATCCCTTCTTCATAAAATACCGTGGCCAAGAGGCTATACATTTAAGGGTATCTGCCAACTATATGTGGATTATGTACACAAGCGGTATGGCTTCCCATCAATTGTTTTCGAGGGCTACATGGACGGACCGTCTACAAAGGACTTCACGCATCAACATCGGAGTAAAGGTATTATGGGGATGACTATTCTGTTTACGCAAGGCACTCCTTTCCGTTCAAAGAAGGACTATTATTTAGCCAACTCTGTTAACAAACAGAACTTCATCAATCTTCTTGTTGCCAGTCTTCAAACCATTGGATGTGAGGTAGTACATGCTGCAGCTGATGCCGATGTTACTATTGTAAAAACAGCTGTCGAATGGGCTACCAGAAAGGAAGCGACACTGATTGGTGAAGACACAGACTTATTGGTGCTCCTGTGCTACCATGCAGTGCTAGAGGACAATGACATAGTCTTCCGGTCAGAC
Source organism: Dreissena polymorpha (assembly GCF_020536995.1). NCBI lineage: Eukaryota > Metazoa > Mollusca > Bivalvia > Myida > Dreissenidae > Dreissena > Dreissena polymorpha. The sequence goes on from NC_068370.1 coordinate 33,900,830, forward strand.
AGACACGTTGGTCTAACGTGAAAAGTTAAGGTTTGGAGTGTAAGAAAAACCAAAACTGTTCTGGGTAAACGCATCTGTAATTTACTTCCATCTGTGCATGCCTTAACAGGGTGTGATACTACTTCGCGAATTTTTGGAATTGGCAAAGGGGCCACGTTGAAAAAAGTGAGATCATGTGAAGTGTTACAGAATGACATAAGCCACTTCCAGGAATGCATACATCAAGAACAGGTGACGTGCGTAGGTGAGAGAATTATAGTAGCACTATATGGAGGGTCAAGCGTTGATAATTAAAACAGCCTACGCTTACGACTTTTCACGGAAAAGGCCATCAACAGTCGCAAAACTGTAGAAATCCATACCTTACCACCTACAGCTGCTTCCGCAAAGTTTCACTGTCTTCGCGCCCATCTTCAAATAGGAGATTGGATAGGAGAGTTGAAACAAGATCCATGTTGCTGGGGATGGAAGCTGGATAATGGGCTCTTTGTTCCAGTCAGGACAGACATGCTGCCCGCACCATCAAAACTCATGGGAATCATCAAATGAAAGTGCAAAATGAACTGTGACAGTAAGCGGTGTTCGTGCAGAAAACATGGACTTGAGTGCTCCATAGCGTGTAAAGAATGCAAAGGATCAAGCTGCTCGAATAGTTTGCAAAATGAACTGGACGTATCTGATACCGATGTATAAAGTGGACAATGTACTATATTTGGTTTACTGTCCGCGGGTTTGGCCAAGGTCAAATTCTCAAGGTCAAGGTCATATCACTAAATTCCATTTATGTTTATTACATATGTATTACTCTAAACATGCAAATGCAGTGTCACAAGTTTGCATCACGAGGAACATACAACAACGACAAATATGTAAAGAACTGTGTTCATAATATTCATTGTTATTCAACTTATTGCTACATAAACCTCTAAATATGTCATATTTTAGAGGCAAACAATTCTTTTTGCTCTTGACCTATCAATGGCGACTTTTTATACGTACATGTAATATATAGCATATGCAAGAGTCCAAATCACTAAAAACATTTTTTTGTTGCATTTTGTTTAAGGTTCGGTGAACAAATCTAATATCGGTCCTGGACTATTTTTCGAAGATACATAATTGCGAAAGTCCATATCATATGATTATAAATTGTCAGTACTTAATTAATTACATTGGCATCTCAAGCGCCGTATATATTTGACGAGCATGGCGAGCAAGTTCGTCTACTTATTAAGATTACAAAATTCTCTCGTAAGTTAAAATTGTCATACGATCGTTTATGAAACGGCCCACAGGCTAGCAGCTTGCTGAGATTTTGTTCCTTAACAATAATTTATTACATGTGTACCTTTACACATAGCTCTAAATCTATTGAGTTCAATGGCAGGACGCATACAATTTACATTAAATGCCGTTTTAATATATCCGAAATAATCCAAGATTGAATTTTGTTTGAACATATGTTTTTCTTTCTTAAATTCACAATGTACAATCCCTTTTATAAACATTAAACAAAATTCTGCCCATTACCTCCCTTGCAGTGGTCTAACAATTGTTCTTACTAGTGGTGGCTGATTCTGTTTGTTCTTAAATTAAATTTAATATAATTTACTTAAACCCTTGCTTGAGTTAAAAAAAGCATTTTTAACTTGCAATCTGTCCTAAAAAAATAAATTGTAAAAAAACTTTTAAAAAAGCAAATTTGAAGCAGGCTTGTTTCAGAAGTCGGAAGGATTTATGAGTTGAAAAAAATGGAAGCAGTTTTAATGATTTGTGATGAAAGGTTGATGTGACCAAGGTCAATTTGAGTAATACATTCATTTGTCAGTCAGTATTTCTAGTCAGTCATCCAGCCAGTGCCTTGTAATCAAGATTATGACAAGTCCGTTATTAAGTCTCGTTTTGTGTTTTCGGTGATAAAAGAGAAAAAGTTATACAGGAGAATAAAACAAAAACTTATTTTCTTCTTGTTTTCTTTTTTAAAAAATCATTCAAGTTGATAATTATACTATATAGGATGCATACTTACCGCTGTGGGCCTTCTACTTGTGGTCTTGGGACATAGTTCAAATAATAAAAATATAACTGCTATAATTCAATTTCTGAGTTAAGATGACTGACATTAATTAATCAAGTTGGCCAACTATTGGTGTGAAGATAAAATTATTCAATATTTAGTTTCAGACAATAATCTTAAGTTTCCAGTGTTTTGTTTACAGGTAAGAACCCCACTGACCAGTACCTAGATGAGATGATGACATGTGCCCCAGGACCTATCAATTTCACCATGTTCCTCACTATGTTTGGAGAGAAACTCAACGGAACAGACCCTGAGGATGTTATCAGAAATGCTTTCGCCTGTTTTGATGAAAACAACTCTGGTAAGTCACAAAGTGATTCAGAAAAAAACTTCTTTTATTCTATTGGTCTGTAATACGTCTTTTATCCAAATGTAGTGATTTCATAGTTCTTTACAGGTTGGTGTTTGTAAAAAGATCTACAATTGTTATCATTGCTTTTTTTCACTGTATGGACATTATTATACCCCCATTACCATTGGTAATGGGGGCTATATAGGAGTCACTTTGTCGGTCCGTCAGTCGGTCGGTCTGTCCCGAAATTTCATCCGATCTTCACCAAACTTGGTCAGAAGTTGTATCTACATGATGTCTAGGTCAAGTTTGAATATGGGTCATGCCAGGTCAAAAACTAGGTCACAGGGTCACTTAGTGTGTTTTAAACTGAAAGTTTGTCCGGACCATAACTATGTCATTTACCGTTAGATTTTAAAATGACTTGGTACATTTGTTCACCATCATGGGATGGTGTGTCGTGTGAAAAAAGTATGTCGATATCTCAAAGGTCAAGGTAACACTTGGATTTCAAAGGTCAAATGCTTGTCCAGGCCATAACTTTGTCATTTGTTGTAAGATTATAAAATCATTTGGCAAATTTGTTCACCATCAATGGATGGTGTGTCGCGCGAAAGAATTACGTCAGTATCTCCAAGGTCACACTTTGAGTTCAACGATCATAAATTAGCTTGTCCGGTCCATAACTATGTCATTCATTGTAAGATTTTAAAATCATTTGGCACATTTGTTCAGCATCATTCGACGGTGTGTTGGGCGAAAGAATTACGTCGATATCTCCAAGGTCAAGGTCACACTTAAAGTTCAAATGTCAAAAATGGCCATAAATGAGCTTTTCTGGGCCATATCTATGTTGTTAAATTGTGAGAATTTAAAATCATTTGGCACTTTTGTTCACCATCATTGGACAGTGTGTCACGCGAAAGAATTACATCGATATCTCCAAAGTTAAGGCCACACTTTGAGTTCAAAGGTCTAAAATGGCCATAAATTAGCTTGTCTGGGCCATAACTATGTCATTCATTGTGAGATTTAAAAATCATTTGGCACATATGTTCCACATCATTGGACGGTTTGTCGCAAGAAAGAATTACATTGATATCTCCAAAGTCAAGGTCACACTTTGAGTTCAAAGGTAAAAAATGGCCTTAAATGAGCTTGTCCGGGCCATAACTGTGTCATTTATTGTGAGATTTTAAAATCATTCGGCACATTTGTTCACCATCATTGGACGGTTTGTCGCTCAAAAGAATTACGTTGATATCTCCAAGGTCAAGGTCACACTTTGGGTTCAAAGGTAAAAAATGGCCATAAATGAGCTTGTCCGGGCCATAACTATGTCGTTTATTGTGAGATTTTAAAATCATTTGGCTAGTTTGTTCACCATCATTATACGTAGTGTTTTTCCCAGGAGGGCAAAGGGCATGGCGCATTACTTTCAAAAAGGGCATTTTTGCGCGCAGTTTAGGCAAAAAAGGGCAAAAACGTTTCCTGAATACCTGAATTACGGGGAAACATGTAATCACATCAGAAGCAGTTGTGGAAAAAATAACATATAAACAAGCACATTTAATGGTAATAGATGTATTTAACTTACTATGATTTATATTAATATATTTACCTTGCGATGTACATTTAAATTCCATGCTGTTTCAATAAACTGTACAGCACGACAAACATAATAAAGCAATATATGCATATGAATCTGACTATACACAGATCCACTAACATATAAATGAAACCATGTTTGTCTTATCCCATTTTCTAACAATAATCTCGACAGATGTTTAAAATAACATTGCGAGTAAATTGATCGCTAACAATATGCAAACACTCGTTTCCGTGACATACAATTATACATCCGCCAAGTAGATTACAAATAAATAAATAATGTTGTTGCTATCTAAAACATTTTTATGCATCGTTGATTATCACAGACATTTCATTAATTCCTTCTTAATGTATAATCTCCATTGTTTATTCGATCGTTTACGAGGTTATTTGCCATTTTTGCCGAGTCACAATTTAATTCTGTATAGTCCGCCATGTTGATAAAATGTCAAATGATGTAAGCGACAGGTGCGCATAGCAACGTTAAATCGTATACGCGATTCGCATTTTGTTAAATTGGTAGTAATTATTTCAATAATTAGATCTAATTATCTTAAAGACGAAAACGATAAAGAATAAATTTGTTTGTGAATTTAAATGTAATTATGCGTAAAAATATATGTTTTGATATAACTGAATAATGCATGCAAAGCACAATTGCCACGAGAATAACATCGAGTTTTTCATCAAAAGTCTCCGAAGTAATGATGATGTCGTGGAGGACTAAACATTGCAGAGCGCAAAGTGCGCTTGGTATAACATAGCCTCTGGCATTATCGATTGATACTGACACGGGGTTATTCACGCATGACTTATTCACAGCTTTGGAGCAGTCAGTAAGACCTACCTATAAATCGAGGACTGTTATAGATTAAATCTGCTTAATTAAATATAGTCAATTAGACGTTGACATCTCTCGAGTAAATCAAGCACAGTCGGAGCGTCACAGACAATCAAGGAAGCTGATTTTGCGAGCCAAGTTAGATCGTAAGGCAATAAAGATAGTATCGATAAGGGCGCGTGGCGAAATTTGCCTTTGAAAAAAAATGCGCGTGGCGAAATTTGCCTTTGAAAAGGGCAGCGTGGCAATCCGGGAGGGCAGCGTGACTTTTCGCCACGCTAAAATGGCCTGAGAAAAACACTAATACGGTGTGTCACGAGAAAGAATAAGGTTGATATCTCCAAGGTCAAGGTTACACTTTTAGTTCGAAGGTCAAAAATGGCAATAAATCAATGATCTTGTCTGGGCCATAACTGTGTCATTCATTGTGAGATTTTAAAATGACTCTGTACATTAATTTTGTTCACAGTCATTGGACGGCGTGTCATGCGAAAGAATTCAAGAGTTTAAAGGTCAAAATGGCTTTTAATGATAATGGCATGATACTTATTAAAAATCGCCATAAATTAGATTCTCTTGTTTTGTGAAGACAGCATGCAAAATAGTCTGTGTCAATGCGGCATGTGGGGGTACACGTCACGTCTGTGACAAAGCTCTAGTTTAGATAATTCTTGTAAATAAAATTTTCAAACATTTCCATTACCCTTACAACCAATTATGCCGTATATAAGGACTGTATTCATTTTGTACTAGTTTGACTTTTCAGCATTAGAAAGCCTAGTCTGTGGTGTTCCATGCTGTATTTCCTGTCTGTGTTTTGTAGGCTACATCAATGAGGAGAGACTGCGTGAACTGCTGACTACCATGGGTGACCGCTTCACAGATGATGAGGTATGAACAGGAGGCTGTGATGTATTGAACTTACATATGGGTTTGCCAACATTTTGTTATACCCCCAGAAACGAAGTTTAGGGGGGTATATAGGAGTGAGCTTGTCTGTCGGTTGGTCGGTCGGTCCTTATTAAGTGTCCGCTCTCTAATTCAAGTAATTTTCATCCAAGCTTCACCAAACTTGGTCAGAAGTTGTATCTAGATGATGTCTAGGTCAAGTTCGAATATGGGTCATGCCAGGTCAAAAACTAGGTCACAGTGTCACTTAGTGCGTTTTAAACATTGAGCATGGTGTCCGCTCTCTCATTTAAGTAGTTTTCATCCGATCTTCACCACACTTGGTCAGAAGTTGTATCTAGATGATGTCATTGTGTAGGTCAAGTTCGAACATGTGCCATGCCAGGTCAAAAACTAGGTCACGGGGTCACTTAGTGCGTTTTAAACATTGAGCATGGTGTCTGCTCTCTAATTCAAGTAGTTTTCATCCGAGCTTCACTAAACTTGGTCAGAAGTTGCATCTAGATGATGTCTAGGCCAAGTTCGAACATGGGTCATGGCAGGTAAAAAACTAGGTCATGGGGTCACTTAGTGCGTTTTAAACATTGAGCATAGTGTCTGCTCTCTAATTCAAGTAGTTTTCATCAGATCTTCACCAAACTTGGTCAGAAGTTGTATCTAGATGATGTGTAGGTCAAGTTTGAACATGGGCCATGCCAGGTCAAAAACTAGGTCACGGGGTCACTTAGTGCGTTTTAAACATTGAGCATGGTGTCTGCTGTTTTTTGTGAAGACAACATGCAAAATATTCTGTGCCAATGAGGCATGTGGGGGTATTCGTCATTTGTATTTGCCCTAATTTACACAAGATACATTATGGTAAAACCTGCAGTGTGCGGTATCTAAGAGAAAAATGTCTGCTTTCTGTACGCAAATAGTTTTAATTATATCTTAATTAAACCTGATGGTAAATTTGTGGACTCAAAATCTTGGACAAGTTTGATAACCAGCTAGATTGCCTAAAAAATGTTTAAATAATATGGTTCATAAATTTAAAAAATGGGCAAAATTTGCATAGTATTCTTGTGGCTATGAAATCTTGACCAATGACAATATTAGCAAGATTGCCTGACCAGCCATATTACCTAAAGCATGTTTGAATTTAAATATGGCCCTTGAATAATCCAAATTTTGCTTTTTTGTAACTCGTGGGTTTATCAACAACAAGATTTGTTCTCTTTCTAATCAGGGGTTCTTTAATGAGTTACAGAATTTACAGAATATCGAACCGTGATTCTTTTCCAGGTTGGTATTGGTAACTCTCACAGTCTCTCAATCACAACTTCTTTAGTTGTGGGTTTGCTCGAAACCAAATGCTACGATGTATTAAACAAATACAATGGACTCTGCACTCTGAACAAGTCTTTTTTGTTTAAACTTTTCTCTAAACTCCCAGAAATGACCACGTGACCAATTTATTCGAGACAACGAAAGTAAAATTAACCATAAGATAAAGGTTACAAATCAACATTAAAAATTGGTAAAATAACCACAGGGCTACATTTTTATGCTCTTTCTTACTCAAATAGATTGGTTCTTATCATTACCCAACTTGATAAGTCTTACCGAGCCCTTTAAACAGGCATGTTTTGTGACATGTGTGCATTCTCGTTATTGTGGAACTTTGGTTCATGATAGCCATACAAGTAGTCTTGTATTGCCATCAATATAAGCAGCTCAACCAAACAAGCTCAAATTGTTATGTTATTACTTAGAACTAATATAATATTACAAAGCGGTCCATTTGTAACAGAGAATTTAAACAAACTCAAATATGTTTTTTGGGGGTATGCTAATTCCAAATGCTTCATGTAACTAGTGACTACCCAACTCTTAAGATATTAGAAGATTCTGAATTATTAACTTGTGACCAATTTTATTATCACTTGACTTTTTCAGTTTTTTCTTTATAACTTTAATCAAGATTTACTACTGCTAAATTGTTTATTTCAGTTACCTCTGTACATTATGTTATGCTTTGCTTTTGTTAAACATAGGTTGATGAGATGTTCCGTGAAGCACCAATCAAAAAGGGCAACTTTGACTACAATGAGTTCACACGAATACTCAAGCACGGAAAGAAGGATGATGCTGAATGAATTCAATTTCCATTTTGGTTTAGAGCTAATTGTCAACAAAATGTGTATTGTTTTCAAAGAAGTTTTTTATTAAGGATAATATTATATCTGTGTAAGAATTAATTTTTTCAATATCAAGTTTGTCCTTAGTATTCAATTCTTAATTTTGTGCATTTGTTTTTATTTTCCTCTTATAATTTGGATAGATCTGAAATTTGTGTAGTTTTTTATTTATTTCAATTCAGTCTTTGTTTATATAGAATAACTATATAGCTATAAAAGGTTTTTTCCCCAATTATTTATTTTTAATAATTATTTCTTCAGAAATGTCACAATCAATCTTGTGCAGCAATACAAGTATAAACTTCAATATACTGTTTAGAAATATAAATATTCTTATTCATATTTGTAGCTTATTATGCATGTCTCTTAACCATGTCAGTTTAGTAGATATCTTTTCGTCTTGTAGTATTTAGTCTATTTTCTTGTATTTTCACGATACATGTTTTTTCTTGCCTTTGCAACTGATCACATTCCATTTTGAACTATGTGGACCAAACACTTCTTGCTATTATCATAGTGCATTAAGTCTTTTTATATGCTAAAGTTGAAATATTTGACCAACTATTATGTATGTGTAGTTATTTGAAGTTAATGTCACATCATTTTTAGCTTGGCTGTTTTTGGAGAAAACCCGAGGTATTGTCATAGCCAGCTCGTCATGTCGTCTGCGTCGTGCTTAAACCTTAACATTTTGTTAAGGTTTTTAACATTGGCTCTAAAATCAAAGTGCTTCTATCTAGAACTTTGAAACTTCACATGTAGCTGCACCTTGATGAGTTCTACAAGCCACACCCATTTTTGGGTCTCTAGGTCAAAGGTCAAGGTCACTGTGACCTCTTAAAAAGAAAAAAAGACAAGCTTTTGCAGCCGAGCGTGGCACCTGTTATGCGGTGCTCTTGTTATGCATTCATTCCAACTGAAGCAATTTGTTGTCAAATGTACAAATTGTCGAGTTTTGTGCAATTTTGACATAAGACTAGTATGTTTTCCCCAGTATAAGACTGTTAGATGCCATTGTAAATTTTAAACTGTGGGAAATTAATTTAAATATATTGCTTATTTTTATACTGCAGATGTGTGATATTTGTACATACATGTGATGGTTTGTTTCTGCTTGCTTTATCGCTTGTATTGCATTCCATATCAGTTGAGATAACAATATTGGACCAAATTTTTGTTTACGAATTATTTTTACTTAAATATTGTTTTTCAAAGCCAAGCAACAGTTGCCGTTCGGAGGTACACATTCATATTTTTTAACCTTGGTACAAATGCTGAAAAACTAGAAATGTTGGGTATCTCTTGCATAATTTGTATGTATAACAAAATTAAAAATGTCTTTCAGTGATGTTACATTAAGCATTAATATTGAACTACACAATTGTCTCCGCAATTTTTATACTCGTAATAAAATGTAACCAACAATTTTTATCTGTTCTTCTGAAATCATGACAAATTCTTGCCAAAGTCATTTAGGGTGTGTGTGGCCTATAAATGCCTTTCATTTGTGTACAAAACGTAGATTACGATAGGAAGCTTAAACAACGCCATAAGGCTATAAAGATTTTGAGTACTGGTGCGAAGGAACTCCAATAACAACAATAAGAACACCTGAGCCTGAATAGTTTGTGGTGAACTATTTAGGAGGGGGGGGGTATCCATTTGTGCAAGTCGTTTATATTGTGTTAACAACTTTGATCTCATTGCCCCTCTACCTCATTGCCTGTCTACCTCATTGCCCCTCTACCTCATTGCCCCTCTACCTCATTGCCCCTCTAGAGGCTTCAATTCTGATGACACTTTGTCAGAAGGTTGATCATTACAATACAAGTTTGAATCTGGAGCATGTGCGTCCTAAAAATTGATCACAAGATCAAATCTTAGAAAAACCTTGACACCAATGTAGACGCCATATATGTGACTCAATATTGTTTAAACTTGTTCATTTTGAAAATATCCAGGCCGAGTTCGAATCTGGGTCACACATGCATCCAAAAACAAGGTTAGCATGTCAATTTTTTAAACCAATTTGTTACGCATTTGAGGCCACATTTATGTTTCAGTCTTGATGAAACATTTTTCTTGAAAATGGCTAGGCCGAGTTCGAATCTGGACATGTGGGTCTAAAAACTTGGTCACCATGTACAATTTCAGATAAATCTTAAAACGTCTCTAGAGGACACATTTATGACTCAATCACAATTTAACTTATAATTATGTCATGACAATATCAAGGCTTTGTTCGATTCTTGATTAAGTGTGCCCCAAAACTAGGTAATAAGGGCAGATTTTGTCACCAATAAATGTCACATTTATAACTTAAAGTGCCCAGAATGTACGACACCAACTTCATGATACTTTATTAGAATGTTTATCTTGACCCTAAAGTGGGCTATATTTGCACCAGGGTCAAGTGGGCTCAAAACAAGGTCACCGGCAAGTCTTCGATAATATATGTATATGTACCATATACCCAGGAAAGAGCTTCAATGCCATCGTTGCCCGCATACTGTTTTGTGTGTGTGTGTGTGCGTGCGTGTGTGTGTGTGTGTGTGTGTGTTTACGATAAATATGCGCAAATCGTGTTAAAATCATGATGTAGTATATATTACATCAAGAAATATGTGGGGTTGGTGTGAAGATTCCTTCGTACCTCACGAAAGTATGTGAGGGAAAGGTGGACGTTGACACTAAATTTAACGGCATTACACACTTCAGTTACAGCCTAGACGGACAACACAGTGTTTATTAATAGAAGGTATTAAACCTATGCATCATCATAAACAAATCTACATTGTATTAACAAATTATTGACATACACTATAAAGGCATCTTATACACAACAGAAGTAGTGTAACGGGCGTGATGCAAAAGCGAATTATTTGAAAACCGTTTAAAACAAACATAAATAATACAACACAATTAAATATACTTATTATGCATTTACAAAGAAGGACTTCTGCCTGACAACGGATTGTAATTGCGAACTTTCATTTCGCAAATTGCCTAGCGTTCATCGTGTGTACCCTCCCAACTTTGTCATCGCCTGGTCGTACTGTGTGTCCGCCTCAAGCACTTGATATTTCATGTAATTGTCCCGGTTGCGCGCATGCAGGTCTCGCATGGCGCTTACTGCAGTCGGTCGGTTAAACTCGGGGTTAAGATAGTTTGTTGCGTACGGTAACGGCTGATAGTTCATCCACGTTTGTCTGTGCGACTGATTGGCGAGTTGCTTCAGACGAATTTCTTCTGGAGAGGGTTCTTTGCGATGTGCCCTCTGCCGCTGTAGGTTCGCGTACATCGAATTCGGGAACAGCGTCGTGTCCGCTTTCAGTTCGTCGTCCTTTGTAGGCTTTATAGCGGACTTGTGATCGTATTTCGTCGGCGCTAACGCGTGCGTCGTGTGGACCGGCTTCAAAACGTGGTTTGGGAATCCCAACAGCGTCCTCACGTTTTGCCGGTTCCTATCCGTGCAGCATGGACATGAGGTGGCGCTCGAACCCTCGTACACGGGAATCACATGCCCGTACCGCGAATAGTGCAAATAGTCCGCCACCAGACCGTCCACAAGCGTGTGGTTCAAGTCCTTCGGCGTAAGATGCGACGACATCTGCATTTTGAACACCTCCTTTTTAGGTTTTTGACTCTCCACTGGCGAAGGAGCTCTTTCTCTGCGAACCGGTTGCACGGGAACTACAGGTCTTGACCGCAATGGCGAAAGGCGCGAAAAATGTTTATCGCGATCGTCGTCGTCGCCGGCGTTAATGTCATCCGAGAAAACATTTCTACGCACTCTTTGTATTGTCGGCTGTGGTTTGAATGCGGGCGACGACAAGACACTGTCCTCTTCGTTGATTACCGGAAGTTTCTTCACCCGTGCCATGGGCGCTTTGAGGCGGTTTTTGTTAGTTGCCATGACACCTTGTACCGGCGTCATGGAAAAGAAACGACCCCCGTAGTCCTGCTGGCGGCTGATACTACGAGGCTCGTACCCGAGCAGAGTTCTTAGCGGCATTGTCGTAACGTCCGGTTTGTACGGGAACGCGCAAGTTCATTCTGGAATAGATTGTACAACATCTAGTGCATGAATGACATCGAAAATTAACGATATACCAGTGGGCAATATTGCTGCCCTGTCAGACTAAATATTTACTATGTTAGATTTTGTTTACATATACATGTAGTTACATGATCATTTAAACTAAGCTACGCGAGGAAATAATTATTTTGTATAAAAAAGTGAAAACAATATTAATTGTATGTGTTTGTAGTTTTACACAACAAGATTTCGATTGCATGATAATTAAATAATCATTTCTTTACATTGATACATACGGTGGCATAAAGCGGACGTAGGACATATTTTATAAAGCGGTCTCAATTAAATGCGCACGCGATATCTATCGCGATACCAACCGAAAGACAATATTGGCAGTTATTCACAATAAAACTTCTCGACGTCATTTTTTGATACACGCACTAACACCGTAGTGTGATCTCAAAACGCGATAGTTTTTCAGTTCGCACGCGATGGCTATTAAGCGCACTCGACAGCTATTGTATGTGTACGCGATAGTTATGACGTGCGCACGCGATAGCCTTTAACGTGCGCACGCGATAGCTATCATGCGTACACAATAGTTGACCCTTGAAACTTATCGTATTGTCCTACATTTTGTTACAATTACATGTAGCACTATGTGTCCTTTTTATAATTGCCTGATCTAGTACGTGTTCTAATTGGTCAATCATTGCACGCGCAAGTAACAACTATACTTCAAGAAAATGTATTATTTCCGGTTTCGATAACACTTAGAATACAACAATTTGTATTTCTTGTTTTTGTTTTTAAAGTTTCTTTGTCATAATAACCTCCGATAAAAGTTTGCTAAGATAATCATGCGTATTTTAATTATTGTATTCTTCTCTCTCTTTTTTTCGTCGAATGCGCCCCATGGTGCTTTTTTCCTATCTGTTTTATGTGAATTTAAATTCACTTCTATACAAAGCCAAACAAGATTGTAAACCGAATGCCACAAAAACTGCATTGTATAACTAACAATATAAAAGCTGTCACTAGTAGTCTGTGACGGATACTCGTTGTCTGGAATATACCGGAGCATTTATTCGACTACAACTACTGACGCACTGATTAAACTATTATACAATAAAAAATACCGTGTATGTAAATGAGACATTAAATACTTTGATCATAATTCGTCTTTGACAGATTTTTACCAAATATAGCGTCGATGACTCGCTTTTAAATTATTGTTTTTGTATAACTTTCCAGTTGAGCTATACACTTGACAACATACTGACCAATTTTTCCGTTAATAACGTTTTATTGGGGCATTTTTGCTGTGAACTACCAGTGTCTTCATGTAAAGGAATAATATCTTGATAGAGTAGTATCGGTCACAATTAATACATAACGCAATTATAGACCCTCATGAACAAAAATACATCAAATGTTCAATTAAGCAAGTTGACGAGGAAATATACCTATATACCTGGAAACAATCGTGTTAATTGTATTACTGTTTCTGTTATATATACGCTGCAAACTTCTTTGTTTGCCTTCTATGTACCTTCACAATTCCCTGTAATGAATACGATATTGTGCACCTTAAAACCTTTTAACTGCCATTCTAGTCTACCCCCGTAAAGCTGTTCATTAAAACCCATTGAAACAAAAAATAGAAGAAAAAAACGAACGGCCAAACATCAATACCTCTTATCATATGTTGCACGAGGCAGATAACAAACACTTTAGTCCCGAACAAACAATGAAGCGGCGAGTTTCTGATGTTTGTTTAACTGATGTGCCAGTATATGAAATTGAAAAGTGGGTGGCACATCTTATAATTCCACAGAAACCTGCACATATTGTTCACAATCATATTGAAACTCACTGATAGTGTTTTTAAAAGAGCGGCTTATACTTCATTCGATATCTAAATGTGAATGTACCTATTCGAGTTTTGGCAACGGGCATCAATAAAACTAATGGTTTATATATTTAATCAAACAGCGACTGATTTAAAAACGATGGTAAACTTTTATAAACTGATATAGCGCCGATTTGCGTATACGATTGGTATCTACATGCATCTGATACCGATCGATACTTAATTAATGCTTGCGATCTGAATAAGGACAAATTGAAAGGGCATTACCTTGAGAGCAAAGAGTTCTTGTTAAATGAAAGACATTACTTGTAGAAAAATGTTTCTATAAAGATGCAAATCAATCATAAAACGTGTACATAAGAAGTCATGTTTAACGATTAACGATAATGTCACCGATTGTGCTCAATGGTATTTTTGTACAAAATACTGAAATAAATTAATATTTGTTGTTTGATAAACTTAATAAATTGATGCTTTTATATCAATCCTCTTCACACGCATCGTCACACCAATACTGTCAGTACTTTAATTGATATATAATACCCTGATCTAATACGTGTTGCACTTGGTGAAAGTAACAACTATACTTCACGAACCTGTATTTTTCCGGATTCGATAACACTTAGAATATAAAATATTGTTTTTCTTGTTTTTGTTTTTAGAGTTTCTTTGTCGCAACAACCTCTGATAAAGTGATCTCACATAATCATACGCATTTAAATTATTGTATCCTTCAATCTGTTGTTCTTTTCTCGTCGTATGCGCCCCATGGTGCTTTTTTTCTATCTGTTTTATGTGAATTTAAATTCACTTCTATACAAAGCCAAACAAGACTGTAAACCGAATGCCACAAAAACTGCATTGTATAACTAACAATATAAAAGCTGTCACTAGTAGTCTCTAACGGATGCTCGTTGTCTGGAATATACCGGAGCATTTATTCGACTAAAACTACTGACGCACTGATTAAACTATTATACAATATTAAAAATACTGTGTATGTAAATGAGCCATTAAATACTTTGATCATAATTCGTCTTTGACAAATTTTTACCAAATACAGCGTCGACGACACGACTTTAAATGATTGTTTTTGTTTTTTTTTCGGCGTAAGCTGAATTAAGCCAGCTTTTCACCTCTCCTGACCTTTGTAAGTGTCCAATAAAATTCAAATAAAATTTCCCGCGGCTAGGTACGAATGAATACACTTCATTTATTCCATTGGCTGATTTGAGTATTCCACCAGAACATTGGAAACATATCCGCGTCTTTGTAACACTGTTTTACTGCATGAAACAATTTTATTTCTAATGAAAAGGCTTAATAGATAGAACAGTTTTACACTCAATTCTCGACATAAATACAGTTTGTGCGTACACCTTTTATTTTCAGAGAATTACCAGCGCAACCCGTTTATATTTAAAGGCTATGTTCTCATATTTAGTACTTACTTCCATATTCTTGTCAACATGTTAACATGTAAAAGTATAAAGAGCAGTGGAAGCGAGGCCTCACTTTAATACATTGCATTTCAACCCGGGTCAATTCGCGGCCAGTGTATGAATGTCAGAGTTTATATACAGGTCATCTCCAGAGTTCGCGGCCAGTAAAATAATAGTTATATAATAAATACGCTATCCGTGAACTAGGTGACCTGGAATTTTCTTTAGACCAGAAATATGTAGATTCTTAATGTGTTTTCAACAAAACAATGATAAATATTATTTTTGATTAATTTAACAATAATTATTCCACCATATTGACCAATGTATTAAACATGAGCGCGATGATTATCGATACTGTTAATAATCGAATCAAACCACTAAAACAGGTTTGTTCGAAGAACGCGCCTATAAATACGGATACTTCTCGTGTGGCCGGTTGACTCGTATGTTTTAATTTCACTTCCATTCTTCTTTTGGTTTTCTGTTTTGTATCTATAGGTTTATGACCAGCAATATGTAAAAATGTAAAATAAGCCGCGAAAACTCCGCGTAACATCCCGTACTGCGTGTGATGCAGCTAAGAACTGCACAGAAAAAAGACATTCGCTATCCTTGATCTCATTCATTGAACTATCAAAGACGTATATCTTTTTTAAAGATATTTCTTGTTAACAGTAGCACTATACACTTGACAACATGCTGACCAACTTTCCCGTTAATACCTTTTTATCGGGATGTTTTTCCTGTGAACTACCAGTGTCTACATGTAAAGGAATAATGTCTTGATAGAGTAGTATTGGTCACAATTCATACATTACACAATTATAGACCCTCATGAACGAAAATACATTAAATGTTCAATTAAGCAAGTTGACGAAGAAACATACCTATATACCTGGAAACAATCTTGTTAATTTTATTACTGTTTCTGTTATATATAAGCTGCAAACTTCTGTGTTTGCCTTCTATGTACCTTCACAATTCCCTGTAATGAATACGGTATTGTGCACCTTAAAACTTTTTAATTGCCATTCTAGTCTACCCCCTTAATGCTGTTTACTTAACCACATAGAAACAAAAAAAACTGAAAAAAAACGAACGGCCAAACTTCAATACCTCTTATCATATGTTGCACGAGGCAGATAACAAACACTTTAGTCCCGAACAAACAATGAAGCACCGCGTTTCTGATGTTTGTTTAACTGATATGCCAGTTTATGAAACTGAAAAGTGGATGACGAATCATCTTATAATTTCACAAAAACCTGCACATATTGGTCACAATGATATAGAAACTCACTGATAGTGTTTTTAAGAGAGCGGCTTTTACTTCATTCGATATATCTAAATGCGAATGTACCTATTAAATCCAGTTTTGGCAACGGGCATCAATAAAACTAATGGTTCATTTTATCAAATATCGACTGATTTAAAAACGATGGTAAACTTTTATGAACTGATATAGCGCCGATCGGCGTGTACGATTGGTATCTACATGCATCTGATACGGTTCTATTCTTAATTAGTGCTTGCGATCTGAATAAAGGCCAATTGAAAGGTCATTACCTTGAGAGCAAAGAGTTCTTGTTAAATGCAAGACATTAATTGTAGAAAAAGAAAATGTTTCTATAAAGATGCAAATCAAGCATAAAACGTGTACATAAGAAGCTATGTTTAAAGAGTACGCAGTACATGTATTCGCAAATGTCCTGCATTATTTATTGCCTGTCGATGATAGGTGCAATCAAAGATATATCAATAAACAAAATTGATAAATCTTTGGTGCAGTTCACGGTGCTTACAGGCTTAATGCATGAAATGAGTTTGAGACTGCTGTTGAAATAACCTTACCGCATTGTATGTAAAGTAAGCATGCGTTATTTGTATTGTTTGGACTGTTGCTATGATGGGCGAATTGTCCGAATACGTTGTGATCACGTACCAAATTTAATATGAATCATAAAATGCATATATTGACCTATCGTAACGTCCTGGAGTGTGCTCAATTGTATTTTTCGTACATAATACGGAAATAAATTAATATTTGTTGTTATAACCAACATTAGAGATAAATTGCATACACAAATTAAATACACATGTAATAATTCATCTAGATCCTAAAATGTACGCGTATGGTCCAGCACGATCTAATGACTTACCGTAACAACTGTATAAGCATAATATGAAATCATAAACTGGAGATTAAATGACCACTTACACATTTTCCCGAAAATATAAAACTAGAATCAAGTTCACAAACACACAATATCAAATATTCTCCATACGCTAATGTTTGTAATGATTTTTGAGTGAACTTCGGGCCGACATGTATACAATGTGATGCCAATACGCGTTTAGTCGATATATTTTTAATATGTTGACGACCTTTTACATTTAAATTCAAATGGTATTGATTTATTTCGGGGTTGATGTCCGTCTTTAATAGTTTTAACATGGGCAGGTTTAATAATCACTTACCAAAACATGGCCGTATATGTACAGATTAATCCTACATTTGCGTAAATCCACTTTCCCGAAGCTTATGTCCACTTGAATATACGTCCAATAGGTCCATCAATTCGTTGTTTTATTCATCATACTTCAAATAGACAACATAGCCGTCCATTAAGTTTTAACTGCATTTAATATTTACATTAGAACCTAAGAATATAAATCAGAACACGTTTTCACTGTACGGGTTATAGAAATCACGATTGTGAAATGAACTGTCCACCAAATACCTCCGATAGCAAATCGAGTTGAATTACTTCAATGCTTTACGTAAATACCACCGCCATTCATGTGCATTGATAGTTTTGCCAATAATTGAATATACATTTTCTTCAGATTTAGAAAGGACAATCGGTTAATTCGCATTTGAGGAGCGGGAGAAATGCGGTGGTAAGATTAATAGTGAAATTGTCTGCAATAATTAAATAGCGGTACACGTTTATTGTTGTCGATACCGAACTATAAAAGAATACCAAACACTATTTTTTTTGCGATCCTTCCGTGTCTGCGATTGCATTACGAGAGGAACCAAAGTGTCTTCCAGCGCTCCTTGCTAATTATTAATTAAAAAAAATGGCAGTGCTCTGTGAAAAGGTGGTTCAATTCATGTGCGTAAAGTGTCGTCACAGATTAGCCTGAGCAATCCACACAAGCTGATCAGGGACGACACTTTCCGCTTGTATGATATTTTATGTGTAAAGAAAGTCTTTTCTTAGCAAAACTCCTGTTAAGGCGGAGCGTGTCGTCCTTGATTCGCATGTGTGGACTGCACATGCTAATCTGGGACAACGCTACGCACATGCATTAAACCCCATTTTCACAGAGCGCGGCTCATACACTTTACCAAGTTGAGAAGAATTTCGCATTATAACTGTAACTGCTAACAATATTGTTTCTTCTTAGATATAATTGTATTCATTTCCGGCGTAGTCCTCTGCAGTGTGTGTTTGGGTGTGTTTATACAGGAGTACCCGGGAGTACCCAGAGGACAAAACGCCTAAAGCTTAGTGTTTAAGACACGCGCGCGCTTACACTAGCAGCTTCATGTATTTCTATAAACATTGGTTAACATAATTCACAGGTAATTAAGGTAATAATGTTCACACAAAAGGCTATAAAACATAAGATTGTTGCATAGAGAACAACTATCATGTGTGTTTTGTAATTGATTTTTCATGATCTGACCATATATTCCGCGATGTCAATAAAAACATATTTTTTTATAGTTTCTTCTTTTGATTATTAGTTGATTTCAATGGAGGGTAGTCAGGCAGAACAGTGAATTTGTTAATCCACAAATATTGACAAATCTGATCGTTTAATATCCGATGTTTCAACAGCATGCTTAATTTGTAAGCAACTTGCCCACATGTAAACATGAATAAATAAATTCGTGAACATTTTCAAAGTTAATGATTAATCTTATAATAAATTAACTAATGGATTTCAGGACAACCAAAACAACAAATACCAGTTATAATAATTATCATATGTGCTAACCGGTCCAAAATAAACAATTACCATTAATCTTTACATGAACAATACATCAAAACAAATATATTTTAATAATGGCCTGTTATATTCTGATCATTATCATTTTACACCATTCATGTACTTAAATACTGGTATGAACAATATTGTATGACGCACTAAAAGATAGTTTACACCAAGGTAATTATAAGTTTTTTTAAGCAACAATCATTTAAAACTGAAAGGATACATTTTTTGGAAGTACCTCTTTTTGATGTTAAACTGTTATTACATTGAATTATTGCACATAAATTTGAGTGTGACCACGTGTATATAAGTGTTGTACAGTTATTACAGGTAATCGCTAAATAATAACTAGAAATGGTGCGGCAGAGGCCGACGCGTATCCCCACGCCGCATGTTTGACCCAGGGGCGCCCCATGGTTGGTAATGGGTCCATGCATAGTTGAGATTGACCATATTGTCATAAGAGAAGTTCAGTATCAATTAGAAGTGAATCGGTGTAGAAATGAAGAAATTATAGTAAAAGACAATTTTGGGTGGGTGTCGCCTTTTATGGGCGGGGCACCCTAGGGTTGGTAAAGGGGCCATACATAGTTGAGATTGACCTTATTGTCATAAGAGATGTTCAGTATCAATTTGAAGTGAATCAGTGTAGAAAAGAAGAAATTAAATTAAAAGGCAATTTTGGGTGGGCGTGGCCTATGTGGGCGGGGCGCCCCAGGGTTGGTAATGGTGCCATGCATAGTTGAGATTGACCGTATTGTCATAATAGAGGTCCAGTATCAATATGAAGTGAATCGGTGTAGAAATGAAGATATTATAGTAAAAGGCAATTTTGGGTGGGCGTGGCCTATGTGGGCGGGACGCCCTAGGGTTTGTAATGGGGCCATGCATAGATGAGATTAACTGTATTGTCATAAGAGAGGTTCAGTATCAATTTGAAGTGAAACAGTGTAGAAATGAAGAAATTATAGTAAAAGGCAATTTTGGGTGGGCGTGGCCTATGTGGGTGTGGCCTATTATGGGCGGGGCGCCCCAGGGTTGGTAATGGGACCATACATAGTTGAGATTGACGGTATTGTCATAAGAGAAGTTCAGTATCAATTAGAAGTGAATCAGTGTAGAAATGAAGAAGTTATAGTAAAAGACAATTTTGGGTGGGTGTGGCCTATTATGGGTGGGGTGACCCAGGGTTGGTAATGGGGCCTTACATAGTTGAGATTGACTGTATTGTCATAAGAGATGTTCAGTATCAATTTGAAGTAAATCGGTGTAGAAATGAAGAAATTATAGTAAAAGGCAATTTTGGGTGGGCGTGGCCTATGTGGGCGGGGCGCCCCAGGGTTGGTAATGGCGCCATGCATAGTGGAGATTGACCGTATTGTCATAAAAGAGGTCCAGTATCAATTTGAAGTGAATCAGTGTAAAAATGAAGAAATTATAGTAAAAGGCAATTTTAGGTGGGCGTGGCCTATGTGGGCGGGGCGCCCCAGGCTTGGTAATGGGGCCATGCATAGTTGAGATTAACTGTATTATCATAAGAGAGGTTCAGTATCAATTTGAAGTGAATTGGTGTAGAAATGAAGAAATTATAGTAAAAGGCAATTTTGGGTGGGCGTGGCCTATGTGGGCGGGGCGCCCCAGGCTTTGTAATGGGGCCATGCATAGCTGAGATTGACCGTATTGTCATAAGAGAGGTTCAGTATCAATTTGAAGTGAATTGGTGTAGAAATGAATAAATTATAGTAAAAGGCAATTTTGGGTGGGCGTGGCCTATGTGGTTGGGGTGCCATAGGGTTGGTAATGGGGACATGCATAGCTGAGATTGACCGTATTGTCATAAGAGAGGTTCAGTATCAATTTGAAGTGAATCGGTGTAGAAATGAAGAAATTATAGTAAAAGGCAATTTTGGGTGGGCATGGCCTATGTGGCCAGGGCGCCCCAGGGTTGGTAATGGGGCCATGCATTGTTTAGATTGACCTTAGTGTCATAACAGAGGCTCAGTATCAATTTGAAGTAAATCGGTGCAGAAATGAAGAAGTTAATGTCAAATACCATAAAAAAATAAGTAAAAATCTCTGACCCCGCCCCACCCCAACCCCCATAACTTTTGACCCAGGGGTCAGATCAAAATTCCGTCACTGTCACCGTCGCACATATGCTCATAGCTACCATGTATGTAAGTTTCAAAGTTCTAGTGCTAATAGTGTAGGAGGAGCAGGTGGCCAGGACGGACGGACGGACGGACGAATGGACAGACGCACATCAATACAATATCCCCACTTTTTCTCCAAAAAACGTGGGGATAATAATGTAACGTGTACAAGTATGCTTGATATTTGTTAAATAATTCACATATTAACCTGTATTATTCTTTTTTATATTAATTTTAAACAGTTCTTTCTGGTTTTTTTAAGTTCACAACTATACATGCATTAAATCCATGCAATCATTTTGTATTAAATGAATAAAATGATAAATAACATCAAAGCATAGTAATGAGTTTCAAATACAGTTACATCATTTAAATGCAGAAGGACGAATTCCTATATCAACATTCACTTCCATTCAATAAATTAAAATTAGTAAAATTAAAATCATACAACAGTAAAAGCCAAATGCAATTTTACTGCACATTCCAATAAGTAAAGATCTTATAAATTACACCTGAACTGTCTTTATAAAAAAATAAATCCATAAGCACAAATATACATACAACTTTATAAACATCTGCTGTAATCAAGATCTCCATAATTTTGTAAAATCCTATTCTAATCTGTAAACAAACAACAAAGAACCAAATGATATATCATTAGAAGGTTCATCCAATTACAATAACTATAGTTTTTACGGTATGTTAATTTGAAAAAATTTTACATGTGTCACCAGGGTAGCATCCCCTATTTTTTGAGCTTTCAAATATATAGAACACTCCAGAATAAGACATCCCCAGACAGCAATCTAGCAACAGTGACTTGCTGTTCATTTGGCTAAGTAATCAATTAATCAAGCTAGTACAATGTACCTATAACGCTTTATTGGATAAGCACAGCCAACTGTAACTTATCACTTGTTCATGCAAGTGTGAAGGTAAAATAAACCTAAGAAGCTACATTTCTCTGTAAAAGAGTAGAAAAATGCCATAATACAACTTGGGAATAAGAAGTTAGGCCACGACTTTTTTTTTATTGGTTTACAAAAATTATTTTGAAAATGGTCCATCGGGCGGTCGAAAAAAAAAAAAAAAAACATCATTGGAAAAAAAAGTTAATGCTAATAACATCAGAACAAAGACAACATATCTTTTATAACCTTAACACAGAGACAAAAAATCAAATTATGCAATGAAACACATCTATATCTTCAAATGAAATGAGTCCTAACAGCACCTTATGCAACATCAGGCAATTTTAAACACTCCATTACATGACATGCGTTCTTCTCCCATTAAAACGAAAAACTGCGCTTCATTTCCATAATTGGATGCGCACCATTACGCAATGCGATGCCCGTTGCATAAATCTTATATAAGATAAACTACTCATACACAAATTACCCGGTATGTGTTTGCTCTTACTCGACTTATGAGATCGTACATGAAAAAAAAAATCGAGGTAGATCGATCCATGCGTCGTCACGGTAATGTTTGTCAAAGTTGTTGTCATGAAAACTCGTTGATTTACAACGCAACACGTCTTATTTGAACTGACGCGAATTAATTTAATCATATTTGTCAACTTCGCTTTTGCTTTATTTTGATAATTTAATCCAAAGTTTAATGTTAGCAAGTGTTTTTTTTTACTGGAATTGTAAACAAGGAGTCAGTTAAAGTCTTCCGAAAATGTGCAGTCTGTGTGAATTGACAGTTTGACGTCATCAAAGGAAAGCCGCTTTCTGTCGGAAGCAATTAAGCGACAAATTTCGCGCCGAAAAAATTGGCTTCCTTTGTCTAGCAATCAACATGCCGAACCAATCGTGTGTTTGTTTCTCAATTGCAATCCTCCAATTTAATAAAAGCACGTGCATAGCTCCGCCTTCGAATCTTTTGCAGAGAACGGAGGCGGAGTTTAACGGTTAATTGAGCTAGTGTTTTACACAAGTTGAGTTCCGATTTGCCGAAATTACTCGGCCCTAAGCATTGAAACGACAAATACATTTATCAATGATTTTCCGAGATATACCGATTTGTTCCGATTTCCAAACTTTCTGTACAGTTCCTATAAACTATGGCGGACGTGTTTACAAAATTCCTAAACACATATATCGTAAATAATGGCAGTGTTTTAATGGATTACTTATACTTATTATCAAATACTATCGGGTTTGTTTAATATACATTGTAATTAACATGTTAAACAATATAGTTGCGTCACAGACACGGAAATAAATTTTGATGGGGTCGACATTTGAATGACGCTGATTTTCTTATTGTCTGTAATTTTTACCCGAAATAAATTTTGAGAAGTGCCCATAAAAGGACTGGTACATAATGTGTCACATTGAAAAATATCCCGATCTCTGCAATATATGTGAACCAATCGTTGATTGTACTTACTTGATTTTATTCGCAACCGTACTCAAACCGGATCGTTTTTTTCTCATTTCGCTCATTTTGAAGTGCGGTCGGGAATAAAATATTAAAAAAAAAGACGATTTTCCGATTTTATTTTGTTTCCCATTTTCCAAAAATTAGGGTCGGCGGTTTTGTAAACCAAGAAATATAAAAGTCGTGGCCTTAAGTTCTACAAAATGGACAACAATGAAAGTGGTTTTAATATTTTAGAATGAATCATGAACTCATCTGTGATAAATGTTCATTTTAAAACAATCAATATACAGTGTAATGCAAAAAGGACTTGCATTCTGATGACTGACTTCATATGTTTAAAAAATTTAAAGAACATGTTCAGTTCATTTTTGGAAGATATTTGTGAAGAAGCCAGAGGAAGTCCATCTGGTACTTTCTACTTTTATGATCACCTACTGGTACAAATTAACCCTTTAATGCCTGGTGGACTCTCCCATCCTTCTAAATTGCATCAATTTATTTCCAAAATTAAGGATGTCTAGTATATTTATTCCTATATTTAAAATATTTCTTAAAGAAACTCCTTTAAGCAAACAGCACAGACCCTGATGAGACGCCGCATCATGCGGCGTCTCATCTGGGTCTACGCTGTTTGCCAAAGCCTTTTGTCTAGACGCTAGTAATAAATAAGTTAAGGTCATTCTATTGTAAAATGTTAAGCAAAAGCTCCCAAGAAGTCTAAGCCAAGTTTAGAGCAAATTCATTTGGTTCTAACTATACTTTCGATAGTAAAACAAGATGCGTTTGTGAAACACAATGTCCCCCTATATGACGTTTGACCTTGAAGGAAGACCTTGACCCGTCACCACTCAAAATGTGCAGCTCCATGAGATACACATGCATTTCAAATATAAAATTGCTAGCTTCAATATTGCAGAAGTGACATAACATGAGCAATTTTGACCCATATATTTGACCTTGAAGGATGACCTTGACCTTGACCTTTCACCACTCAAAATGTGCAGCTCCATGAGATACACATGCATGCCAAATATCAAGTTGCTATCTTCAATATTGCAAAAGTATTCATAAAATAAGCGATTTGGGCCACATATATTTGACCTCTGACCTTGAAGGATGACCTTGACCTTTCACCACTCAAATTGTGCAGCTCCATGAGATACACATGCATGCCAAATATCAAGTTGCTATCTTCAATATTTCAAAAGTATTCATAAAATAAGCGATTTGGGCCACATATATTTGACCTCTGACCTTGAAGGATGACCTTGACCTTTCACCACTCAAAATGTGCAGCTCCATGAGATACACATGCATGCCAAATATCAAGTTGCTATCTTCAATATTGCAAAAGTATTCATAAAATAAGCGATTTTGGCCACATATATTTGACCTCTGACCTTGAAGGATGACCTTGACCTTTCACCACTCAAAATGTGCAGCTCCAGGAGATACACATGCATGCCAAATATCAAGTTGCTATATTCAATAATGCAAAAGTTATTGCAAAATGTTAAAGTTGGCGCAAACCAACCAACCAACAGACCAACCAACAGACCAACCAACAGACAGGGCAAAACAATATGTCCCCACTAATATAGCGGGGGACATAAAAAAGTGCCACAGCTGGTTGCAGCTGAAACTCTTCTTTTTTCATAATCTTAACATTCAAGCCATTCAGCTGTGACAGTTCGAAACGAATCCACCAAGCAGTTAAGAACAGTTGAAAGTTCTTGGATGAACATATGGAATGGCAAGCGTATATCTTAATACTTCTTACTTCTTGGAGGCATTTAAAGGTTTAAGAACCATTTAAGGAACAACAATGAGGTAATTACCACAGACCTTAATTAAGATAGACATGTTGATGAGAAATCTGACCTTATCAAAGAACAACATGATCAGAATACAAATCAAACGTTTGTGAAATAAACAAATTATTAAACACCAGTAAAATAAAAAATTGAATGGGTAATACAGATCAACATATTTCCTCAAGCAGTACTGTATGAGGATTTTTGATTTTTTTTAAAGCAATTCATTAAATGCCCCATACAATGTGTTGAACAGAATTTAAGAGCTGAAGCATAACATGAAAAAAACACTATTTTTTTTATTTAAAAAAAAAAGAACAGGATTAAGTATATGTCTATTTGCATGGTATTATTGTGCTCTATATGCGTACACAATCCTTTTTATTTGTCTGAATCTGCAACAAAAGGTTGGATAATTTTCAAATTGCTTATCTCTGAACAAGTCCTATCACATCTGTATTAAAGACAGATAATTAAAACTGAGATGTTTAACTACTTATTGCAGGGGTTTTTTTTAGAAAAAGGGGAAGACGCTGGACGCTGGGTAAAAGGGGAAAATCGAGCGCGAAAGAGACATATTTGGGGAAAAAATCAAAACTGTTCATTTCAATGTCTATAACTGACCTACAGACTTCAGGTTTTTTTTTAGAAAAAGAGTCATGTCTCTGACCTTTTTGTTCTTAAACACATGAACAAGTATGATATTAAAGTCAAAGTCCTAAATAAAGTTGCAGGGGTAGATCTAATAATGGGAAATGTTTTCAACTTGGGCCGGGGAACGATGTCAATATTGTGATTTCAATTTCATGATGAATGGGTTGACGATCTAGATCTGCTACAGTATTGGAAGGGAAAGGTGCGGCAGCTGCCGATTGTCTACTTTCACTTTCACAATAATCCGACAGTATTAATCGATGTTGATTACATGTACCTCCGAATCCTGCTGGGTTTCAACGGTTTTTGATGATTCATTCTTAAAAAATACGTCAACGCAATTAATATTTTCCGAGTCCGAACGTTTTATTTTGTTCGTGTATGAACGCCAATTGTGAGACTTTTTCTGTTTTAACGTTTATATCTTGGCTTTCACATAACCCGGATGAAAATTCGACTGGTTTCCGGTAATTAATTGACGAAACACCCTTCTCGCGCAAGACCGGAATCCAGTAAAATAGTCACATGATTAATACGATTAGTTGCCCGGTTTCCATGACGTAATTTAAGAGCTATATATAGAATCACTGGGATTCCCAGATTTGAGTGTTCGTCGGGAGAGAGAGAGAGAGAGAGATCGTTGTACATGGTACAAATTGGATAAGCGTCGACTTCCCAAAAGAAAAAAAAATTTCTTCGAGGGTAAAATATTATATTTTGGTGAAAAATTATATTTTTGGAGGGGAAATGGTATTTTTAGGGGAAAAATTCTGGTAGGGGAAGACGCCGAATATCGGCGTCACTTTCTTAGTAAAAAAAACCCCTGTATTGATAATCAACCACAACAAGAGGATTTTTTCATTTAACACTTCAAAATCTGCCCAATACAAATAAAGATAAAACCTTGACAGAAAAATTCTGCATGTATGTTTCTTGTGGATGAAACTGGTCCAAGTCCACTCCTAGGAGTTCACACATGTATGATAACCTAAAATAAGTCAAGAAACTAATAGCATCTCAGCAGATTGAGACTAGTACGCAAGTTAATAATTGCACTGTTTTTCTTCGTGCTTGCCATCTTCATCACTTTCATCACTAGATGAGTCTGAATATGGAATGTTCAATACATTAGTTGAATGTTCTCTTCTTTTTTCAAAATTTAACACAGTGGTACTTGTATTTAGCCCAGGAAAATGTATATCATTACTTTCTCCAAACATTTTATCTCTATGATTACATAAATTATCATCACTATTTCTTGTACTTGAACCATCATTAGCAAATGCACCAAATGTAAGCATGTTTGTTTGAACTTTGAAGGGATTGAAGTCTAAGGGAGCGTCCACAGTGTCTGGGTTAACATTGAGCACAACTTCAGGAGTTTCTGTTGAGGTACTAATTTCACCAGTATACATCTCTAATTCATCCAACTGTTCAAGAACTGGTATACTCAATGGAATGAACTCCTCATGTTCTGATTTCTTGTCCTTTCTTCTTAAAACTCTAGATTTTTCATCTGTAATAAGATAAAAAGAAAAAACCATGATGTCCATTAGCACTTTCAAGACAATATTAAATCACTGGGTATTTTAAAACGATGAAAATGACATTATCATTCTTTGATAGCACAACTTTATTTTGAAAAAACAACAACAACAACAACAACAACAAAAGTAAAAACGGGATAAACAAGCAAATTCGTTGAATCGATATCCCCCCCCCCCCCCAATATGATTCTGGACACAAAAGTGTTATATTTGACACAAAGAAAGCATTTTTTCAAGATACAAAGGGCCATAACTCTGTTATTATCAGATGGTGTACAATGCCATTTGGCGTGCATCATCCTATTATCCATATATATACTCATACCACGTTTCAATGAAATCCACCAAAGCACTTCCAAGATATGGCTCCGGACAGACGGACGGAAAGATGGACGGACGGGCCGACAACGCCAAAACAATATCCCTCTGCCTATTGCGGGGGATAAAAAACAGACTGAATGTGCGAATTGTTGCACTGACTCTTGAAAACATGTAAGACACAAACAGAAAGCCTGTAAACAAGAAATGTGTTCGTCAGAAACACAGTGGCCCCTACTGCACCGCTTTGAAATAAAATTTATCATTTGGCAGGTATAGAAATCATCTCCCTTTAAAGCTTATTACTTCCCTTGGGTTTTGTCCAATCCAACTGGTGGGGGGGGGGGAGGTGTCTGTAGACAGTCAAAAATGACCAAGTCAGACATCACTGACAACCAAGGCCTGTGGTTTATCAAAGAGATCATAGCCAGAGTTCATCATGACATAAGTCCACAGGTATGTAATGAACCCTACCATTCACAAATTAGTACAGGAAAGAAATGATAATTATATCATTTAAAAACAAGGGACAAAATTGTCACAAAACCAGGTTTTCATTGTAAAAAAAATCTGATAAAGGGAGACAACTCAAACTGAACTTTTGAAATGAACAAACAAAATTAACCCCCTTTGTAAGTTTGTTTTAAAATAAATCTATTTTTAGTTGTGGCGACCTTGACATTGGAGATATTGACGGGATTCTTTCGTGCGACACACCGTCCCATGATGGTGAACAAATGTGCCAAATGATTTTAAAATCTCATAAATTAATGAATGACATAGTTATAGCCCTGACAAGCTCATTTATGGCTATTTTTTACCTTTGAACTCAAAGTGTGACCTTGACCTTGGAGATATTGACGTAATTTTTTCGCGCGACACACCGTCTAATGATGGTTAACAAATGTGCCAAATGATTTTAAAATCACACAATGAACGACAAAGTTATGGCCCGGACAAGCTTGTTCCGCCCGCCCGCCAGCCCGCCAGCCAGCCCGCCAGCCAGCCAGCCAGCCAGCCCGCCCGCATTCGCCAATCTAATAACCAGTTTTTTCCTTCGAAAAACCTGGTTAAAAACCTTTGACAAATCAATCATTTGAGTTATAAATAATCAAAATAAAAAAATCTGTACAGTAACTGTGAAAAGAAATTCTTGGTAAGGAAATATATAATCTGAGATTTATAATTATGTAAATTACTTCCCTTGAAGATAATTGTCTCTAACAAATCTCTATTTTTAGTAGCAAATAATTAAAAGCCACTACCGTGACTGTTGATTCACCACTCAAAATGTGCAGCTCCATGACATACACATGCATGCCAAATATCAAATTGCTATGTTCATTATTGAATAATTATCTCCCTTCAAAGCATATTGCTTCCCTTGGATTTGTATTTTTGACCTTAGACCTTGAAAGATGACCTTGACCGTGACCTTTTACCACAATGTGTTTGTCAGAAACACAGTGCCGCCTACTGCGCCGCTTTGATTTATTTAACAAAAATATATAATTTGGCAGGTCAGATAATTATGTCCATTTAAAGCTTATTACTTCCCTTGGATTTTTTTTTTGACCCTGTGACCTAGTTTTTGACCCGGCATGACCCATATTCGAACTTGACCTAGATATTGTATAGATACAACTTCTGACCAAGTTTTGTAAAGATCGGATGAAAACTATTTGAACTAGAAATGGCGCGGCAGAGGCCGACGCGTATCCCCACGCCGCATGTTTGACCCAGGGGCGCCCCAGGGTTGGTAATGGGGCCATGCATAGTTGAGATTGACCGTATTGTCATAAGAGAAGTTCAGTATCAATTAGAAGTGAATCAGTGTAGAAATAAGGAAATTATAGTAAAAGGCAATTTGGGGTGGGCGTGGCCTAAGTGGGCGGGGCACCCTAGGGTTGGTTATGGGGCCATGCATAGTTGAGATTAACCGTATTGTCATAAGAGAGGTTCAGTATCAACTTGAAGTGAATCGGTGTAGAAATGAATAAGTAATAGTAAAAGTCAATTATGGGTGGGCGTGGACTGTGTGGGCGGGGCGCCTCAGGGTTGGTAACGTGGCCATGCATAACTGAGATTGACCATATTGTCATAAGAGAGGTTCAGTATCAATTTGAAGTGAATCGGTGTAGAAACGAAGAAATTATAGTAAAAGGCAATTTTGGGTGGGCGTGGCCTATGTGGGCGGGGCGCCCCAGGGTTGGTAATGGGGCCATGCAGAGTTGAGATTGACCGTATTGTCATAAGAGAGGTTCAGTATCAATTTGAAGACAATCGGTGTAGAAATGAAGAAATTATAGTAAAATAACCTTAAAAAATGAGTAAAAATCTCTGACCCAGCCCAACCCCTACCCCCATAACTTTTGACCCAGGGGTCAGATAAAAATTCCAAATAGTGCAGGGTCGCTCCTATGCTCATAGCTTCCATGTGTGTAAGTTTCAAGGTTCTAGTGCTAATAGTGTAGGAGAAGATAGTGGCCAGGACGGACAGACAGACGGACGGCGGAGATAACCACAATATCCCCACGCTTTTCAAAAAAGCGTGGGGATAAAGACAATTTTGGGTGGGTGAGGCCTTTTATGGGCGGGGCACACCAGGGTTGGTAATGGGGCCATACCTAGTTGAGATTGACCGTATTGTCATAAGAGATGTTCAGTATCAATTTGAAGTAAATCGGTGTAGAAATGAAGAAATTATAGTGAAAGGCAATTTTGGGTGGACGTGGCCTATGTGGGCGGGGCGCCCCAGGGTTGTTAATGGGGCCATGCATAGTTGAGATTGACTGTATTGTCATAAAAGAGGTTCAGTATCAATTTGAAGTGAATCGGTGTAGAAAAGAAGAAATTATATTAAAGGCAATTTTGGGTGGGCGTGGCCTATGTGGACATGGCGCCCCAGGGTTGGTAATGGGCCATGCATAGTTGAGATTAACTGTATTGTCATAAAAGAGGTTCAGTATCAATTTGAAGTGAATTTGTGTAGAAATAAAGAAATTATAGTAAAAGGCAATTTTTGGTGGGCGTGGCCTATGTGGCCGGGGCGCCCCAGGGTTGGTAATGGGGCCATGCATAGTTGAGATTGACTGTATTGTCATAAAAGAGGTTCAGTATCAATTTGAAGTGAATCGGTGTAGAAATGAAGAAATTATAGTAAAAGGCAATTTTGGGTTGGCGTGGCCTATGTGGGCGGGGCGCCCCAGGGTTGGTAATGGGGCCATGCATAGTTGACATTAACTGTATTGTCATAAGAGAGGTTCAGTATCAATTTGAAGTGAATCGGTGTAGAAATGAAGAAATTATAGTAGAAGGCAATTTTAGGTGGGCGTGGCCTATGTGGGCATGGCCTATGTGGGCGGGGTGCCCCAGGGTTGTTCATGGGGCCATGCATAGCTGAGATTGACCGTATTGTCATAAGAGAGGTTCAGTATCAATTTGAAGTGAATCGGTGTAGAAATGAAGAAATTATAGTAAAAGGCAATTTTGGGTGCGCTTGGCCTATGTGGCCGGGACGCCCAAGGGTTGGTAATGAGGCCATGCATAGTTGAGATTGACCGTATTGTCATAAGAGAGGCTCAATATTAATTTGAAGTAAATCGGTGCAAAAATGAAGAAGTTAATGTAAAATTACATTAAAAAATGAGTGAAAATCTCTGACCAAGCTTGGCCCCAACCCCCATAACATTTGACCCAGGGGTCAGATCAAAATTCCGTCACTGTCACCGTCCCATATATGCTCATAGCTACCATGTATGTAAGTTTCAAGGTTCTAGTGCTTATTGTGTAGGAGGAGCAGGTGGCCAGGACGGACGGACAGACGCACATCACCACAATATCCCTACTCCGAAAAATGTGGGGATAATTAGAGAGCGGGCACGAAAAGTGTGACAGACTGATTAGAGCGCGGACACGAAAAGTGTGACAGACTGACAGACAGACTTACAGACGGACAGTTCTAAAACTATATACCCCCTTGTCTTAGAAAGGGGGCATAAATAGTCAGAATGACAAAAAATCTGTGTTTGATAAACAAATATCATCCTAGTGCACTTGGTAGATGGCCCAATGGGGTTTGAGTGAATCTGTCTGTTTTGCTTCATAAGAACCCTCATACAAGAATCCAAGTGTTTTAGTAAGACGGGCAGGTATGAAATATAAATGTGTACGAGCAAAGTAAGGTTTGATAATACAAGCATATTGGGGACTTGGTAATAAGTAAAATTGGTGTAAGTATGTAAGTGTAGCTGATAGACAAAACTGTTCTAGTTAACCAAGAAAAAGATCATTTAAATTATTTTCAGTCCAAACTAGAGCTTTGTCACAGACGTGACTAATACCCCCACATTCTGCATTGACACAGAATATTTTGCATGTTGTCTTCACAAAAAACAGCAGACACTATGCTCAATGTTTAAAACACACATAGTGACCCCGTGACCTATTTTTGACCCGGCATGGTCCATGTTCGAACTTGACCTACACATCATCTAGATACAGCCTCTGACCAAGTGTGGTGAAGATCGGATGAAAACTACTTGAAGTAGAGAGCGGACACCATGCTCAATGTTTAAAACGCACTTAGTGACCCCATGACCTAGTTTTTGACCTGCCATGACCCATGTTTGAACTTGACCTAGACATCATCTAGATACAACTTCTGACCAAGTTTGGTGAAGCTCGGATGAAAACTACTTGAATTAGAGAGCGGACACCATGCTCAATATTTAAAACGCACTAAGTGACCCCGTGACCTAGTTTTTGACCCGACATGACCAATATTCGAACTTGACCTAGACACCATCTAGATACATCATCTGACCAAGTTTGGTGAAGATCGGATGAAAACAACTTGAAATAGACAGCGGACACTAAATACGGACCGACAGACTGACCGACCAACCGACTGACAGACAAGCTCACTCCTATATACCCCCCTAAACTTCGTTTGTGGGGTATATTTAGGTCAAGGTCAAAGAAAGTTGGGTGCTGAATAGAGAATGGTGATAAACATCAACTGTGTAAGTATCAACGAGTTGTAGCCAGGGGCGTTGGTGCTAGACAAAATGTTTCCATGAACTGCACCTATCATAGACAGGAAGACATATGGACAAGCTAATCATGTCATGACTCCAGCTGGGGAAATAAAATAAGGGGTCAGCATTTCCGGTTCTTGTTTGGAGAAGGTAAATCAGATTGGGCATCATGCACATAAGCAACAACAATGTATTTAAGTGTTTTAGCAAGCAGTCCAAAAAAGGTCAAGGTAAAAATGAGTTGGGTGTTTGATAAACCATGGTTATAAGCAACAATTGTGTAAGTATCAAAGAGTTATACCAAGAGGTGTTGGTGCTAAGCAATAAGTTTCAATCTACTTAACCTATCAAAGACAGACAGTCAGACATATCCGTAGGATAATCATATACATGTTGTAATGACTAGGGAAATCAAAAATAAAGAACCAGTACTTTTGCCTTTTTTTGAAGGTCAATCATTGCTTGAAATATCATAAGCAAGCGTGATTATTTGAGAACAACCATTTACAGGACTAAAAAAGGGTGGTGTTCAAAAGTCTCAGTGAAATTCTGTCAGACCTTGAACAAAGCCAATTAAACAGTTAAAAGGTAAAAAAAAAAGCAAAAACTGAAATACTGGCCCTTTTGGTTGGTAAAATGTTTTGGTGAGGATGGCATCTATTTGCTTGTTATTAGCCAATGAAATTGCATTTGGACCAGTAATAACCAGAGATTAAAAAACATCAACTCAAGAAATTGATTTGTGACAGTCGTACAGAGACCTACACAATTATTCATCATTGGCTAACAAAGTAAAAAGGTTAACCTGATGTTTTATGCTTTCTGCTGTAAGGTTTGTCAGTCCATGGCACATGTTGGTCAGAAGGACAGAGCTCCCGGTACTTCCGCAGGTATGCCTTGTATTCACGGGACAGCCTTTCTATCTGTTGTGAGAACTCTGACAGTTTGCGCTCTGGGTAACATGTAACCTGAGATTGCTGAAACAGTTTTCCGTGAAATTATTGTTGTTGTCTATTAGAACACCATGAATCAATGAAATACAGCTTAGATAATCAGAAGCTTTTGATTTCTTGTAAAGATGCAGATCTTTGAATTAACCATAATAAATGCAGAATAAAAGAAATCCTTCAATGAAATCATTCTCACTAAATACAATGTCACTTTGCTTCATTATTTCTGCACAAAATATGCAAGAATTTTGGCTACATTTAATACATTAAAATTTATAAAAGATTGTAAACAGTATTGCATCACATCTAACAAACCTGTTTAAAAATACGGGTTTTATTAGTGATGAAAAATTAAAATCTATTTTAAAACATATATATTTTCTGACGATTTGGCTTATGAATGTATTGCATGTTGTTTATCTAATTGACATAAAGCTTTTGTTATGATAATTTACTTATAAAACTTACTTTCAAGTAGAAGTCAATATCGCTCTTAATACTTGGAATCCACTTCTTTACTTCAGCTGCAGTTTTTAGCGAGCCCTTCAATTTGAAGTAAACAAACTTTTTTCCAAAAATGTTAATATGATAACAAGATCTTAGGCTAAAACCTCAAATTTAAGATGTAATAGCAAATGGAATATATTCAGTAATCTTTAAAGAAAATCATTTCATAAATATTTATATGAAAAAAGACGTTGTACAGCTGTTAAAATCTAAAATCAAAGTACAGGTCAAGACATATGTAATTCTAGTAAGTGTTTTACTAACTAATTATCTGGAAAAAATAATATTCAATTACCAATCCTGGTCGAGGTGGGTTTTTCTTTTCTTTCTCTGCAATTGCAAAAGATATAGATATCGATGACATACATAATGTAAAATTTTACCAGTGCTGAAATGTAATTATACCTAATTATTATGTTAGAATATGGTTCATCAATAGTGACTAGAACCCTTCAACCAGATATGCTCTTTCAACAATAATTCTGAATACTCAATATGAAATTGATATAATACTTTTTTTAAATCCAACAATAGTAGTGTGTACCTCTTTTTAAACAAACCAACTATTCTATCTATCTCCCAGTAAGGTCAAACCCCTTCTGGGGACATAGACCTGTCGCGCGTCAACCGACAAGAATGTTAGTAAGACTGAAATAAAGATATAAAAGAGGGAAAGAAGTGTGTAATTTTTTAAAAACAGGTTAAAAACAGATCAGGTTTTCTTATGGGGAGATATGTTCAACCTGGCTAACAGCCAGGCTGAACTCGGGTCCAGGGAGGGTGACAATATCAGGAGGTAGAGCATTCCAGTGGATGATTGTTCTGGGAAAGAAGGAAAACTTATGATCAGTTGTGGTTTGAATATTATGGAATGCTTTTGTATGGGAGGTTCTTGGTGGTCTAGTGATAGGTTTGAGGTAGTCAGGTATAGGAATGGCTACCTGGTTATGCAAGATGTTGTGAACCATAACCAGGCGCTGGTCAATACGGCTGAGGTCAAGGCGTCGCCAATTTAAGGAAGAAATCATGTCTGTGACACTGGACAGCCTACTGAAGTCCTGTTTGGCCCAACTGGCAGCCCTATGCTGAACTGACTCAAGTTGTTCAATGCGAGTCGCAGTATGCGGGGACCACGCAGAGGAGCTGTACTCCAGCTGGGGTCTGACCAGTGTTTTGTATGCGGTGGATACGAGTTCTGGAGAATATACTTTTAGGTTGCGTCTGAGAAAACCTAGTGTTTGATTTGCTTTTTTTGTGATGTTGTCGATGTGGTTATTGAAAGAAAGGTCATGGGATATAGTGACGCCGAGGTATTTAGCAGAAGGGACAGATTCTAGAATGGTGTTATGTAAGAGATATTGTGTTGGTATGACTGTTTTGCGTATTGTGATTTGGATGACTTGGCATTTTGATGGATTGAATTGCATATCCCACTTTGTTTCCCATTGTTCGAGTTGTTGTAGATCTTGTTGGAGTAGGCTAGAGTGAGATGCAACAGTGAGGGAGAGATAGATGGCAGTATTATCAGAAAAAAGTCTTACTTTAGAGGAGCGGACATATTCGGGAAGGTCATTTATGTAGATAAGGAATAGGAGAGGTCCGAGCCCTGGGGTACACCGGAGGAGACAGGGATAGTACTGGAGGTGTAGCCATTAACAACTACAGATTGTGACCTATTGTTCAGGAAACTTTTTATCCACTTAAGAGTATGGCCTCTAATTCCATAGTAGTGCAGCTTATAAAGTAGTTTTTCATGATTAACCATATGAGGTCAACTTGGCTTTTTAGGTTTACAGCCTGAAGGATATCATCAATGAGCATTAGAAGTGACATGACCTCTTTTCTCAAAACCCGTGCTGCAGTTCATAGAAGAGATTAGATTTTGTGAAGTGCTTAGTGATGCTAGATGAGACTATGTGTTCCAGGGCTTTGCACAGGATACAGGTAAGAGAGATAGGGCGGTAGTTAGCTGGGTCTGACCTGGAGCCTTTTTTGTAAACTGGGGCCACATTTGCCATTATTTTCGTATAGCCTTCAGCTTCACATGTATAAATTAGCATATCGTTCTAGCGACTCGCTCTTTACAGAACCGGTTTAACCGATTGAAAGTCATTTAATTGAGCGAACCCTATGACGTCAACAACCACATTTCTCATAATCGTTTTAGCGCTCGAAGCGACAACATCGTGCACGTTAATTCTATTCTTCTTTTGGACCACGTGTTCGGTTGGTAAGTCTTACTTGGTGATTTTTATTTTATATTGAGTGCGCTTTAGGACGCTGTCCAGAGCTTTGGTTTCGGGAATTGAAATGACCAGCACTCGTGGGGACGATGTCCTCAGACTATCCGACTCGTCGGATACTGAATTTTCTGGTTTCGACATTGTCGACACGCCATACGTTGCTCAAACAATTGATGTTTGTACAGACGATGTCTGTACCGAAAAACGACATAAAAGTCCGGTGAAAGGGAAAAAGATTGTAAAATCCTCTAAAAAATCCAAACCTGAAAGTAAAAAGAAACCTAAACCGGATTTGCAAAAGCCTTCATGTTCGAAAAGTAAAAAACAAACTATGGACTTAAATAATTTGTCTTCTGAAGACCTTTTGGTATTGAAACAAAAGCTTGGTTTAGTTGCCGAGCAATCTGACAGAAGACCATTTTATGACAGACCCAATATTCACGTCTCAATTGATAGAGATGACATTTCGGACAATGAACATATTTCGGATAATGAACACATTTCGGACAATGAACATGGCTCTAGTGTGGCAAGGAAAATTTGTAATGAACTTTTTTCCAATAGTGATTCTGACGAGGAATGGTCGCCTCCCAAAACCAAAGCTATGGAGAAGGGTCAACATATTGCTGATTCCCTTGCTCATATGATTAATTTAGCTTGTAGTACACCTTGTGACATTGAGGGAATTGTTTCTAAATATAAAATTCCTGGGAACCTTGACAAAGCCTGCCCTCCTATTGTTAATGCCGAGGTGTGGCGTATAATGGATAGAAAAGGCCATGCCTCAGATAAGGGGCTGCAAGATGTGCAGGCAATTTTGACTGCTGCTATGGTTCCCATTATCAAGCTGGCAGAAACAGTTAAAAAGTCAAATGTTAAAGTTCAATGCAAGGAATATATTGCAGATGCCCTTACTCTAATGGGTCAAGTGCAATACAATATTTCTGTTAAACGCAGATATGGTATTAGGCCACACCTGAATAAAAAGTATGCATCACTATGCAATGTTAGTATGCCAATCACTACCAAGTTGTTTGGAGATGATGTTACAAAAGACCTGAAAGCCTGTGACTCAATGTTTAATATAGGATCAGGAAAACCATGGTGGAAGTCAAAGACTCTACGTCCAACTCACAGGCCATACAGAGGCAGTTCCAATTATTCAAATTATGGTGGCGCTGGTGTAGGCCGTTTCCAACCATACCCACAGAGAGGCGGGCGACCTTTTCGAAGGGGTCTCTCAGGTGGCAGTTTTCGAGGACGAGGTGGATACGGCCAATCCCCAAGTGGAAAATAGATCGATGGTAGGTAAGACACAGTTCTTTATTGATTCATGGAGAAGATTAACCTCAGATAAATGGGTTTTAGATACTGTCAGTGGTTACAGGATTGTTTTTGATAAACAACCTATTCAAAAAAGAGTGCCTTTGGAATTTCCCTTTATAAGTGAACAGCGTAAGATTGTGGAGGAAGAAATTAAGACCTTGATAAACATAGGTGCCATTGTTGAAACTATACACGAACCAAATGAGTTTATTTCAACACTGTTTATTGTTCCAAAACCGAACGGGAAATATCGACCTGTTATAAATTTAAAGTTTTTAAATGAGTTTGTTCAATACAATCATTTTAAACAAGAAACCTTTAAGGTGGTTCTTGATTTATTGCAAAAAGATGATTTTTTGACTTCTGTTGATATGGAGCAAGCTTATTTTCATATACCAATACATGCGGAAAGTCAAAAGTTTTTGAAATTTTATTGGAATGGCCATTTATATAAATTTGTGTGTTTGTGTTTTGGTTTAGCATCGGCACCATATGTGTTTACTAAAGTGTTGAAACCAGTCTTTTCATATTTTCGTCAGATTGGGATACGCTGTTCGTACTATATTGATGACTCTTTAACAATGAATAAAGACAAAGAGACTTGCAAAAACAATACTGATACAGTTGTCCATATTCTTACATCACTGGGATTTTCTATCAATGACAAGAAATCTGTTTTAGTTCCCACACAAAGAATAGTGTTTTTTGGGTTTGTAATTGACACTGTACTTTTCAGAGTATTTTTAACAGAAGAAAAGTTGGAGAAAATACGTAAACAAGCTGAAAAGTTGTTAAAAACAAAATTAGTTGTTGTAAGACATTTAGCGTCTTTTATTGGGTTGTTAGTTAATGCATTTAATGCAGTGTTAGAAGCGCCTTTACATTATAGATCTTTAGAAAGAGACAAGCTTACTGGCTTGTGTTCAGACTCAAACTTTGACAATAGTATTCAGTTGTCAATATCATCCAGAAATGACATTATCTGGTGGCTTAACAATGTGCGAGACAAAAATGGTAAAAGCATAAAACCAAAACTCATTTCTTGTCATTGCAAGACTGATGCTTCTCTTCAAGGATGGGGTGGTGTGAATACCCAAAATAATAAATTTGCTAATGGCAGATGGACGACAAATGAAATGCAATTATCCATAAATATTTTGGAACTGATGGCAATTTTTAATGTCTTGCAATCCCTTTATTCAGACTATTGTAATGAACATATTGAAATCCAATCAGATAATGTAATCGCCATCAAGTATATTAATGATATGGGTGGAATGACATGCAGTGTTATGGACTCTATAGCCAGGGATGTATGGTATTGGTG
Source organism: Dreissena polymorpha (assembly GCF_020536995.1). Classification (NCBI taxonomy): domain Eukaryota; kingdom Metazoa; phylum Mollusca; class Bivalvia; order Myida; family Dreissenidae; genus Dreissena; species Dreissena polymorpha. The sequence goes on from NC_068370.1 coordinate 33,940,380, forward strand.
TATTAAAAGGGACATATTTATTACAGCCGTTCACATACCAGGTGTCAAAAATGTTGAAGCTGATTTTTATTCCAGAAATTTTTCTGATTCATCAGAATGGATGTTAAAGAAACAGGTTTTTGAAAGAATTTGCTGTCAGTTTTTTACACCGTTGATTGATCTATTTGCATCAAGGTTAAACAAGCAAACCGAGCTATTTGTGTCATGGTTTCAAGAGCCAGGTGCAATATTTGCTAATGCTTTTCATATGTCATGGCATGATACTAAACCATATATTTTTCCACCGTTTTCATTAGTAGGGAAGGTAATCTGCAAAATTAAAGAAGATGCTGTGGACAGAGCAATTGTTATATTTCCTTTATGGCGGACACAACCTTGGTTTCCTTGTTTAATGGAAATTATTTCTGATTTTCCGGTCAGACTTCCAAGACATCGAGACATCCTGACATTACCACACAATGGACAAGTTCACCCGTTGTCAAAGAGACTCGACTTGGTCGCGGCAGTTGTATCGGGGAGGCCCTCCGTTGTAGAGGACTTTCATCAGAGACTACAACCATCATCTTGGCTGCCTGGAGAAGAGGAACTCTCAAACAGTATGATTCTGCATGGCGGAAGTGGATGTCTTGGTGTATGTGCAGGGAAACTTCTCCCTTTAACTCATCTGAAGTAACTGTACTTCAATACTTGGAGCATTTAAGGTCTATTAACAAGTCATACTCTGTGTTGAACACTCATAAATCAATGTTAATGCAAACATTACCCTTTTTTGGAAATAAGTGGTGTAAAGACTGTTTTTTAATTCAGAAATTTATGAAGGGAGTTTTTCATTCTCGTCCTCCAGTACCTAGATACCAGTTTGTGTGGGATGTTACTCTTGTATTGAATTTTTTAAAGTCTTTGAATCCATTGTGTAATTTATCATTAAAAATGTTAACATTTAAAGTGGTTGCACTTTTGGCATTAGGAAATGCACCTAGAGCTCAAACTTTGATTTCTATGGATTTGTCTTGTATGAAAAAAGAAGGGGCTGTGCTTATTTGTGTGTTTCCTAATTTATTGAAAACTACCAAGTTAGGTAGACCTTATGTTATGAAGATTGAACATTTTAAGGATGAAAAATTATGCATTTTGCATTCTTTGTTGTTTTATATTAGAGTTACGAAACCACTTAGGAAATCTTCAAAATTGTTCATTTCTTATGTGACTTATAAAGCAGTTACATCTAGTACTATTGCTAGATGGCTAAAGAGTGTGTTGGACCTTTCAGGTATAAACACTGATTATTTTAAAGCACATTCATTTCGAAGTGCCTCTACATCAGCTGCATATGCAAAAGGTTGTAGACTTAAAGACATCTTAAGTACAGCTGATTGGACATCAGATAAGAATTTTAAAAAGTTCTATTTGAGGGAGTCTGTTGATTCAAAAAGTTTTGTAAACAGCGTGTTTTCAAAGTAACGTTTAATTAAATATTAGGACGGGATTTTTCTCTGTTTATGAATACTTCATCATTATGACATTGTTACAGTAATGTCAATAATTGTGGTTGTTAGGCTACATATGTTCATTTTCTTATTGAATTTGTTGATATTTACATGTATCCTACAAATTTGATATTCAATGAAATTTGGGAAAATAAATGTATTTTTCTTGCATATGGTATTGCTCAGTGTTGGTTTTGATTTGTTCTTTTTTAAACTGAGTATATGTTCTAATTGTTATTTATGCAGGCGTTTTTTGTCTTTAAAGATGCTAATTTATACATGTGAAGCTGAAGGCTATACGAAAATAATGTCCCCTCATCCAAGCTTTAGTGAGGGATGAAGGGGCATTATTGGAGTATAGCCGGAGGCTGAGCATGTATAAACCCAACCCTTTTACATATTTTATGAAGATTGTTTTTTAATCCCATATGTATTGGATTCCCTCCCATGATACGGGTATTCACAAAAAACGCCTAGCTTTAAACTTATGAGAAATGTGGTTGTTGACGTCATAGGGTTCGCTCAATTAAATGATTTTCAATCGGTTAAACCGGTTCTGTAAAGAGCGAGTCGCTAGAACGATATGCTAATTTATACATGCTCAGCCTCCGGCTATACTCCAATAATGCCCCTTCATCCCTCACTAAAGCTTGGATGAGGGGACATTTTCCATATTTCAGGGATGGAGCCATGCTGCAGTGATTTTTTGAATAACTCTAACAGAATTGGGGCAAGTTCTTTACTGAGATTTTTAAGAACTGTTGGTCTTATTTGGTCAGGCCCTGCAGCTTTAAGAAGATCAAGATTTTTTAGGAGTTTTTCGATACCATTAGTGGAGAGTTCAATGTCAGGCATGGGGTTATGAGAACTAAACATTTCATTTGGGGTCTCTCTTTCTGTATCTGCATTGTTCTGTACCTTCATTTCGGCCAGGGATTTGAGCGAGATAGGAGATTTGGATGTAAATACATGTACAGACTGAAATTGTTCATTTAGTGCTGTGACTTTATATTGGTCAGATGTGTGCAGTTTATTGTTTTTCTTGAGTGAGTCAATGCCAGTTGAGTCTTGCTTTGCGTGTTTGAGTATAGTTTTTTGGTGTTTGGTCTGTTGTTGCTGTATTCGTGATCTGGTGTGCTGTTGATGTTGAGGATGTCTGCAAGGTAGTTTTGGTATGCTTGTCTTGTTTCTTTTCTGCATTGATGTTTGAGAGCAAGGTAGTGTTCTTTGTGTTGTCAGATTTGTGTAACATGTATCTTTTATATGCTTTGTCCCGTTTCCTATAAAGGCGTTTGAGGGTGACCTGTATCCATGGGAGCTTGTTTTTGGAGGATGACATTTTTGACGGGATAAAAGTGTTAACCCCTTCTTCTATGGACCTGGAAATGGAATGCCAAAGTTCTTCTACGTATTTTTTCTTATAATTGTTTGACCTTGTAAGAGATTTATGGAGTTCATTTATGTGGGCCTTAAAGTCCTCCCAGTTTGCTTTTTTCAATAGATGTATTTTTCTAGGTTTTTGAGGTTTCATACTAGCAGATATATTTGTGTCAACTAGGACTGCATCATGGTCACTTATACCCGGGATAATAATAGCTCCTGTTTACAACGGAAGGATTATTGGTTAGAAACAGGTCAAGGATATGGTTTTCTCGGGTAGGGTCTTGAAGAATTTGGGTCAGGTTGTGGTCATATAGGGTATCAATAAAATCGCGGTAGTAGGATTGATTTTTGCAGTCATCAGTTGGGGCAATGTTTGACCAGTTTAACTTTGGCATTTTAAAGTCGCCGCCAACCCATACATTTGCTTAAGATTTGGTAGCTATGGATATAGACTTTTTGAACTCTTCCAGGCTATGGGGGTCATATTCTTTGGGTTTGTAGTAGGAGCCAATCAGGAGGGACTTAAAACCATGGATGTCTACCATGACCCAGACGTTTTCACAGTCTGTATGTAGGTGTGTTGCTTCCTGAGCTACGATGCAATTTTTTAACAGCAATGAATACCCCACCCCCTGCTTGGTTTTGCCGATCTCTTCTAAAAGGGGTGTAACCAAGGTCAGGATTGAAGATTTCATTGTTGTAGTGCTTAGGTTTTAACCATGACTCTGTGCCTATGATGATATCGGGCTTTGTTGAATTGACCATATTTTCATATTCAGATTTCTTTTTGACGATGAATCCGCAGTTAACAATTAGAACCTTAAGTGAGCGTTTGATTTTGTTTTTGGTGTAAAATTGCTTGGGTTGGTGTGGTGCTTGTTTGCTTGTTTTTGGTGTTGATGTTATTGGATGAGTGTTATGTCCATCTGGTGATGTTATATGCATAGGACTTGTGATATCTGAGATGTTGTTAAGATTGTTATATTTGTTTGGTGTTTCGAAAGATTCAAGGCTTGCAGTATGTGGAGGTGACATTCATGTTTTCACATTGGAGACATTTCCAAACCCCGATGCTTCTTCTTCTTCCATGTGATGTACTAATCTCACTCTGGAGCATACTCGTACATTTGTTATATACAAGGTGATCGTGAGAGTGCAGTTAAACAAACAAAAAAACATTTATAATATTTATAATATGTACAGTCAGGAAAGCTCAATGTTAGAATATGAGGCCGACCAGTCCTTCCCTGAATGACTCTGGGGTCTGTAAAACTGTGAGGTGCTTTGGAAGCTGGTTCCACAATCGAGCTCCAGAGATAAAGAAGGAGTGGCGATAGGTGTCTGTTCTGCAGTAAGGTATCCAGTAACGGACCACTGCACCATCGAGAGCCATTTCCAAGTCTATCATACATGCTATTAGACACATTATGGCAGTCCGCATGATACCAAGCATAACAGAAAACACAGAAGACACCTTGGCAGGACAACGTCACAGGCTGCTCACAACAACCACATGGAAACACAGTAGATGTGTCTCCGATGACTTCCGGTATCAGGGTAGGTCCTGGATTTTGTTCAATGTACTGCGACAGCATAAGGAGTAGAATGCTCAGGAAGATAAGTTTTGTACAGGGATTTATGCATGGATTTGGGTCTAAGCAGCTGCTTGAGTCTAATAGAACAGCACGTCAGGAGAAGTTTGCATCTACTACAGAGTGATCGAGTATCCTACCGCAACCCAAATTCGACGACACCTAAATTCGACGATGTTCTATTTGTATTGATTAAATTAAATCAGGGTTGGCACCAATCGACCGCCCCCGGTTTTAACCAGCGGTTTTTACCGGTTAAAACCGCCCCGGTCAATACTCCCGAAGTGGTCATTACTGGTCAATACTGGTCGATTGAACTTTACCCCCAATTTTAATTTATATTCCATGCCTAATTAAACAATATTGATAATATAAATTAAACAGACATGTTGCCAATAATGTCTTAAGCTATTAATACCCACTATTTTATACCTGTTCATGCAATTTGTAGGCCAATCTCTCAAAATTTTGCAAATAAGTCAAAGTTGGTCAATTCGATTTTTCTGGTCAATTGAACTTTTTTTCAATTCTAATGAATTATGATGCACAGATAATTCTGTGCTTGATTCAACAAGAACCTGTAAATTACTGTGTATGCGTTGTTCCTCATACCCCACTGTCCCCACAGTCTTCTAACAGTCTTCTCACCTATACAGGTTGGGGCACCCAAAACTGATAATAGGGCCTTAAATGGCATCTTTTTGACACAATCCTTACTTGTCATGTATTCTTGCATTGATTTCTTTTAATACTTTTTAAACAAAATAGTGTAAAAAACTTTTTTTTATTGATATAAGAATATAAAAACATAATAAGAAATAATTATTAAAAGAAAAAAATAATTGAAAAGAAGAGTAGACCCACAATTGGAAAACATTATTTGTTGGCAAAATCAAGAACTTTGATTGTTTATTCATTTGAATACCAATTGAACTTTTTAATATGAAAGGGAAAAAAACCTCTTAATACAGAAAGGAAACAAGTTAGAAGTAACTATTAAATTAATAGTAAGTACAATGTGTTAATCTTCTTTTGTGTGAGTGATATGAAATAGCCGAAGGGCAGATTTGCTTAATTGTCAATATCAGAGACATAACACTGCATGCATTTTATTACCAACTAAGAGGCCAGATTTATAACCCTAGCATACACAAGAGTTCTGTTTGTCCATCTGCTTATCAAATAGATATATCAATAGATAAGTGAAATGCAATGGTACCTACAATAGTACTTTAGTAACAGATGTGATACACTGAGATAAAGATATTGCCTTAGTCCTTATGTATTTGAGGCTGTTTCCATAAATAATAAAGAAGTAACTTTTTACAGCTTTAAAGATTTTTTTTACAAAAAATAACTCAGCAAAAAGTTTATCAATTACAGAATAATTATTGATTTAATATAAAATGGCTCCTTTGTAATGTTTAAATGCTACAATTTTCAATCGACCAGTATTGACCAGTAAAGACCAGTAATGACCAGTATTGACCGGTTTTAACCGGGTATTGACCGCCGGCCCGGTCAATACTCAATTGACCGGTCAATATGCCAACCCTGGATTAAATGGATGATTATTGTCTTGGAATCATTTCAAAGTAATACAGCCGAGTTTAAAATATTATTTTGTGCTTTTAAACATTTCATTATTTCTTTCATTATTTGCTATATATTGCTTCATGTAACTGTTACATCGTCGAATTTGGGTCACACCGGGATATTTCTGCACGATATTTTTTGCACTGTAACAGTCTGGGGCCTTCACTAATCCTAGCACAACAAATGCCAATGCTATAGAGGACATAAGCATCATTGTGTATTCTTTTAGTTGGTACAATCAGGCTTAAAAAATACTGGAAAAACTCAACGAACTACCTGTAGTTTTAAACCGGATGTTGATGTTTAAACCGGAAGTTACAAGTATATAGATAGATAACGTATGTCACGTTAAAAACTAGCTAACCAACAAAAAATCAATTCAAAATACAAACACACTTAAGTTTAAAATCCTGTCTGAAAAAAAGAATGGAAAAATACCTTCGTCTAAGCGCTGCAACCATAGCCTATTTAGTCTTCCAGCATGTTTTTCTTCGTTTCTGGCCATCTTTACATGCCCATGTTCATTTCTTCGTATTATTTCATGGAAAAAAACACAATTTTAATTATAATATAAATCTATTTTAAAACATATTTATTGTCAAAATCACAGCTTCAGTACTTCAGTTTTAACTAACAACGTTTCATTTGAACGAGAAAATTAAATTCGTATAGCCGGACATTGATAGTGGAGCTGGTTTAAAATTGAAAATGGCAACCAATGTTCAGCAGGTACATGTGTTTATTCATGTGTATATACCTTATGTCCTCTAAGGATTATAAAAAGTTTCATAATATTACACTTCTTTCATCTACTACTATCAAGTTGCCAATAGAAAATCACATGCCAAAAAAACTTAAATATTTTCATTAGAATTTTGTCCTTATGGCTTTTGTGTGTATATGACAAGATGTAAAAATAAATGCTGTTAGTGTTATATCATTTTTCTGTATTATTATTTTGCCGCAGTACACTTCTGATTTTTTGCAAAAATGACCAATGAAAGTGTGACAATGAAAAAATATCATATGATCACAAAAACTATAAAATAAACAGTTTATAACGCTGTCATTTAACCATATTTCAGATTAAAAAATGTTTCATTGAAAATAAATAAACATTACCTATAATAAAATGATATACACAAAAGCACTCACTATCGCCAATAGAGGATCACTGTCAGGGGTTCCGCTGTCGATCGCCATTGGCGCCAAATGGCGCTAAATTTTTAAATGTGGCTCCAATTTTTTAAAAGTGGCGAATTTCAAAAAGTCGTTAAAATCCTATCCGAAAATGTACTGCGAGTCGAAAGCACGCGACCGAGCATTAGCGGCCAGCGTCTGTCAGTTGTAAATATTGATTTACGACGATGTAAGCGACCTACAGTGCAGAGTGCATTAGAAATCACCGAAGCGTGTAAGTGTTACAAATGGTGTTTTTACTGCTATTGTCAAGTTTTATGGGGGTTATTATCGGATTAACGGCTCCTTAATGATATTGAGCAATAAGTTAAGTAACACGGGGACAAACTGTCACGACGATCAATAATTATAATGATTATTAGGGCCGCTATTTCTTTGTTAAAATCAAAACCATGGGGCTGGCAAAAGCATTTAATTTCTCCACATCAACAAATAAAAACTTGTTTCAACAGGTATTTGTGAGCTTTTCTGTTTAATAGATTCATTATTGTTATGTTCTGGGAAGGATATAAATTGATTAAGAAAACAACAATTTCTGAATTAAATATAAAACATTCACTCGATGTACTATATTTCGGATATGTTAAATTCGGACATTAAAAGATAGGTACATTTATGTGTTGGTTTGATGTTGATAGTTTGTAAAAATATGTTTTATGTTATTTCAGGCAACTAGAATGGATTGTGGCAATTATCTGGGCCTCTCTGTCAGGAAAAAGGCGTGAACAACAGTCATTTAATTGAACCTGGAAATCATCCACCACTAACAGAAAACTTGCTAACAACAGAAGCTGATGTATATCATGTCCAAATGACCAAATATAACTGTTAAACAATTTGAAGTGAGATGCTTTATTTTCTGATTCCCTTTCAAATGATGAACATTGGTGTGATTTTATGTTTAAATAATTAATTTCGAAACATTTATGCAGCATACTGTTTAATACATTGATGTTAACATTATTAGATTATTTTGGTTATCTGTGTTGTTTATCAAGTTGAAAAAAATGTTATTTATATACAAATAAAGCTTATTAATACTTATGAAGGTATGACTTATGAAGGTACTTATTGGTGTTTTTTTTTATGAAATAACATACTTTTTAAAGTGATAATATAGTCAATGACATTAATGTAGTAAGGTTTCTTAAAATGATTGTTCTTATTAATAAGGTGGAATAACCGACAGTATTCACGCCGCGAAAAAGTGGCGACAACTTTTTTTGGGCCAGTGGAACCCCTGACTGTTTACAGAATTATCTCCCCTGTCAGATCAACAGTTGGAGCATCTTTTCACAAATTTGTAAAATTGTACATTTATCCAAGGGACACACTATGCAACAATTGATTTTGATTTGATTACACTTTTTCATGAAATACACGATAGTGATCCCCTATTAGTGTGACACTCTATTGGTGAGTTGAGTGTATAATGATGAAAATAATTTATTATTTATGTATGACCGCCGTCAAGGATTGATGAACATGATAATTTTAGTCTCAGTGTATAGATTGAAGTTTAACCTTAAGAGAACAATTTAGTTGAAAAGTGATTAACCTTGAAATAAATATCCTATCAAAAGTATAAAGCGTTAAAAGTTCATGAAGAGCTATTCGTGAATTTCTCACGTTTGGTTTTAACATGTAAAAACTTATTTTAAATTAAAAGAAGAATAAAAACAAGTGATCAAAATAACACTACTGAAATATATAAATGTTTAATAAATACTTTTTACTTAGTGAGAAATAGATTTGTTAAAATTAGTGTCACCTGTAAGTATTTTACAATTTACAAATATAACGATTTGAAGTGGGAATTACAAGAAATATTTTATGGCCAAATTGTAGGTAAGCAACAAAATATAGAAGTAATAATGGCATTTCCGACATAATTAATAACAATATCTTGCAATTTATTGCCAAACAGGTTCACCATCTAACAATATATTGGAATATGATTTTTAGCATAGGTGCTTGCACCTATGCTTAAGGTATATACCACATTTTGAAAATCCACATCGGTCGGTTACCCTTTATGAAGCCTTACCTGATCAAAATTCAGACGAAATATCTATTTAATTTAGCATATGGTAATTCTTACAATTTTTTGGGGGGAAACGTTTTTTTAACGTTTTCTTCCAAGAATATTGCTGACACCGTTTTTAGTGAATTTTTCTAAGACCGTTTTATGTCAAAAATCTTCTTATAACCTAAAACAAATTTCGTTCGTAAAACAATTCTGTTCTTGTTGATAGTGACCTCACACCTAATTTATATGGGATCCCAATTTCTATTTCCTTCGTTTACTGTTCTGTGAGAGGTCAAATGTTTACATAACTGAATTAATAAGGCCCTGGTTAAAGTATATGTAACATTTCATCGGTTAATTTTAAATAGAAATTAAAACATATTCTCAGCAGGAAGTGGGGCATAAAGCACTTTTATTCTTTGAAAATGTGTAAAAAATGGCGGAGTACGATGAATGTTTTCTGATTTATGACATGGATTCTGACGTGCCTTTCTATGGATTTGATGAAGTAGAGTTTAAAAGTAAGAGATGTGTTAATTGAAGTTAAAATGATTTACTTTGAGCCAGAAATTTACGTTACGAGTAGAGTTAACGGTTTAAATGTGGCATCGGATTTAATGGATTCGCGTGAATTCTGGACGAGTGCTGTGTCTGTAAAATATTAAATGGAAAGCTGTAAATGTATCAAGTCGGAAAAGAAAACGGATGGTTGCATAATGGTATGCGTGAAATAATGTAATTCTACGTATTTATTTTCATAGTTATGTCATTTTGTAACCATTCACATTCGTCACTATTTGGAATTCCCGTTTCTAAAAATAGAGCATTTTGTTAACAAGGGGGGCGACTCGTGATGTCAGCAATCGTTAAGGCTACAATATACTAAATAATCGAGTCATGAAGGGCTGTACTTTCTAAACAAATCATCATATTTTCCTCGAAGGCATGTTGTACACTTTGTTCTGGTTTTATCGTTTGGAGATATTGATAGGGTAAGCATAGGTGTTCACTACTTAATCCCTGAAATAGGAAAAAGTTGGAGATTAAAGTAAAAAATGGCACTGCAAAAGGTTACAATCCACTAGAAAACGGCCGAAAAAGGCGCAAAAACAGTCGATTTTGATTTGAGTCGAATTTGTTTTTGGTTTGAACATGACAAATCTTTTTTATTGCTTAAATCGATTCAGCTAAGAATGCCCGTCAAGAAAAGGTATTGTTATGGGGGTCTCTATGTGCAAAATGTTGTATTTATTTTCGCTCAAAGTTGTCGCTTTTACATCGAAACATATAAGGAAACTATTTAGTATATTTTGACCTAAACATTTACTTCAGCAGCATCTTCCCTGTATCTTGCAACTATGCTTTCAGCGCCATCGGCGCTCTCGTTTATTGTGGAGCCATAGTGATTCCGTTTTTTTAGGAATTCAGAAGATAACTGGAAATTGACATGTTTCAGGTTGCAGTATCTAAACCAGGGGCATCCTCTGGTAGCCAGGGAAATGCAAGCGAATATGTTGTGAGAGTTCCCAATGATCCTTTGAAGAAATACAGCATGATCAAATTTGCCTCAGGGACAGACATTGACTTCTTAAAATTGTCACATGTAAGAAGTTTAATTATTTGTTTATTTAAAGGTTATTAAATTTTCAAAACATCGAAACTTGTTCAATATGAAATGAATCAATAAGTCAGGGCTCGCGCTGTCATTCGCCACTTGAGCCATTTGCGAAAATATTGAGAACTTGGCTCAAGAAAAATCCGATTTGCGAAAATGCTAAAATCTCGTAAAATTTCATTGAAAACAGCCGACATTTTAACCCGAAACTGGTTTTCTATATTTTTCTCTTTGTTTCAATGAAAGTATTCGCAATTTGAACAGTGAACGAAAACCAATCTGCACCTGTATCGAGACATCGCTTTACCTTATTGTTATTGAAGTGCACATGGTAGCTGGCCAATCAAAACTGAGCTGGCTTACACATGAAATGACGTTGTTGAATGAAACGTAAAAATGGGTGGAGCTATGAATACACAGTTAATATTGTCGTCTGCAAACAAAATAGCGGATGGTCGCAAATGTCGTATTATAAGATTAAAAATGAAAATAAGCGTGACAATAAATTAATTATTTCCAAGCTGACTATCGATATAAATTAAAGAGTGATAATTAAATAACTAGTTCTATGTCGTTGATGTTACAACTTTCTGCCGATTTTCGATTGAAATGAAAAGGTGTTAATTAATTAATTTGATCGTTTAATTCACACACTATGATAACTAACAGCGGCGTATTTTAATCAAAGGAAAACATGAAAAACACGCGCGGTTTAATTGCAATTAAAATTTAATTAAAGTTACGAATTTTGTAACGCATAGGAAGACTAATTCATGTCGTCTACTATATAAATGGAAGTAACCACTTTGTCCGTACAGTCGCTAACATGACTTCTTTAACCTTAAATCGTCCTTTGGACGAAAATGAGTCTGAACAAACAAACAAAATAATTAAAACACAAAAACTAGAGCATTCCAAGAGTCATGGAGAGTTGATAATAATTGGCTTCGCTTTGAGAATGAATCAAAATTAATGTACTGTGACCTATGCATTAAGGTGCAGAATTCCAACACGTTCACTGTAGGTTGCAATATCCTGAAAAAGACTCGGTGACGAAACATGCAAAGTCTAAAGGTAAGATTTTGAAGATGAGAGGAATTTTTATTTGAAATTACTTTGAAATGCTATAGTCTAACTATATGTATATATGCAGATTGACTATGTATTTATTTATTTTTATTTTCAGATCACACTCATGCCGTCGATGCCAGCAAGCAGTAAAGCAGCAAAACAATGTATTTTGTGAATGAAATGTATGCTTGTATTTTACGTGCCATTCATCATGTTGTTAAAAATGCAAAAATGCGCTGTATTAAAATATCTCTATTACGATGAAAATTGTGATGTGATGTATATTATGATATGTGACATGTGCTTGTTGTCATTAAAAGAAATATGAAAAATCTATAGTATATATTGTTATTTGAAACAAATGAAAACTGGTTGGCAATAGGCCCAAAACGCACCACAGACAATCTAGGATCCAAAAAATTTCCGGTGGGGGTGGGGGGGGGGGGGGGGCATGCCCCGGACCCCCCTACATCTGGGTGGCTCAAACATTTTTTGGGCCAGCGCTAGCCCAGTAAGTGCAAACAGTGAAAATTTTGTACATTTTATCTGAACCTAGACAGTCTATTTGATGATTTAATTGCCCTTAAAATTAGCTTAAGAAAGTCTTATCGATTTTAGAACAAAAAGCAATTTTAATAATTAGTTTTTATCAAACACCCATGCAGAAAGCTCAATACAGCTGTCCTAATGATTGAGATTATGTGTGTCAGACTTTAAATTTGTCGTAAGTCTGTGCAAATTTATGATAACTACAAATTTTAATCATCGTTCAACGATGTGTCACTTGTAACACCAGTTTTCCTTTAAGGTCAAGGTCTTACTTAGAGGTGAAAGGTCACAGTTGTATATAAAACAGCTTGTCCTGACTCTTCCTTTGTAAATCATCATGCACATTTTACTAACAACATGTGGAGGTTTACTGTGTGTAAAACCAATCTCTCTACCTTGAATGTCATGTGTTTTACTTTGTCATTCATCATGCAATAATTAAAAACGTTACACAAATGACCACCATGAGGACATGTCATGTCTCTTTTTATACCCATCTGTCTACATCAAATGTCAAGGTCATTTATTTAAGTCCAAAGGGGATTTTGGCAGTAAAACACTTTTTTGGACAAAAACACCATGATATACAAAACAAACACTATATGGATAGGGCATGTTGCATGAAACTCACCTCTCCCTACATCAAAGGCCAATGTCTCACATAGAGGTCAATAGTAATATTTTGCCATAAAGCAACTAATTTTCTTGTCCAAGCTATCACTTCATCATTTATTACCGTATTCAATTGTAAAATAACTGATCACAAACGTCCACAATGGGAAACGATGTGTCACATGTAAATCTCCCTGTCTTTGAGGTTAAGATGAAACTTTAAAGTCAAAGGTTACCGGGTAAATTCGGCCACATGACAGCGTGTCAGGACTGTACCTTCATTACTTCATCATGCAATTTTAAAACACTTGTACACAAAGGTTCACCATGTGAACATTGAGTTTCATGTGTACACTACAACTGTCTGGCAATGTCAAAGAAACAGGTCAGAATAAAAGGTCATTTCCAAACTGTAACTTAGTTGTCAAATGTTGAGTGTATATTATATTTTGTTTGGACTGTAACTTCATCCTTCATAATGCAAAAAAATAATTAACCAAAATATGTGCACGATGTGGAGAGGGTAGGTAAACCCCTTGGGAAATGGTGATGGCCACACTTAAGCCCAAAATGTAAACATTTGCGCGGTGCAGCTTGTTAAATAATTATAAGCATCATTGATATGTTGGCCATATGCATCTGGCTAGTTGTTTAAATATATAAAAAAAACTCATGATTTTCTTTCTTTTTAGGGCAAAGTCAAAATGGAAAGAGAGAACAATTTAAGGCAATACAAGACTATATATAATCTGGACGCAATGCCCAAGTTTGGTGCAGGCAGTGAATATGGCAGAGAACAAAAAGAAGAAGCCAGGCGGAAAAAATATGGCATTAATATAAAAAAGTACAACCCCAATGATCAGCCATGGCTTATGAAAGTTGGCGATGGGAAAGATTGTAAAAGGTGTGTAAAACTAGTAGATTTGACAAGAAAACAGGTGCCAACATTAAATTAACTTTTATTGAATCTGATTCATGGAAATCTTGCTTTGTTCAAAAATGTGTTATTTGTACTTCATTTACCATTTGATATGTGTGTTTTGAATTTAGATTTTTTTCTGAGTACCACTTAGGTAACATGTTGAAAAACATAAAACCTCAACATTTGACCCTTTCTTTATGTGTTATAATGATTATATAAATCACATTTTACTGATGGAAAATTGTTTCTTGAAATGTTTAACTTGATTAAATAAAAATTACAAATTTTACTGATTGAAAGTTGTTACTTGTAAATGTTAACTTAATTAAATAATAATAATTATTATTTTTTGTGTTGGGCAGATATAAAGGGGTGAGAGAAGGAACAATAAGTGAGAACACTTCCTACTATATCTTCACTAAATGTGCCGACGGTGCCTTTGAAGCCTTCCCAATAGAAGAGTGGTACAATTTCCAACCGGTGGTAAAATACAAGTACTTAAACTCAGAAGAGGCAGAAGAAGAATTTAGCAGGTTTGTCTCAAGTTCAAATACTAATTTTCTAATACACCTGAACTTGGTTATCTTAAACTCTGTCAAAGTTTCAGATTCTTCAAAGTTGCCTTCTACTCCTTGACATTGTAAAAATATTGTTATCTTACTGGAAAAGCTGGTAATGTTAAAGTGGTTTTCTGTTTCAAAAAGTCCTTTACATAGTGTCTGTGTTATCTGTTTAACTTGACATGATGTGGATGCTTGTTGAAGGGAGGACTAAGCTACAAGCTGAGTCACATGTTGCAAACACCTTTTGTTTCAAATTAAACCAATGTATGTTAAATTGAATGATATATCAGTTTCATCTGATTGTGTTTACCATTGATGGATATGTTGAACTAAATACTGATCAGAATTCTATAATTATACACATAAATGGATAACTCAAAGTCTCCCAGCAACTTTGAGAAATAAAGTTAAGCCTTGCAAGAAAATTATGGTATGTCAGTATTGATACTATTGTTTTTCTAAAATGTTCACATACATAAATGTTAAATAGTTTTTTGTCTTTTAGAATTATGTCACTGATATTGTATTGTTTTACTGAATGTGTATGTAGCATCTCAAAACAATCACCTACAACTTTATTTATCCGTGTTGATTCCTTGAATGAATATGGGATTGAATCCAACTGTACATAGGGACATTGGTTCTATTACAATTGATATGAATATTATCTATGAATTATTTTTTCACGATAAGATACTTGTCAGTTACCATTTCTTAACACTATTTGGGAATTCAAGAGTTGGCCTTATGTTTTGTTTACCCTCCACCATAAAATATCAGTGGCGTTCATTTTCTAAGTCTTTCTTGTCACAGTTTGAGCATTCAAATTTTTAATAAGTGGTGCCATTTGAGTCCTGTGGGCTTATAATGACAAAACTTATTGTACTGTTCTTTGTTCTTGAATGTTGGTTAAAATGTTTGTTTGACAGACGGGACAAGACCATGAATCTATTCTCCATCATGGTGCGCAAGAGAATCAAGAATGAAGAGGAGACAGAGGAGAAACCTGAGGACAAGAAAGACAAAAAGAAAGACAAAAAAAGTCTGGTGGGTGCATTCTCTTTTTATGCCCCCAGATCGAATGATTGGGGGCATATTGCTTTTGGCCTGTCTGACTGTCATTCTGTCCCAAAACTTTAACCTTGGTTAAAGTTTTGCGATAAATTTTGCAATATTGAAGATAGAAACTTGATATTTGGCATGCATGTGTATCTCATGGAGCTGCAAATTTTGAGTGGTGAAAGGTCAAGGTCATCCTTCAAGGTCAAAGGTTAAAAAAACTTTAATAAGCTTTAAAGGGAGATAATTATCTGTACCTGCAAAATGATAAAAAATAAATAAATGAATCAAAGCGGCGCAGTAGGGGGCATTGTGTTTCTGATAAACACATCTCTTGTCTTTAGTCTTATCAGATAATCATTAGGTTAATAAGTCAAAATTCTGCAATGAAAATATTGATTGACTAACATTTGTTAAACAAATGTCTTTGATATATACCTGAAATTTTTGTGTTGATATCCTGTGTGATATTCTGTCACTGAAACATTCAGAAGTGTAAAGGAAATTACTTGCAAAGTTTTGGATAACGTTTAAAAAAAATACTGAAAGATTAAAAGATAGGAAGTGGAGGTACAATGGGTTTCAACTTTTATTTAGATTTCATTTGCGACAAATTTTCATATTGACATACTTGTCCATCTTCAGACTGCTATTTTCCACAGGCAGGTCTGTGAAGAAATTAAATTGAAAAGCTTTTCTCCCGTTCCTTTAATCTGTAAGATGACTTTTAATTTGCTTGTCATTTTGATGTTCCCTTTGACATTATGAAGTTGTTTTTGTCACCATTTGAGAAAAGGGCTTGGACTTATTTGTATTGGGAAAAAAATAGGTAATTTTGACAAAAATTGGATATTGGTGTCTGTAAAAAATTATGAGCTATTGTCATCACCTTGGCGTCGGCGTCGGCGTCGGCGTCGGCGTTGGCGTTGGCGTTGGCGTCGGCGTCCGGTTAAGTTTTGCGTTTAGGTCCACTTTTCTCAGAAAGTATCAATGCTATTGCATTCAAACTTGGTACACTTACTTACTATCATGAGGGGACTAGGCAGGCAAAGTTAGATAACTCTGGCGTGCATTTTGACAGAATTATGTGCCCTTTTTATACTTAAAAAATGGAAAATTTTGGTTAAGTTTTGCGTTTAGTTCCACTTTTCTCAGTAAGTATCAATGCTATTGCATTCAAACTTGGTACACTTACTTACTATCATGAGGGGACTGGGCAGGCAAAGTTAGATAACTCTGGCATGCATTTTGACAGAATTATGTGCCCTTTTTATACTTAGAAAATTGACAATTTTGGTTAAGTTTTGTGTTTAGGTCCATTTTATTCCTTAAGCATCAAAGCTATTGCTTTCATACTTGCAACACTTACTAACTATCATAAGGGGACTGTGCAGGCAAAGTAATGTAACTCTGACTGGCATTTTGACAGAATTATGTGCCCTTTTTATACTTAGAAAATCGAAAATATGATTAAGTTTTGTGTTTAGGTCCACTTTATTCCTACAGTATCAAAGCTATTGCTTTCATACTTGCAAGATTTATGAACTATCATAAGGGGACGGTGCAGGCAAAGTTATGTAACTCTGACTGGCATTTGGACGGAATTATGGGCCCTTTATACTTAGAAAATTGAAAATTTGGTTAAGATTTATGTTTTGGTCACTTTACCCCTAAAGTATCATAGATACTGCTTTCATACTTGGAACACTCACAAACTATCATAAGGGTACAGTAAAAGGACAAGTTGCATAACTCTGGTTGTCATTGTTACGGAATTATGGCCCTTTTTTGACTTAGTAACTTTTAATATATGGTTAAATTTTGTGTTTCGATCCACTCGAAGTATCATGGCTATTGCTTTCAAACTTCAAATACTTACATGCTATCATGAGGTTACTGTACCTGGCAACTTGAATTTTACTTTGACCTTTGAATGACCTTGACTCTCAAGGTCAAATTATTAAATTTTGCTAAAATTGCCATAACTTCTTTATTTATGATTAGATTTGATTGATACTTTGATGAAACTACTCTTACCTGACATACCACTATAGACTTCACCCAAACCATCCCCCGTGCCCTCCCCCCCCCTCCCCCCCCTCCCCCCCCCAATTTTTTTTAATTTTTTTTTTTTTAAGATCATCTCACAAATGACCACCACACCCTCACACTATACCCCCACCCCACCCCCCCCACCCCACCCCACCCCCCAAATTTTTTTTTTATATATATTTTTTTTTTTTTTTTAAGATCATCTCACAAATTATCACCACACCCTCACCCCCCCCCCCCCCCGATTTTTTTTTTTATTTTTTTTTTTTTTTTTCGCTTTTTTGGAAGATAATGTAATAAATGTCCACAACCCCACACTATACACCCCTCTTCACTCCACTCCTCCCTCCTTTGTGATTGAAAATGAGAGTCCCTTCACCTTTAAAAAGAAAATAGATGAGCGGTCTGCACCCGCAAGGCGGTGCTCTTGTTTAAACATTACATTTACTTAGGTTCAACAGATTGATCTGAATGGGTATTTAACATGTTTAACAATTGTTTGGAAACCTTCATTTTGGAATTCAATTTGGAATTGTATGCAGTCATTTGAAAAAAAAAACTTTTTGAGATATGAATTGGGTCAAATTTCGGACCCAACTTGAAGAAAAAGTAACACAGTTTTGTCTTAATTATAAAGGACTTAAGCCGTTAGGTTTAGTTCTCATTACGGTGTTCTGTGGCTGAACTTTTCAGATCCTTACAGACATGGAGGATTGGATGGAAACTGAGGATGAAGAGGAGGAGGAGGAAGAGGCAGAGGAAGGGGCAGGTAAATACTGTGAATGTTGGATCAAACCAAATGGAACGTTTGAGTGTTTTTAAGCACCAAACAGGTTAAAAAACTCCTGTTTTTGTATTAATTTTCTTTATACATATTGTGAAGACTCTCTCAGAAATGGGGAAGATGCATGTAGAATTGTCTGTTGTTAGTAGGGCTGTAACGATACATTCGAATATTCGAATTACTTGAATACGGCTGTGGACGAATCGTATTTGTTATCCGCCACCTCCTGAACCGAATATTTGATTTTAATAATCTTATCTTACCTTACAAATGAAGGTTCATATAATTAACCCCTATATTTAAATGTTCTCCTCCTTATTCCGGCGTTTTTCATTGTGTTTACCCCACCCACTATGTTACAACTTTAATACACTGAGATTATCAACAAAAATAGCGGGCACTGGTTGAATATTTACAACATTGAATTGAAAAATCTTTTGATGGTTGTTTAATGTTTATTTAGGTAAATACGAGTGATTTGATGCTCAAACATACACACAAAGGATTAGCAGATGGAATTTCTTATTTGCTTATCTTTACGACAATGATTAAGCAACTTATCAACAAACATGGAGCTTAGCAAAGGGAATGCTATTGATATCGTTGACCCGCCTGCCAAATACACGTCGTTTGTCTAGCACTACTTTGGTTTTCTCAAAAGTTTCAAAACTGTGTTCAAAGGTTAAGCAGTTTTAGTCAGTGTTTTGTTATTTTAAAGTGTTATATTTCATGCTTTCAGTATGCAATGATACTCAATTAATAAAATTGACAAATACTCATAGTATTAGTTTCATACTATATAATGTCATGTGAAGTTGTCAGTATTACTTTTGTTCATTGAAATTCATATTCGCGAATAAATATTCGTATTTGTCTACCTGTTTTCGTGATATGTATCGTATTCGTCACCTAGTGTATTCATTACAGCCCTAGTTGTTAGGTTTTTCTGTTGCTACTTGAGTAAGGACACTTAACATGCATATTTAACAGCATATGAAACCTTGCCATCCATGATATGGTTTCTTTTTTGACACAACCAGATGTATGGCCCATTTCAGTAAAATGATAAATAGTTTACTTGTTCTTCATGTTACTCAAATATAATTGTTCTATTACTTACAACTCAGCGTTCAATGACTACCCACTCAAATAGATGTTATTCTAACAAACTTAACTTAAATGCAGAAAAGAAGCCCAAAAAGGAGAAGAAGGAAGAGAAGACAAAGAGGCGGAAAAATGCAAAGATTAATGCTGATGATGAGGCTGTTGAGGAGAGTGATGAGGGAGACTTTGATGACAGGGAACTGGACTACATCTCAGACTCGGGAAGGTGGATTTACAGCCATCAATTTTCTGCTTCATTTACCTCCTATTTGTTATTTGAGCCAGCTATATGAATTATACAACAATATATTTGCTATGTAACAATGTTCTCTGTACTCTGTTCTTAATAAGAACTTCATATGTAATAATGTTATTTAATGATGTTTTCATTCTGTATTGTATTTATTTAAGAGCCTTCAATGTTTTGAATTTAACATTCTTTGGTCTACATATCTGACTCTGTTAGGTAAGAGAAAATTGATTGTAATTAATATAATTAGCTAATGTATGTTAGTACATGTAATTGCGTTCAAAATTTTGTTTAGAACTTAAATTGACTGGACTTCATCCCTGAATCTTGGAGGTGAATCAATCTAGATTTTGCAGTGATGGGGGTACAACTTTTGTCAGTCAGGTTGATTGTGGGTGTGATGCAAACACTTTTTTGTCATGATCAATGATCTAAACATTCCTGAGCCATATTCCCTTGAACTTAGCAATCAGCATTGACAGAAGCATAACATTTTGAAAATTTGAAACTACTTTCACGTTTCTTAAGCAATTAAATGAAATATCAAATACGCAATCACTATGAAGTGCAGATGTTTAAGATACTGTTTCATGCCTAATTATCCACACGTTACTGAGTTATATGCCCTTGAAGTTATCCATGGAAATAGCATTTGAATAAAAAATGTTGAGCAAATTACTTCAAACATTTGTCAGTTCAATAAAATTGTAACATGAAATATGAAATCAGCATCAAGTGGAGAAGTGCAATACACTGTTTTCATGCCCATTCCTTCACTTATTCCATAGTAATGTAACCTGTAAACTTTCCTTGGGCATGGCAGATGGATTAATTGTAAGCTTTTTGAGAGCAAATTGAACCCACCTTTCTTAAGCGATAGAATTGAAACATGAAATATTTCATCAGTATCTAGTGAAGATTTGTTCATTCCAAGTGATGCACACATTCTTGAGTTTTTATGCCCCCCTTTGAAGAAGAGAGGGTATATTGTTTTGCACATGTCGGTCCGTCCGTCCACCAGATGGTTTTCGGATGATAACTCAAGAACGCTTAGGCCTAGGATCATGAAACTTCATAGGTACAGTGATCATGACTTGTAGGCGACCCCTAATGATTTTGAGGTCACTAGGTCAAAGGTCAAGGTAACAGTGACTCAAAGTAGTAAAATGGTTTTTAGAGGATAACTCAAGAACGCTTACGCCTAGGATCATGAAACTTCATAGGTACATTGATCGTGACTCGTAGATGACCCCTATTGATTTTCAGGTCACTAGGTCAAAGGTCAAGTTCTTAGTGACTTGAAGTAGTAAAATGGTTTCCGGATGATAACTCAAGAATGCTTATGCCTAGGATCATGAAACTTCATAGGTATGTTGATCATGACTGGCAGATGACCCCTATTGATTTTCAGGTCACTAGGTCAAAGGTCAAGGTCACAGTGACTCGAAATAGTAAAATGGTTTCCGGATGATAACTCAAGAATGCTTAAGGCTAGGATCATGAAACTTCATAGTTACATTGATCATGACTGGCAGATGACCCCAATTAATTTTCAGGTTACTAGTTAAAAGGTCAAGTTCACAGTTACTCGAAACAGTAAAATGGTTTCCTGATGATAACTCAAGAATTATTAGGCCTATTATCATAGGTACATCGATCATGACTCGCAGATGACCCCTATTGATTTTCAGGTCACTAGGTCAAAGGTCATGGTCACAGTCACACACGTATTCACACAATGGCTGCCACTACAACTGACAGCCCATATTTTGCTTTTTAACATAGATGTCAAAGCAGTTTGGGGGAATAATTCACATATGTGGTTTAGCTTTAGTTTCAAGTTACTACATGCTGCATATTACAAAATGCAGTATCAGCGGTTAATTGTCATTGTCATGACTAACTCTAATTATAATTATTGTTAACAACAACATGTTTTCGCCACCAGTGAGTCAAGTCTGGATGAGAAGGCGAAGAATGACAAGTATGATGATCAGGGTGTTGACCAGGAGAAGGGTCTGAAGAAACTCATCGACTCGGAGGAAGAGTCCAGTGAAGAGGTTAGTGAGGCGTGTTAGCTCACCTGAGCACAACGTGCTCATTATGGGCTTTTGTTATAGCCTTTTTTCTGTCATTTGGTGTTCATTGTGTATCATCAAAACTCTATTGGCATGATTTATTGCCTAGCCTTCATTAAACTTAGTAAAACCTTTGTCTCAATTATATCTGTGCTCTGTTTGAAAATATGGTATTATCCTTTGAAAAACATGACCAAAAGGGATGGGGAAGTTTACTTTATATGGCTATGGTGAAACCTTGTGAATACTCTAGGAGTCACACTTGTTCTAATCTTCATGAACCTTGCTGAGATCATTTGTTATTATGGATTGCTCTACTGAGAACAATAAGTTCCTGTCCATATAAACATTACCCCCAAGGGAGGTGCAGTTTTCCTTTTATGGATATAGAGAAGGTTACAAATAATATGAAGTCAAAGTTTTGTGCCCAATCATCATAAAACTTTATTTTTACATTTTTAGCTTGGCTGTTTTCGGGGAGAAAACCCAAGGTATTGTCATACTCATAGCCAGCTCGTAGTCCGGTGTCGTGCTAAAACCTTTACATTTTGTTAACCTTTTAAACATTGGCTCTAAAATCGAAGTGCTTCCGCCTACAACTTTGAAACTTCATATGTAGATGCACCTTGATGAGTTCTACAAGCCACACCCATTATAGGGTTAAGGTCACTGTGACCTCTAAAAAAAATATATTCTGACAAGCTTTCATTTATTCAAAACTGCACCCGCAGCCGAGCATTGGCACCCGTTATGCAGTGCTCTTGTTTATAATGATATCTCAGTTGTTGTTAAATATAGTTAAGGATAAAAAGCATGGGTGGAAGCCAATTTTATTGCGCAAACATTTCAAAAGCTGCTCTGAACATGTTAGTTCCTTTGGATTGCAGATAAGCGCCTAGTTGTTTTTTTCCATCTTAAAATATTGTTTACATTTGAAACTAAGGTGACAATCCTGGCCCCGTGTTCACAAAACGATTTTGCAATCGAAAATCGATTTTAACTGACATCGATTTTCATTTTTGCCTATCAACTACAATGGAAATCCATTTTCAATGACAAGCAAATTCGATTTTCGATTGCAAAAAATGTTTTGTGAACACGGGGCCTGGTTTTGAAATTCAGGTATGCCTGGGCCAGTTTTCAGCTGGTGGCTTTGATAAAATTTGGATGCACATTCTATGAGCTTGTATGGAGACCTTGCAGGGGACTGTATTTTGTCAGGTTATGTTCATGGTCAATGGTTCTATAAATAGAAAACAATATCCGTTAACTAACTTGAGCTTGGCTTGCAATATTATTTTGAAATCATGTGTGTCTGTAGCTTACACAAAGAATGGGATTGCATTTAGTGCAGTCAAGTCAGTGTTATTGTTAGAAACAAATAAGAAAAACATGCAAACTGATTGTTTCTGGTTCATAACTATAGTATGAATTGAAATTATGAAATCATGAAATTAAGGTATTAGCACTCTAATGAACTTCGAGCAATATCGCCTTATTTCGTACATATCCGGCACTCCGAACATTATCCGGGTATGTGCGGAAAACAACGAATAATCGATAAATACGCTATGAAATACTGAATGTAGGACCCGCAAAATTAGTAAAATGACAACTAATATGGCTGACATTCTACCTGACAGATTGGGTCGTTTAAAGAAAAAGCAATTTGCTATCTTGGAAGAGAAAGATTCATAAAAGTGTTATTGTTGTTCATATTAATGTGATTCGAGTTTATGATAAACGTCAACTTATGCATGGCAGTGTTGATATTTATGAAAAAAACGATTCCTGGCAATACGACTGTCAAAACGATTGAACATTTTCACCAGTCAAGAATAACTTTTAGAACCCGTGTCACTTACAAAATTTAATATTGTTGGTGAGCAGTAAAAAGGGTGGATTTATACTTGTGTGATGACTGTAGCCATGTGAACTGGTTATCGTACGGCAAAACCCATCACGTAAAGAAGAGTCTTTTACTTTTCAAGAGGAATGCCTTGTTTTGCTATCAACACAAAGCTCGAAACAGGAAGGTACATGTATTATGCTTTTTTTTTCAAGTAGATCTATAACAGTTTCATTATTCATAATTGGAGTAAAGTAAATTGTGTAGGAAAAATGCACCCTGTCAGTGATTTTTACCACATAATCAGGCTTATATTTGCTTTCATTTTGAAAAAGAAAATATGCCATGTAAGGAAAAATGTGTGTTGTAAATGCATGGAAATGAAGGACAGCATATTTGAATTTTATGACAAATTAATGATGTTTTCCTCAAACAAACGACAACATTATATTATGTCACAAATACTAAAATAACTATTCTGAAAATGATATGCCAATGACTGCTACTTGTGTGATCTCCTAAATTATGTATTATGGTTATCCAAATTAAAATGCTGCATATTTATTATCTTTTCAGCAATGATCAACAACATTGGTGGTCCAGGAAGGGTTAATTACTTTTTTGTCAGCACTGTTCCAATGATCAGTTGAACTTAAAGAAAATGGAAATACATACGGGTATGACCATTCATCAAGTGTCAACCGTCTCCTTTATAGCAGAATTACTTATAAGATGGAAATTAACTTAGGTATTGCACTGATTTATGTGATTGTTAATGTAGAACCAATGTTTTATGTAATAAATAAAATGTAACATTAAAAGTCGGTTTCATATCCAGTAGGGATAATACATGTCTTTGGTATTAACATTTGGATGAAGAATGTATATATGTGGTGTTTACATTTACTTATTAATCCAGTTTAAAAGGGCATATCATATAAAATACTAGTAATGACATGCTATGTAGTGAATGTCTGAATAAATAAAAACAATGATGCATATAATAATTGATTATGTCACACTTCCCATGAAACACTTATGTCAGTTCTTACTCCTATATAAGTGCTTGTGTATTTGACATCTGTATATGATTGTTTTGTTAAATAACATGAAGAAAATGTTGTCAATTTATAGAAACAACTTTGAG
Organism: Dreissena polymorpha; assembly: GCF_020536995.1. Classification (NCBI taxonomy): domain Eukaryota; kingdom Metazoa; phylum Mollusca; class Bivalvia; order Myida; family Dreissenidae; genus Dreissena; species Dreissena polymorpha. The sequence goes on from NC_068370.1 coordinate 33,965,322, forward strand.
AAGGCTTATTGAAGGCAAATAATAAGAAAAAACCAAATATTTTAGTTTTAATAAATAAAAATGGTTTAAATTATTCATACACAATTTGCAATTATGCATAATTTTCTTTGGACTTAAACTTATTGAAGTTCTTATGAACCTGCCTGAATATAACTACTAGGCAAATACATGTATCAACTTTAAAGGAACAATGGTGATATGCTGATTACCTGTGCAGGAGGAAAATGAAACCAGACAGATTATGGACTCAAATTCAACCCAGAAACAAGCTAGGAACTTGCAGTCACTGAGTGTTCTTGTTTACAGTCATGTGTTCAATGCTGCAACAATATAAATATTATAGCTGGCTCGGGACTCAAACTTATGCATCTTTAAATGATCTTTGAATGTGATAGTCTCAAGAACATTTTCATAATGAATAACTCTGACAGTCAGCCCAGGGTCACCAATGCCAAGCGTCTTTTGGAGACACTTGTTCCAACCTGTCGAAGTTCTTCAAAAAACTACTATGACAATCATGTATTTGTTTTGTTTGTCATAATAAGTTTAATGTTCTCACTAGTATCACTAATCATTGATAAATTGATAAATCTATGTTCCTTTAAACGTGTATAATTGAATGATAAAATGTGCCTTGTTACTTAATTATAAATGTTCTTATTTCCGTTTAACATTTTCAAGTCTTATTTATAGGAGAATGCATTTCTCGTGCAATTTCAAACAAGGTTAGCAAATCTTACTGCACTGAGTAGGTTCCATTTCACAAATGATCTATGAGATGTATGCCTGTTAATATGTTTATGAGTTTATTATAGGCTTTTGCTCTTTTTTTTATCTATTTATGAGAATTTTTGAATGTTTAGCTCATCTTTATGCTCACATAAAAATCTCAAATTCAGTATGGCGTTTCTGGAAAATGGGGGTACCCTTGATTGTAAAGCAGGAACTTTTCGTTTTCACTGGTGACCCCCATTTTTTTCGTTATTTTTTATTCAAGCATATATTGTAGATGATTTCTATGTTGGAAGATTGTAATTTCCTTTTGCCATTTTTTTACAATTTATTAAAAAAAAGACTCATGACCACTAGAGATTGCAATTTTTCTCGTTATCCGAAGGATGATGGCATCACTTGTTTGTTTATATTTTCTTTATTCCTTTTCTCACATGTTATAAACTATCATATTGTTATATATTATGCATTTATCTATTAATACATACTAGAAAAGTGTTGTTTGTTCAATATTTGGATTAATGAGAGTGAATTTTGTAAATACATGGTTCAGAAAAAATGGAGAAAATAAAAATTGGGGTTCAAAACTGAAAATGTCAAAAAAAAAATATTGTATGATGAATTGTATTTTAACTTTAAATATCAATGCAGAATACCACAACACTAAGAAATATGCAAAGAAAAAAGAGGAAAAATCAACATGTCCCATTAGAGTGCTCATACCTTAATAATGTTACAAGATTGCATGGATACCTATCAAACGGTTGGTGAGGTGTGTGTTGTGTAAGGTCAAGGTTGCTGTTCTTAAAGATAAATATTGATTTGAGGTGAACAAGTTTTTATGGATATTTTGCATTGGATTTTTAGCTCACCTGATTGCTCAGGTGAGCTTTTGTGACCGGTCTTTGTCCATCGTACGTCCCTCCGTCTGTTAACATTTGTTCGTAAACACTCTAGAGGCCACATTTATTGTCCGATCTTCATGAAGCTTGGTCAGAAGCTTCATCCCAATGAAATCTCGGTTGAGTTTGAAACTGGGTCGTGCCGAGTCAAAAACTAGGTCACTAGGTCAAAAAGAGAAAAAACTCGTAAACACTAGAAGTCACATTTCATGCCCAATCTTCATGTAACTTTGTCAAAATGTTTGTCTTGATGATATTTTGGATGAGTTCAAAAGTAGTTCCGGTCCGCTGAAAAACATGGCCGCCAGTGGGAGGGGCAGTTTTCCTTATTAAGCTTTAGAGAAACCTTGTAAACACTCTGGAAGTCACAATTTTTGCCCAATCATCATGAAAATTGGTCAAAACATTGGTTTTATTGATTTCTAGGACAAGTTCGAAAATTGTCCAGATCGTTGAAAAAACATGGCTGCCAGTGGGCGGGGCATTTTTCTCTATATGTATACAGTGAAACATGTCAACACTCTAGAAGTCACATTTTTGGCCCAATTTTCATGAAATTTTGTCAGAACTTTTGTTTCCTAGATACGCGAGTTGAGTTTGAAAATGGTTCCGGTCTGTTGAAAAACATAGTTGCCAGGGGGACTTGGCAGTTTTCCTTTTATTTATATAGTAAAACGGTTTGCAAACGATCATGAATTAAGGTCATGTAACATGTGAGACAACTCTTCTAAATACATGTATTGCATTTAAGAATGCAGTAGTTACTCCCCTTTGATTATTAATATTTTCATAATAATACAGTGTAGTTGTGTTTCATTTATGTGTTAATTGTTATTTGAGGTTGGATGTTTTTATGCCCCCTTCCAAAGAAAAGGGGGCATACAGTGATCAAACTGTCCGTCCGTCTGTCTGTCTGTCCATCTTTCCGTCACACTTTGCATTTAGGTTTTCAAAAATGCTCATAACTTCTATGTCCCTTGAGATATAACCTTCATATTTGGTATGCATGTGTATATGGACAAGGCCTTTCCTGACACATTCATTTTTTTTGCCCTGTGACCTTGACCTTGAACTTAGGGTCCGCGTGTAGGTTTCAAAATCTGCGTTAAGGTTTTGAAAAATGCTCATAACTTCTATGTCCCTTGAGATATAACCTTCATATTTGGTATGCATGTGTATATGCACAAGGCCTTTCCATACGCACAAAAATGTTTACCCCTGTGACCTTGACCTTGAACTTAGGGTCTGCATTTAGGTTTCGAAATCTGCGTTTAGGTTTCGAAAAATGCTCATAACTTCTATGTCCCTTGAGATATAACCTTCATATTTGGTATGCATGTGTATATGGACAAGACCTTTTTTTATATGCACACAATTTTTAACCCCTGTGACCTTGACCTTGAACTTAGGGTCCGCGTATAGGTTTCGAAATCTGCGTTTAGGTTTCGAAAATTGCTCATAACTTCTATGTCCCTTGAGATATAACCTTCATATTTGGTATGCATCTGTATATGGACAAGGCCTTTCCATCTAAATCTGCGTTAAGTTTTTCGAAAAATGCTCATAACTTTTATGTCCCTTGAGATATAACCTTCATATTTGGTATGCATGTGTATATGAACAAGGCCTTTCCATAAGCACAATTTTTTTTTCCCCTGTGACCTTGACCTTGAACTTAGGTCCGCGTTTAGGTTTCAAAATCTGCGTTTAGGTTTTGAAAATGCTCATAACTTCTATGTCCCTTGAGATATAATCTTCATATTTGGTATGCATGTGTATATGGACAAGGCCTTTCCATACTCACAAATTTTTTTACCCCTGTGACCATGACGTTGAACTTAGGGTCCGCGTTTAGGTTTTGAAATCTGTGTTTAAGTTTCGAAAAATGCTCATAACTTCTATGTCCCTTGAAATATAACCTTCATATTTGGTATGCATGTGTATATTGACAAAGCCTTTCCTTACGCACACAATTTTTTACCCCTGTGACCTTGACCGTGAATTTAGGGTCCGCGTTTAGTTTTCGAAATCTGTGTTTAGGTTTCGAAAAATGCTCATAACTTCTATATCCCTTGAGATATAACCTTCATATTTGGTATGCATGTGTATATTGACAAGGCCTTTCCTTACGCACACAATTTTTTACCCCTGTGACCTTGACCGTGAACTTAGGGTCTGCGTTTAGGTTTCGAAATCTGCGTTTAGGTTTCGAAAAATGCTCATAAATTCTATGTCCCTTGAGATATAACCTTCATATTTGGTATGCATGTGTGTATGGACAAGGCCTTTCCATACGCACACAATTTTTTACCCCTGTGAGCTTTACCGTGAACTTGGGGTCTGCGTTTAGGTTTCAAAATCTGTGTTTAGGTTTCAAAAATTCTAAATCTTCTATCAAAGCGTTTATAGGGAGCATATGTCATCCTATGGTGACAGCTCTTGTTTTTAGCTCACCTGATTGCTCAGGTGAGCTTTTGTGACTGGTCTTTGTCCGTCGTCCGTCCGTCCACATTTGTTCGTAAACACTCTAGAGGCCACATTTATTGTCCAATCTTCATGAAACTTGGTCAGAAGATTTGTCCCAATGAAATCTTGATTGAGTTTGAAACTGGGTCATGTTGGGTCAAAAACTAGGTCACTAGGTCAAAAAAAAAGAAAAAGCTTGTAAACACTGTAGAAGTCACATTTAATGCCAATCTTCATGTAACTTTGTCGATATGTCTGTTTTAATGATATGTTGGTTGAGTTCAAAAGTGGTTCCGGTCCATTGAAAAACATGGCCGCCAGTGAGCGGGGCAGTTTTCCTTATATGGCTATAGAGAAACCTTTTAAACACTCTAGAAGTCACCATTTTTCCCAATCATCATGAAAGTTAATCAAAACATTGGTTTTATTGATATGTCGGACGAGTTCGAAAATGGTCCAGATCATTGAAAAAACATGGCCGCTAGTGGGCGGGCATTTTTCTCTGTATGTATATAGTGAAAACATGTGAACACTCTAGAAGTCACATTTTTTGCCCAATTTTCATGAAATTTTGTCAGAACATTTGTTGCCTTGATACAAGAGTTGAGTTGGAAAATGGTTCCGGTCAGTTGAATAACATGGCTGCCGGGGGGGGGGGGGGGGTTGAACACTCTAGAAGTCACATTTTTTGCCCATCATCATCTTGAAACTTGGTGAATAGATTTGTTTTATATATATCTCAGATGAGTTTGCAAATGGTCCCAATGGGTCAATAAACATGGCTGCCAGGGGGGTGAGGCAGTTTTCCTTATGTGACTATATAGAGAGAAACCTTGTGATCGAACACTATAGAAGTCACATTTTTTGCCTAATCATCGTGAAACTTAGTCAATACATTGGTTTTATTGATTTTTGGACAAGTTGGAAAATGGCTCAGATTGGTGAAACACACTTTTTAGCTCACCTGATTGCTCAGGTGAGGTTTTAGGATTGGTCTTTGTCCACTGTCCGTACATCCACATTTGGTTTGTAAATCACTCTAGCATTCACATTTCTCAAGCATTCTTTTTCAAAGTTGCTGACAGATCTCAGTCAAGTTTGATGATGAGCAAAATCACATAATTAATGCCATAATTATTGCCCTTAGATTGTCCAAATTTTCATCACATCATACAAAATCCTTGTAAGCAAAGTTTGATGTTTGGGGGGTCAACTCAAAATATAGGTCACCATTTCAAATCTTACAAAAACAAAAACACTTCCTACACCAGAGTTTTGGTTCAATAATGATGAAACTTGACCAGGATGTTTGTCTGGTCAATATCTAGGTCATGTTTGACATTAGGTAAAGATTGAATGAACCGACTCCTCTCAGGAGAGCGAACTAGGGCCATCTTGGCCCTCTTGTTTATGTACAAACATAGCATGAACATTCATTTTTGCTATGGGATAAAGGATTACGTCACTGAAAATGAAAAAAAAGTTTATAAACATTAATATACATGTATGCATTGCGATGAATTTTTATGTGTTGGCAGCTTTTATCTATACATAGCTTGCAATTCAGTTTGATACAATTTGGGTTAATATCAAGGTAATAATCTTCCTTACCACATGTTGATATACTAGAAAATGTTTTTTATAATCCAGTACTAAAAAATTCAAGAACACAGACATTTTAATTAAAATGCTAAGATGATATTGAAGTGATTTGATTGAACAAATAAGATGCAACAACCATTTATACTCTTGTTGATTGCTGTATAGGAAAACAAAGAGGAGGATGAGGAGGATGAAGAGGAAGAAGCGGAAAAGGAGGCACAGAGTAAAAAGGAGAAAAAGAAGAAGAAAGACAGCAAGGAAAACAACAAAGAAGGTCTGGTTGATTAAGGAGAATAACAAATATTATAGCCATAATGTTAGGAGATCTGCAATGGTCTGTGTTTTGTCTTACATTCTAACTCACCTTTTTTACTTTAACAATTGGAAGCATTCTGCACTTGTTCATTCTTTTGTCAGTATGTACATTCCATAGATGCATCTGTCAGATCTTGCCTGAAAGGCAGTTTAATATCACTAGCAACCAATATTCTCTTTGTGGAGACAATATGTTGTTTTTTCACTTTAATTCCTAGCTTAAAAGTCAATTTTACCTTTACTTATATGGGCATATTTTTTTTACATAATTAATTTCATGTTGGACATAATTGAAACATATGTAATATAGTGACAGCTGGCTTGCAATAAAAATTATGTTGATTATATATCCACTGGGACTTGCAAAAACACACAAGAAGAGCTGAGCTGGCAAACATGCATGAAATAGTGCCAACTGGCTTAGGAAACCATACTTTTTAATCTGGTCCCATGTGCACACATTTTCTTTGGGAAAATTTAATGATTTTTTAGCTCATCTATTTTTTGAAAAAAAATTATGAGCTATTGTCATCACCTTGGCGTCAGCGTCGGCGTCGGCGTCGGCGTTGGCGTTGGCGTTGGCGTTGGCGTCGGCGTCCGGTTAAGTTTTGCGTTTAGGTCCACTTTTCTCAGAAAGTATCAATGCTATTGCATTCAAACTTGGTACACTTACTTACTATCATGAGGGGACTGGGCAGGCAAAGTTAGATAACTCTGGTGTGCATTTTGACAGAATTATGTGCCCTTTTTATACTTAAAAAATTGAAAATTTTGGTTAAGTTTTGCGTTTAGTTCCACTTTTCTCAGTAAGTATCAATGCTATTGCATTCAAACTTGGTACACTTACTTACTATCATGAGGGGACTGGGCAGGCAAAGTTAGATAACTCTGGCATGCATTTTGACAGAATTATGTGCCCTTTTTATACTTAGAAAATTTACAATTTTGGTTAAGTTTTGTGTTTAGGTCCATTTTATTCCTTAAGCATCAAAGCTATTGCTTTCATACTTGCAACACTTACTAACTATCATAAGGGGACTGTGCAGGCAAAGTAATGTAACTCTGACTGGCATTTTGACAGAATTATGTGCCCTTTTTATACTTAGAAAATTGAAAATTTGATTAAGTTTTGTGTTTAGGTCCACTTTATTCCTACAGTATCAAAGCTATTGCTTTCATACTTGCAAGATTTATGAACTATCATAAGGGGACCGTGCAGGCAAAGTTATGTAACTCTGACTGGCATTTGGACGGAATTATGGGCCCTTTATACTTAGAAAATTGAAAATTTGGTTAAGATTTATGTTTTGGTCCACTTTACCCCTAAAGTATCATAGATATTGCTTTCATACTTGGAACACTCACAAACTATCATAAGGGTACAGTAAAAGAAAAAGTTGCATAACTCTGGTTGTCATTGTTACGGAATTATGGCCCTTTTTTGACTTAGTAACTTTTAATATATGGTTAAATTTTGTGTTTCGATCCACTTTACTTCTTAAGTATCAAGGCTATTGCTTTCAAACTTCAAATACTTACATGCTATCATGAGGTACTGTACCTGGCAACTTGAATTTTACTTTGACCTTTGAATGACCTTGACTCTCAAGGTGAAATTATTAAATTTTGCTTAAATTGCCATAACTTCTTTATTTATGATTAGATTTGATTGATACTTTGATGAAACTACTCTTACCTGACAAACCACAATAGACTCCACCCCCGTGCCCCCCCCCCCCCCCTCCCCCCTCCCCCCTTTTTTTTTTTTTTTTTTTATTTTTTTTTTTAAGATCATCTCACAAATTACCACCACACCCTCACACTATACCCCCCCCCTCCCATTTTTTTTTTAAACTGTTATGTTTGAAATACCGTCCAACCATCGCACCCAGACCCCCCCCCCCCCCCCCCGATTTTTTTTTTTTTTTTTTTTTCGCTTTTTTGGAAGATAATGTAATAAATGTCCACAACCCCACACTATACACCCCTCTTCACTCCACTCCTCCCTCCTTTGTGATTGAAAATGAGAGTCCCTTCACCTTTAAAAAGAAAATAGATGAGCGGTCTGCACCCGCAAGGCGGTGCTCTTGTTTTAATTTCTTGCTACTTGTGCTGTGATCTTTTTACATTTCAATGTTTCTAATATTCATTTGATATTGCTAAAATGAATGATATGATATTTGTTTGCAACCAAAAAAGACTTTTGAATTACCGTAATAACTCTATGTTTTCGGACACTCTAAGTTTTCGGACACCCCTTTTTTTAGCAAAAATAATTATTTTTCGTGACTCTTAATTTTCGGACACACGAGTTTTCGTCCATAATTAATGTGTCTAAGTTTTCGGACAGTATATTTTACAGCGCTATTTTACCGAATTTCGGTCCTGTTTTCGATATCTAATGACACTTGGATCATGGGGTTTTACAACCAGATTAACATCATAAGACATGGCAGCTGCATGCCTGAGGGCAACGGACCATTACATTTGCGTTATTGGGTAAATAACCTTGTAAACTGGTATTAAACAATGATTTCACCCGATAGGGGTAGTTTCAATTAACAGTTCAATTATCTACCACAATGGTACTACACCTTCTCAGTAAAATAACTGTGACAAATACTAATCGTTTCAAAGCGTGATGCACCCTATTGCAAGTTTAACGAACAATTGAAGGTGTTAGAAAACAACTATCTGAAATGAACAAACAAAGAATTCATAGTGTGTTTTTTTATTTCGTTGATTACAGGTTGATACTTGCGAGTATCAGTACATCACATGCTCATCTTTGAACTCGTTGGTCAAAGTACAACCTTGTAATAACTTTCTGTCAAATAAATTAAGCATTTAAAATGATTTAAAATGCAGTGCAAACGTATATAACTGTAAATTATACTATACGGCATGGTTTTTTACACGCGCGTGCTATTACCGGTTGTCGTTGATACAATTGACGCTCTTTTCGAACACTTCAATTTTTGACTCTTAGTTTTCGGACACCTGTATTTTGTGAATATTTTTCGAATCTAAGTTTTCGGACACGAAAAAAATTAATTATTTTTAAGTGTCCGAAAACATAGAGTAAATACGGTACTTTGAGATTGTTTTATTAAGTGTATGATGAAAGCTTTGTATTTGTTTTTAGCAGGTGGAGAAAGTGACAGCAGCAGTTCCTCCTCAGACAGTGATGACTCAGACATTGACAAGAATGAGGACAAATTCTCATCTGTCCTTTTCATGCAGGTACAAGTAGATATAATTAGCACATGCCATACAATATTTTCTATGTAAAAAATATTATACAACCAGATTTGAAAACTGTTATCTTAAACAATTAAAACATAATTGTTTTGACATTTTCATTTTCTACTTATTTGACTATTAAATTAAAAACCATAAACTTTTTGTAGATTTATATGTTTTTTGACTTTGGGACTTTGTTTTCTTGTACTTCAAAAGTTCATTTTATCTCTTGGTCTCCAATTACAATGCTTACTACTCCTCTTCTGGTGAAACTGGATGGGTAAAAGGTTTACTCCTGCACATCTATATTTGAAAATAATATGGGTTGTTTATACCAAGTATTGATGTGCATGGCATTTTCAAGCTGAACATTTAGAACATTGCCCTTAACTATTAACAAAACTTGGTTTTAAAGTCATAAATACTCAAAATAATCAAATATTTGGCCAAATATTTTGTAAAATAAAGTTAACTCATAAATCATTAGTGTTCCATATTGCAATAGCCATTATTGCAATGCTAGATGTGGTATGGTAACATAGATTTAACGAGGTACAAAAGGCTCGTTTTCATTTTTTGTGCCACAATATATTCCATGTCAATTACATGCCACGAAATGCTAACATTTACGAGCAAATGTGAGACTTGCTTCAGGCAGCATCATATTCATGAGAACTTCGTCGTGCTTCCGAAGCTGCCCTAAAGCCAATCTTGCGTTCGCTCGTAAAAGTTCGTATATTAGCGTGGGAAATTCATACAGAATATATTGTCACACAAAACACTAGAAGCAAGCATTTTGTATTTTATGTCGATTCTATGTTACCGGACCACATCTACTGTTTAAATTTTGGCTATTGCTATATGGAACACTGATTTTGAGTGGTAATGTGCTTTTAAGCACATTTCATATTTAAGTGGTCTAAGATTAAGTTTTATGGTCTATCCTAATTGTCAGTTTTCAACGTAGTATATGAATGGTTTGGCCTTGCATCTATCAGTGAAACAAATCAATGTTTTTTTAGCTCATTGTGAGCTTTTGTGATCGCTTTTTGTTTGTAATGCGTCATCCGTCATCAACATTTTGCCTTGTGAACACTCTAGAGGCCACATTTATTGTATAATCTTCATGAAATTTGGTCAGAACATTTGTCCCATTGATACCTCGACTGAGTTCGAAACTGGGTCATGCTAGGTCACAAGGTCAAAAAAAGAAAAACCTTGTGAACACTGTAGAAGTCACATTTGATGCCCAATCTTCATGTAACTTTGTCAAAATGTTTGTCTAAATGATATGTTGGTTGAGTTCAAAAAAGGTTCCGGTCCGTTGAAAAACATGGCCGTCAGGGGGCGGGGCAGTATTCCATATATGGCTATAGAGAAACCTTGTGAACACTCTAGAAGTCACAATTTTTGCCCAATCATCATGAAACTTGGTCAAAAGATTGGTTTCATTGATATCTCGGACGAGTTCGAAAATGGTCCAGATCAGTGAAAAAACATGGCCGCCAGGAGGCGGGTCTGTTTTCATTATATGGCTATATACCTTGTTAACACTCTAGAGGCCACATTTATTGTCCAATCTTCATGAAATTTGGTCGGAAGATTGGTCCCAATGATATCTTGGATGAGTTGGAAAATGGTTCCAGTTGGTGGAAAAACATGGCTGCCAAGGGGTAGGGCATTTTTCCTTATATGGCTATATATGGCTATAGTAAAACTTTGTGAACACACTAGAGGCCACATTTATTATCCAATCTTCATGAAATTCGGTCAATGATATCTTGGATGAGTTCGAAAATGGTTACGTTTGCTTGAAAAACATGGCTGCCAAGGGGGGGGGGGGGGCATTTTTCCTTATATGGCTTTATATGGCTGTAGTAAAATCTTGTTAACACTCTAGAGGCCACATTTATTGTCCGATCTTCATGAAACTTGGTCAGAAGATTCACCCCAATAATATCTTGGACGAGTTAAAAAATGATGCTGGTTGGTTGAAAAACATGGCCGCCAAGGGGGCGTGGCATTTTTCCTTTTATAGCTATAGTTAAACCTTGTTAACACTCTGGAAGCCATATTTATTGTACGATCATCATGAAACTTTGTCAGAAGATTTGTCCCAATGATATTTTGGACAAGTTTGAAAGTGGTTCCAGTTGCTTGAAAAACATGGCCACCAGTGGGCGGGGCATTTTTCCTTATATGGACTTATGAATCTTCATGAAACTTTGTCAGTATATTTGTTTAAATGATATATTGGACGTGTATGAAAATGGTTCTGGTCTGTTGAAAAACATGACTGCCAGGGTGTTCACTAGTCATGAAAGTTGGTAAGAACATATTGTTCTAATGACATCTTGGGCTGCACAGAACAGGTCAGTTTATTTGAATCTCAGGTAAGCGACTTTGGGCCTTTCAGGCCCTCTTGTTAGTCTTTAATTTATGCTGCAAATAAAGAATGTTTTTGGCTTATAATAATGTTAACAGTTACAGTTTAAGTTCAAATGTCTTTTGTTTAATTCTAGGAAAAGAAAAGAAGTTCCAGGCCTAACACACCTACAGTTGAGAAGTTGGAAATCAAAACAGAACCTAAATCAGAAGGTATTGTGAAACACATGTGCTTGTTTAGTGTTTGATTATGTTTTAAAGGTCAGAACATTTGTACATATATGTATATTTATTTATATGTAGTGGAAAGGTCACAGAGCATTCTAGGTAAGCCTAGAATATAAGTAAGTTTATTTACCATAAAAAACCTACCATAATTAAGGTAATTTTATTAAACTTAAAAATTTTCAGGGAGCATTTAGTTGCCTGTTTGTCCTTCCTTCTTTACTTCCTTCCTTCCGTCACACTTTTGTTACAGTTTCTCACCGCGCCTTCAATATTTTACCGATCTCTTACATATTTGGCATGTAGGTACCTTGCATGGACCTCCACCTTTATATGAGGTTTGGGGTCACTGGGGTCACGGTCAAGTTCACCGAGGCTAATAATAGATTTTCTCAAGGTCATAGTGCCTTCATAAGGGGAGCATCCATTGTTTTCAACGATACTTGTTTTTCAATACACACAAGATACGTATTTTGATGTATTTGTAGTCCCTTGGAAAGTTGAATTTAATAAAAGACGTTTCTCACTGGATAGGTTTTAAAGGTTTCATTTCTTACCCTTAGATACTGGTGAGCAGCAAACTGCATAAAACCTGAACAGATTGCGAGTTACTCGCAGGCTGCTCTGGTTATATGCTGTTCGCACATAGCCTTTTTATACGCCTGTTTTAAAAAAACGGGACATATTATAGTTTAACCTTGGCAGCGAGTGTGCTGGCAGGTGGGCTGGTGGGTGGGCAGCGTCCACAACAGTGTCCGCTCTCTAATTCAAATAGTTTTCATCCGATCTTCACCAAACTTGGTCAAAAGTTTTATCCAGACAATATCTAGGTCAAGTTCGAATATGGGTTATGCCGGGTCAAAAACTAGGTCACAGGTTCACTTAGTGCATTTCAAGCATTTAGCATGGTGTCCGCTCTCTTATTGAAGTAGTTTTTATTCGATCTTCACCAAACTTGGTCAGAAGTTGTATCTGGACAATATCTAGGTCAAGTTCGAATATGGGTTATGCCGGGTCAAAAACTAGGTCATGGAGTCACTTAGTGCATTTCAAGCATTTAGCATGGTGTCCGCTCTGTAATAGAAGTAGTTTTCATCCGATAATCACCATACTTGGTCAAAAGTTGTACCTAGACAATATCTAGGTCAAGCTCGAATATGGGTCATGCAGGTTAAAAACTAGGTCACATGGCCACTTAGTGCATTTCATTTAGCATGGTGTCCGCTCACTAATTGAAGTAGTTTTCATCCAATCTTCACCAAATTTGGTCAGAAGTTGTGTCTAGACAATATCTAGGTCAAGTTCAAATATGGGTCATGCCGGGTCAAAAACTAGATTATGAGGTCACTTAGTGCATTCCAATCATTTAGCATGTTGTCTGCTCTCTAATTGAAGTAGTTTTCATCTGATCTTCACCAAATTTGGTCAAAAGTTGTGTCTAAATGATATGTAGGTCAAGTTCAAATATGGGTCATGGTAAAGTTATCAAGTTGTCCAAAACCTTCAAACAGGCTTATCTTGTGACAGTTTGGCACTCTTGTTTACTTTGCTTCTGAGTGGGAAAGGGTTAAGAGATTGTATCAACTTTAAGAACCCCGTAATAATACACCTCTTGCATTGACGTCTGGATATTCCTTTTTATACGCCTGTTTTTAAAAACGGGATGTATTAAAGTTTCACCATTGGCGGGCGGCATCCATATCAGTGTCCGCTCTCTAAATCAAATAGTTTTCATCCGATCTTCACCAAACTTGGTCAGAAGTTGCGTCTAGGCAATATCTAGGTCAAGTTTGAATATGGGTCATGCCGGGTCAAAAACTAGGTCATGGGGTCACTTAGTGCATTTCAAGGATTAAGCATGTTGTCCCCTCTCTAATTGAAGTAGTTTTCATCCGATCTTCACGAAACTTGGTCAGAAATTGTATCTAGACAATATCAAGGTCAAGTTGGAATATGGGTCATGCCGGGTCAAAAACTAGGTCACGGGGTCACTTAGTGCATTTCAAAGATTTAGCATGGTGTCCGCTCTCTAATTATGCCCCCCTTCGAAGAAGAGGTGGTATATTGCTTTGCTCATGTCGGTCGGTCGGTCTGTAGGTTCGTAGGTCGGTCTGTCCACCAGGTGGTTTCCGGATGATAACTCAAGAACGCTTGGGGCTAGGATCATGAAACTTCATAGGTACATTGATCATGACTTGCAGATGACCCCTATTGGTTTTGAGGTCACTAGGTCAAAGGTCAAGGTCACAGGTGAAGGTCACAGTTACTGGAAATAGGCATTATAAGGATTTAGCATGTTTCAAACAAGGGAAACAACTACGGTTTATGCATGTTCTTTTTATTACAGATTTGCCTCCCTTTAATTCATTCAAAATCTCATTTTACAGCAGAGATTCCAAATCTGACCTGTAAATGAGCCCCATATTTACTGCCAGTGCTAGGTTACCTTTTTCCATTTGATCATTCTTAAGTATTGGTATTGTAATGCTGCTACTGCTGCTGCTACTGCTACTACTACAACTACTACTACTACTACTACTACTACTACTACTACTATACTTCTACTACTACTACTACTACTACTACTACTACTACTACTACTACTACTACTACTACTACTTCTACTACTACTTCTACTACTACTACTACTACTACTACTACTACTACTACTACTACTACTACTACTTCTACTACTACTACGACTACTTCTCCTCCTCCTCCTCCTCCTCCACCACCGCCACCGCCACCACCACCACCACCATTACTACTACTACTACTACTGCCACTACTACTACTACTACTACTACTACTACTACTACTACCACTACTACTACTACTTCTACTACTTCTACTACTGCTACTACTACTACTGCTTCTACTACTACTACTACTACTACTACTACTACTACTACTACTACTACTACTACTACTACTACTACTACTACTACTACTACTACTTCTACTACTACTACTACTACTACTTCTACTACTACACCACCACCACCACCACCACCACCACCAGAGTTCACAGTGACAAAAAACGTATTCACATAATGGCTGCTACTACAACTTATAGCGCATATTGGGGGGCATGCATGTTTTACAAACAGCCCTTGTTGAAGTAGTTTTCATCCGATCTCCACCAAACTTGGTCAGAAGTTGTAAATATCGAGGTCAAGTTCAAATATGGGTCATGCTGGGTCAAAAACTAGGTCACGGGTCACTTAGTGCATTTTAAGCCTTAGCATGGTGTCCACTCTCTAATTGATGTAGTTTTCATCCGATATTCAACAACTTTGGTCCGAAGTTGTGTCTAGATGATATATAGGTCAAGTTCAAGTTGTTTAAAACCTTCGAACAGGCGTATTTTGTGACAGTTTGGCACTCTTGTTATAATATATCTTGCTCAAAATATTAGTTACCAAATGACATTTTAGAATGTTTTAAAGTCATTTAAAATGTTTGGGTTTGTTTAATGATACCATGTCTAACTTTAACCAATGAATTCAAAGATTATATTTGATATACTATAGTATGAACCTACAATTTTTGAACTTCAAATATAATTTAATGTGTAAACTATGATTTCGATGTTTGCTCCTTAATCGTTTTCTTAAACTTCTTTAAATATGGCTCAATATGATTGGAGAATATTGGTCACATTTAACAGGCTGAGCAGGGACATGTTGCCTAATATAAATGTAAATAGGCACTTATTTACAAAACACTAAATTTCAAAAGCAAGCAGATTTTCATAATTGGCCTCAATAGATTTCATGCAATAGTACCTAAAATGTTACAAAACAGAAACAAACATACATTTAATTGTGTTCTAAGGTTGATTATTTCAACTTCAATATCGATTTTGCATGAAACCATCGTCAATAAATGGCACATTTGTCTATTTACTGAAATAAATCAAATGAAATGGTCAACTGACTTCTGGCATGAAATATATTCCTACATGAAGCCCTGTAATGTAATGTTTGCAGGTGGTATTAAACGGAAGATAGAGGCAGAGGAAGGCGGGGCGGAGAAGAAAGTGCGCACAGAGTCCCCTGCACCTAGCTTGAAAACATCTGCATCAAGTTCGTCTATATCTAGCAGGTAGGTTGCCAGAGTGCAACAATCATATTTACAGTTTATTTAGTGGTTATCATGAACCTTAATTTGACATGTAAGTCCCAATTAAGAGTAAGTTTGTCTGAATGCTTTCTTGTACATAGTTAAAAAAAACAGGGTTGAACATTGTACACTATCGTCTTTTTACTTAACACTGCATATTAGAAAGGAGTAGGGATATAGAAGTGGGAGGTGTAATTCCATGCGTGGTTCTGTCCTTTACATTTGTCTGTTCCTACTACATTTTGCATGTGATTTTGTCACAATGGTACAGAATGGTTATCTAGAAGTGTAACAGTGTATATGTTCAAGGTTCATTATAGCAATATTTTTAAGGAGCTATTTCCTTATGTTTAAAATTATATAATACCAAGTCCTTGAAATTTGTAATTGTTTCGTCTAAAAATTCAGTTACAAATTGCATTTGTACAGTTTTGATACAATGCACCTGTTGCAGGAGATAAATTAATTATGTGTACTTCCTTTGTATTTTTGTAACAATATCCTTTCCAATACATTGGAACAGCAGAAGTCAAGTGCCATAGGAAAACTAAAGATTGATTTGTTCCATTTTCAGTGGAGAGATCACTGAGGAGGCTATACGACACTATCTTACACGCCGACCAATGACAGCAAAAGAACTGGTGCAAAAGTTCAAGGCCAAAAAGTCACAGATGTCGAATGAACAGCTGACGCAAAAAATCGGGCAACTGCTGAAGAAAATCAACCCTGGCAGGAAATATATAAAAGGCGTCATGTACTTGTCACTTGAGAAAACTGAATGAGGCATAATGCACATGCGATACTATTTAACATAAATGGTTCAGCCTGTTCAGCCTGTGACCTCAGTGTTCGGATAATTGTTGCAAGTAATTGTTCACAATGTTGAGGGCTTTTTCAAAGGCTAAGCCATATTGGAGTTTGTGTGACTTAGGCTTGGGCCAGTTCTAGCAGCTGGCTGGTGTATTCTGATGAGAACAAGTAACACGAGTTGTAAGATGTATAAATCATTCATGAAAAGAAAGAGATTGAGCACATATTATGCCAAACATTCTTACAAATGTTTGATATAAGATGTATAATTTGTTACCAGATCTTTTCTACATGCAGTTAATGCATGACTAAATTCTTGCACAAACAAGCAGGCAATGTTTTGTATCAAAAGACTCTTTGTGAACATGACTATGCAAAGTGTATACATTTGTGTTATTTTTAATACATGAATGTTGCCATCAGGTGTTAGATGACACACATTTATTTGTAAAGTTTATGTTGCATGTTTTGAAAAGCCATCAAAAGATCTGTGATTATTATGCTTTTCTTGTAGGAGGATGGAGTTTTAAAATGTGGTATCTTTTGATAATTTCTGTTCATTCAGTACTTAAAGAGTGCTTAATAAAAAGTGTTATGTGTTTTTCATATCATGGTGCCATGTTTTGCAGAATAATTGAGGCTTGTCCTCAGACTGCAGCTTTTTGTTTATTGTGATTTTATGGTCACAAGAAACTGCCTGAAATATAATTTGAGTTTAATCATAATTCTAACATTGGTCTGCAATGAAAACCTTGTAAGTACCTCAGGAAGTAATATGCATTTGGGTATTTAAATAAAGCACTACTGGTTTTTTATGATAGCACTATTTATGGAAGTTTGTATTCAATAATATGTCATTGTTGTCTTTCATAAAATAAAATGTCCACACAGATTATTCGATTTGTGTTTTAATGTCCCAGGCATCTACATATGTCTGGAAACATAAAGTGATTGGATAATATGTGTTTTTATTTCATATAAAAAGCTTGGTTTCCTTCATAGATGTTGTCAACACACCCCTATCACCTAAGTCCTGACCTCATTTTGACCTAGACATTGACTGACTTATGGACTAATTAAGAAGGTCCAAATTATTGGTGTTTCTAAAATGACTCTCTTGTCATATTGCTCGCTTTAAAACTTTTATATAGGCATGGGCGTTCTCTTTGAGCACTCTGAAAACAACCACACACCCTTACCTCATTTCACCCTTGACATGGTTGACCAACATTGACTGTGCAACTAACATCAATACTACTTACTGATAAGCTTTGATACTTCAATTCAACATTCATAAATCTCACACCTGCCTTACCTTTTTTCACTTAAACAGTAAATTGTACTAATTTTGGACTTATTTGAATGGGCCAATTAATTATGCCCCCCTTCGAAGAAGAGGGGGTATATTGCTTTGCTCATGTCGGTTGGTCGGTCGGTAGGTCAGTCGGTCCGTCCACCAGGTGGTTGTCGTATGATAACTCAAGAACGCTTGGGGCTAGGATCATGAAACTTCATAGGTACATTGATCATGACTCGCAGATGACCCCTATCAATTTTGAGGGCACTAGGTCAAAGGTCAAGGTCACGGTGACCCGAAATAGTAAAATGGTTTCCGGATGATAACTCAAGAACGCATTTGCCTAGGATCATGAAACTTCATGGGTAGATTGATCATGACTTGCAGATGACCCCTATTGTTTTTGAGGTCACTAGGTCAAAGGTCAAGGTCACGGTGACCTGAAATAGTAAAATGGTTTTCGGATGATAACTCAAGAACGCATACGCCTAGGATCATGAAACTTCATAGGTAGATTGATCATGACTCGCAGATGACCCTTATTGATTTTGAGGTCACAAGGTCAAAGGTCAAGGTCACGGTGACCCGAAATAGTAAAATGATTTTCGGATGATAACTCAAGAACGCTTTTGCCTAGGATCATGACACTTCATAGGTACATTGATCGTGACTCGCAGATGACCCCTATTGATTTTCAGGTAACTAGGTAAAAGGTCAAGGTCACAGTGACAAAAATCGTACTCACACAATGGCTGCCACTACAATGGACAGCCCATATGGGGGGCATGCATGTTTTACAAACAGCCCTTGTTTATACTTACAATGCTTCCACTGGGGCATAGATGTTTATTGAATGCAGCCATTTTCATTTGTTAATACACCAACAGCCTCTAATATTTAATCAGTAAATATGTAATCCATAATACAAACAGACATGTAAAACAAATTATTATTATTTATTCTATATTACTAATATAAGTTTAATTGAATATCACATCTGTTAAACATATTGCCTGCTCGTGCACTAAGCATAAATTAAGTCATTTAGTCACATATAAATGGTACTTTCAACTTGTTAATGGCAAACAGACTGGCCAACATTTTATGCCACCTTCCGAAGAAAAGGGGGTATATAGTTTTCGCACTGTCCGTCAGTCTGTCACACTTTTCGTGTCCGCTCTCTAATTATATCCCCATTACTAGTAATGGGGGCTATATAGGAGTCACTTTGTTGGTCTGTCGGTCTGTCTGTCCCGAAAATTTCATCAGATCTTCACCAAACTTGGTCAGAAGTTGTATCTAGATGATGTCTAGGTCAAGTTTTAATATGGGTCATGTCGGATCAAAAACTAGGTCACGGGGTCACTTTGTGCATTTTTTACCGAAAGCCTGTCCGGACCATAACTAAGTCATTTATCGTTAGATTTTAAGATGACTTGGTACATTTGTTCACCATCATTGGACGGTGTGTCACTCAAAAGAATTACGTCGATATCTCCAAGGTCAAGGTCAAACTTTGAGTTCAAAGGTCAAATGCTTGTCCAGACCATAACTTTGCTGTTTATTGTGGGACTTTAAAATTATTTTGCACATTTGTTCACCATCATGGGACGGTGTGGCACGCGAAAAAATTACGTTGATATCTCCAAGATAAAGGTCACTCTTTGAGTTCAAAGGTCAAAAATGACCATAAAGGAGCTTTCATTTCATGTCTTTCATTGTTAAGACTTTAAATTCTTTTGGCACATTTGTTAACCATCATTGGACGGTGTGTTGCGCGAAAGAATTACATGGATATCTCCAAGGTCAAGGTCACACTTAAAGTTCAAAGTTCAAAAATGGCCATAAATGAGCTTTTCCGGGCCATAACTATGTCATTCATTGTGAGATTTTAAAATCATTTGGCACATTTGCTCACTATCATTGGACAGTGTGTCACGCGAAAGAATTATATCAATATCTCCAAGGTCAAGGTCACACTTTCATTTCAAAGTTTAAAAATGGCCATAAATGAGCTTGTCCAGGCAATAACTATGTAGTTCATTGTGAGATTTTAAAGTCATTTGGCAAATTTGTTCACCATCATGGGACGGTGTGTCACACGAAAGAATTACATCAATATCTCGAAGGTCAAGGTCACACTTTGAGTTCAAAGTTTAAAAATGGCCATAAATGAGCTTGTCAGAGCCATAACTATGTCGTTCATTGTGAGATTTTAAAATCATTTGGCACATTTGTTCACCATCATTGCAAGGTGTGTCATTCTAAAGAATTACGTCCATATCTGCAACATCAAGGTCACACTATTAGTTCAAAGGTCAAAAATGGCCATAAATGATCTTGCCTGGCCATAACTATGTCATTCATTGTGAGATTTTAAAATTACTCTGTATATTTGTTCACAAATTATTGGACGGTGTGGCATGCGAAAGAATTACGTTGATATCTCCAAGGTCAAGGTCAAACTTTGAGTTCAAAGTTCAAAAATGGCCATAAATGATCTAGTCTGGGCCATAACTATGTCATTCATTGTTAGATTTTAAAATCACTCTGTATGTTTGTTCACAATCATTGGACAGCAGGCAAAATAGTCTGTGTTAATGCTGCATGTGGGGGTATACGTCACGTCTGTGACAAAGCTCTAGTTCAAATAGTTTTCATCCGATCTTTACGAAACTTGGTCAGAAGTTGTATCTAGACAAAATCTATGTCAAGTTCGAATATGGTTCATGCTGGGTCAAAAACTAGGTCACAGGGTCGAAAAAACAAATCCAAGGAAAGTAATAAGCTTTAAAAGGACATAATTATCTCACCTGCCAAATGATATATTTTTGTTAAATAAATCAAAGCGGCACAGTAGGCATCATTGTGTTTCTGACCTTCAAGGTCTAAGGTCAAAAAAACAAATCCGAGGGAAGTAATAAGCTTTAAAGGGAAATAATTATTCAATATTTAACACAGCAACTTGATATTTGGCATGCATGTGTATCTCATGGAGCTGCACATTTTGAGTGGTGAATCTACAGTCACTGTAGTGGCTTTTAATTATTTGCTACTAAAAATAGAGATTTGTTAGAGACAATTATTTTCAAGGGAAGTAATTTATATAATTATAAATCTCAGATTATAGATTTCCTTACCAAGAATTTAAGTTCATTTCACAGTTACTGTTCAGATTTTTTATTTTAATTACTTATAACTCAAATGATTGATTTGTCAAAGGTTTTTTTTTTAAATGATAAAATTATCATTCTTTCCTGTACTAATTTGTGAATGGTAGGGTTCATTACATACCTGTGGACTTATGTCCATAGATACATGATGAACTCTGGCTATGATCTCTTTGATAAACCACAGGCCTTGGTTGTCAGTGATGTCTGACTTGGTCTTTTTTTTTACTGTCTACAGCCCCCCCCCCCCCCACCGGTTGGATTGGACAAAATCCAAGGGAAGTAATAAGCTTTAAAGGGATATGATTTCTTCCTGCCAAATGATAAATAGACATTTTATTTCAAAGCGGCGCAGCAGGGGGCATTGTGTTTCTGACGAACACATCTCTTGTTTGTTCTTAAAACTGAAAGAGAGTCAAAGTTTCTGTTATATAATGTGTACTGCTGGTTATTTCAGAGCAACTACTAAGGATTTTTATGGGCAATTGATTTGTAGGAATACAGATTTTTAAGTACTGCAAATTCATGTTGTCATATTCTTTTTATGCCCCCTTTTGAAGAAAAGGGGGTATATAGTTTTCGCACGGTCCGTCTGTCTTTAAGTCTGCCACTTTTCGTGTCCGCTCTCTAATTCAAATAGTTTTCATCTGATCTTTACGAAACTTGGTCAGAAGATGTATCTAGACAATATCTAGGTCAAGTTTAAGTTCGAATATGGGTCATTCTGGGTCAAAAACTAGGTCACGGGGTCGAAAAAACAAATCCAAGGGAAGTAATAAACTTTAAATGGACATAATTATCTGACCTGCCAAATTATATATTTTTGTTAAATAAATCACAGCGGCGTCTGACCTGCCAAATCATATATTTTTGTTAAATAAATCAAAGCGGCACAGTAGGCGGCATTGTGTTTCTGACAAACACATAATGGTTAAAGGTCAAGGTCATCCTTCAAGGTCTAAGGTCAAAAATACAAATCCAAGGGAAGTAATAAGCTTTAAAGGGAAATAATTATTCAATATTGAACATAGTAACTTGATATTTGGCATGCATGTGTATCTCATGGAGCTGCACATTTTGAGTGGTGAATCTACAGTCACGGTAGTGGCTTTTAATTATTTGCTACTAAAAATAGAGATTTGTTAGAGACAATTATTTTCAAGGGAAGTAATTTATATAATTATAAATCTCAGATTATATATTTCCTTACCAAGAATTTAAGTTCTTTTCACAGTTATTGTACAGATTTTTTATTTTGATTATTTATAACTCAAATGATTGATTTGTCAAAGTTTTTTTAAAATGATATAATTATCATTTCTTTTCTGTACTAATTTGTGAATGGTAGGGTTTATTACATTCCCGTGGACTTATGCTCATAAATACATGATGAACTCTGGCTATGATCTCTTTGATAAACCACAGGCCTTGGTTGTCAGTGATGTCTGACTTGATCATTTTTGACTGACTACAGCCCCCCCCCCCCCACTGGTTGGATTGGACAAAATCCAAGGGAAGTAATAAGCTTTAAAGGGAGATGATAACTATACCTGCCAAATGATAAATAGAAATTTTATTTTAAAGCGGCGCAGTAGGGGGGATTGTGTTTTTGACGAACACATATCTTGTTTTAATTTTACTTCTGGTCTTATTTTGGTATTACTCATCACTTGGTTGCATTGCATTTTGGCGGTAATGACTGATTCATCCTGATCAGGTAGAGAAACTTTTATAACCAAACATGCAATCACAGGATTGTGACCAAGCCAGTAAAAACATTGTCATGGATACAGAAAAAACAACTGGCAAATGTTTTAATGTATTTTTTTTACAAATCATTTAACTAAACATGACATGAACAATTTGTTTTCATTTTATTATTTGAATGGATAGCAACTATGCATGATCAGCAATTAATTCTATTACATTCTTTTACATCAATGTTTAATTAATATTTAAAATGCAATATATACTAAACATTTATATCTGTTTTCATGAGTATTTTTAGTAGAACTTGTTCAGGGATACACATTAAATGTACACATGTAAAAACTGTTACCACAATAGAACAAACAAATACATTTTATTACCATCTTGAAAACTAAAAGATCATTCGTCTGGGGCTGTGTAAATGAACAAAAGATTTCAGTTTTTCAATGGATATTAAATCTGTAACAATTTAAATTGGCACATGATATAAAAAACAACAACAATAAAAACCATCGAAACTTGCAGTTTTCCAGGCATACCCATATTCTTATATTTTATGCTCTAATTGCAAAGAGAACATTGTACACATTCGCCCGAGCACGTTTAATTATGCGCATAATTATTTACTATTGATCACAGGCTACTTGTCTATTGTCCATGTTTGGAACCAGTATTCATTGAATCTCTGGTATAATTTTGTCAGTGCTAGCTCAAAGAGCCGGTAGAATGGCGGTCTTAGTACTTGCGTCGAGTCTGCTCGGTCAGCCATGTGAGCCCATCTTCCACCCCACTGAGATTTTCTATGGAGCAATTCCAGACCTTAGAAAGAAAGGAAGAGTTTACCAGTCTATGCAAGTAAATGTACAACATATCAAGTCAAATTTTCATTTAAGGTGGAAGTACTGGTTCAATTACTTTTAGTATTAATTTTACAGCTAAAGGAATGATAGCAAAAATGCTAAAATTATATATTCACATACATTTTACATTATATATATACTTTTAAAAAGCCAAGATTTTGAGTATTTCTATCTCAATTCTAAATCTAAAGATTACTGGTAAATATATTCATATGCCCATTCATTCACAGCAATACTGACACATTAAATAAAAGCTTCAATGATATAATTATATGCACATGCCCATACCCATAATTTCACCCTTATTTTTATACATACCTGCCAAGGTCTGTTCAGTTTTGATAACGCCAGTCTCTCTACAACCTCGAAACAGGATATGCGTGGTGTGGTCTGCTCAGGTGTGGTGGAAAGGACAAGCACAGGGACATGGGTAGCAGACCAACGCTCATTCACCATTGCAAGGAGCTCACTCAAGCCAGATTCAACTGAAAAAAATAATTATTATAAAATATTTGAGGTATTTTATATACAGTAGTTCATGTACTTAAATTAGGGTCATATTTACAATGTTATATAAATACAGAATAATCTTCAGGACTCTTCTGAGGCTATGTTAATTTATATACTTCAGGACTCAAATTGGTGAATTAAGTGAATATTAAAATGCATTGAAAATACCTAAAAATGAAGTAGTGTTAAAGACACAGTCTATATAAAGTAAGTATAAAATAAGATGCACTTATTCAAAAATGTTCTATGCACATTTTAAGATATAAAATATATACATAAATGAAACTTCTACACTAAAAAACTCAGTCTTCTGAGCCTATTCAAACCTTAATTTGATCTTAAGACACGAAGTTTAGAAGTGTTTACCTTTTAACTTAAAAGTGCTCACTCTGGCCTTCAGATAATAAAAGCCATAATTTTTTTCTTAAACAATCTTAAAAGTTTTAAGATTGTTTTTTCATACTAATGAACAAAATACTAAAATCTTAAGTGTAACTGCAACAAAAACACCAGTACATACCAGCAGGACACTCAGCAGATGCGTCAACCACATAGATGAATCCATCAACAGTCTCGCAGAAATCTTGCACAGCAGGCATCATTTCATACTTGTCGTTGCCTGAGGCGTCTTCCTTCACCCGCATCATTTTGTGTTGGCGGACGTTGTATACCTTTTCCCGCTCTTTCTCAGTATTAGAGTATAACACAGACAGATGTAAGAGAGCTCCTCCCGGACTCTTCAAAGTGATGCCACCTCCAACACCTACCGTGTCAACAAGATTTCTTTATAACAGTCCAAAGTAACTTCATACTGGGCAAGCATTTATATTATTTATTGTATAAAAGCAAAAACAGTTAGTTCAGTGAGTAGTTGTGCAAGGTCTGGGAAATGAATTGTCAAGCTTGTGCCAGAGCAAGTGAAGACAAGAGAAATGTTATCAAACTTTATGCGATAAGTATGCTATATGCTCACTGTACAAACAAGTAGCAAACAGACTTATCAAAACAGTCATTTAAAGGTCTATAACTGTTACCAAACCTGTGACACAAGTGAGTCCTTTGTGTGATTCATAAAAAATACTTCCTAAGAACACAAGAAACTCTTAGTCTTGAATCTGCAAGTCATGTTTTTATTTCAGCATCATGTTTAATTTGTGTAAAAATAGACATGGACATTAAACATAATAATTGTTTTAGATTATGGTATACAAATAACAAAGCAAATATAGAGCTTACCATCAAATTTGCCTGGAAACATTGCCATTTTCGTGAAGTCTGACTCATGTATAAGCTGTCGAACTATGCCGCTAGTGTGACTTTCCAGGCCTGGTCCAAACATGGCAAACATTGGTGTCTTCTTTGGGAAAAGGTACCGTAACATGCTTGTTACGTTGCTGAACATGGCATTGTTCTGATGCATAAGCTTCTTTACTCCAGGAGAGCACCTCAGATATCTGTTAAAAAGGCAAAAAGATTCAATAAATTTGATATTGGTGGTTTATTTACCATAAATATGTGGTAAAAAGTTGGAAATGCCTTTACAGTCAAAATGCTTATTGTCCCCTACGGGTGAAAGCGGAGGGGACTTATGGTATTGCGCTCTGTCTGTCTGTCTGTGTCTGTCTGTCAGTTTGTCTGTCACACTTTTATGGATCCTGCGATAACTTTAAAAGTTCTTAATATTTTTTCATGAAACTTAAAATATGGATAGATGGCAATATGGAGATTATGCACGTCATTTTATTTTGTTCCTACGTAATTAATTTTGGTTGCTATGGCAACAAATATATATTTGTTTTTTAATTCTGACAAATGGTGGAGTTTCACCGGTAGTGGTCCATATTAATTGGCAATCTCTTGTTGTTCTTTTTATTATTAACCTTAGACCTTAATATTTACCAGTATATAATTGCTGCAATGAGAAACCCAGACTTAATGAATAAATGTCATAGTGAATCAGCCTGTGAAGTACACACAAGCTCATTGAGGTATTTTGATGTATTAGTTTTCTCCCTCCCTCCTACAATTAAATAGCCAGTACAGAATGTAAGTTTTAGGTAGTTTTAGCTTACATTTCTTTATTGGACCACTCTGATTCAACTTCTTTGTAGATGGCAGGATTTGTATTGTGACCAATAACATCCCACTGGTGAATGTCCTGAGCTAACAGTCTGGCCCAAAGAAGATTGTCTTCTGTGATGTCATACCAACTGCGACAGACAGTAGAGGCTCTGCATAGTTCTGTGGCAGTTAGGTAGGAAAATATGTGAAGCCTTACATCTACCTGTAAAGAAAATAATAGGCTTATGATAATATGCAAGAGTTTGATATGAATACAATCTGATTTGAAAAGACAATATGATGTCATACAAGATAAAAAAATTAACCTGTCCTGAATGTAAGTTGATTTCATTATAAGTTTAATATTTTTATCTTCCATTGTATAGCTACTGCATGCCTTAATCATTTCTTTGGAAATAATAAAGAAAGCATGCACCTAATGGGCACAAACATACCAACAATATAAACAAGGGACAAAATTGTCACAAAACCAGGTTTTCATTGTGAAAAAAAAATCTGATAAAGGGAGAAAACTCAAACTGAACTTTTGAAATGACCAAAAAAAATTAACCCCCTTTGTAAGTTTTTTTTTTTTTTTAATCTATTTTTAGTCGTGGCGACCTTGACATTGGAGATATTGACGTGATTCTTTCGTGGGACACACCGTCCCATGATGGTGAACAAATGTGCCAAATGATTTTAAAATCTCACAATGAATGACATAGTTATGGCCAGGACAAGCTCATTTATGGCCATTTTTGACCTTTGAACTCAAAGTGTGACCTTGACCTTGGAGATATCGACGTAATTATTTCGCGCGACACACCGTCCAATGATGGTGAACAAATGTGCCAAATGATTTTAAAATCTGACAATGAACGACATAGTTATGGCCCGGACAAGCTTATTCCGCCAGCCCGCCAGCCCGCCCGCCAGCCAGCCAGCCAGCCAGCCAGCCCGCCCGCATTCGCCAATCTAATAACCAGTTTTTTCCTTCGGAAAACCTGGTTAATAAAATATATTGAGCATTGATGATATTATATGATTAGAAGAAACAATCGAACAGTTAAATTTTAAAACCATTTACATGTATAAAAATACTATACAGTACTGATAGTGATTTAATTGTATAAACACTTACTGGTAAGCACTCAAATCCAGACTGCTGTTGACTCTTGTCTTCTTGGTCTTCTTTTAGTTGCACCTGACAGTGTCGCTGCTTTATCAAGTACTGTTGCAAACCGCCGGAACAGACACTATGTGACCCCATCTCCTCTCCCATGTGTTTTTTATACTTCTTAATCAACAGTCTGAAATACATAGCACTGCTATGGTCAATCAGTGAAACTTCTGTAGCATGTTCGATCTTTGTATGTCTGAACTCGACAATAGACAATGCTTGTGGCTGTGTTGTAAATATTTCTTCCTTATTAATATTACTCAACCCCATTTCAAATCCATTGAATGAATTAGGTATTGACTGAACAGCAATCATTTTGTTTAAAGGATCTGTTACTATCATATGTAGAAAGAACAATGACCAATCGTGTGTGCACATACCATTTTATAACATAAACATGGTGACTTTTTTTAACGCGTGTATTCATGAAATGTCGAAACTTCCTACGTGTCCGGAAGATGTGTCATCATTATGTTTGTTTACATTCACGACGTTCTTACTTCCGGTTTTATTTTCGATTCAGAACGAGTCAACTTCCTTTTAGTTGTCGAACTGGCCCAAAATGGTTGGTTTGTAATGTTTATCACTTACATCTGTTTACATCCTTTTATGTAAAGAACAAACATGCAGATTTATACAATAATTAAGTGGACAAAACTTTCAATCACAGTTTAAGTGTCTTCATTAGCCAAAATTATACCACGAATGTGGTTTAATTGCACCGAAAATACAACTACTGTTGTTTTGAATTAAGCATAACATATCTGTGTTCGTTTGTCGGCTTTTAATTGTGACGAGTACTTTTTAACATCATTCTAAATATTTCATGTTTATGTGACATAAGCTGAATCAAATCCTCATTCCGTCACACGTTACTTTGTTCTTTTCATACATCGCGAAAATATGTGACACTGTCAACATGTTTGTCGGGTATTAGCTTTATGAAAGAAAATATGCGTGCTTACATCGCAGTGCCCCAGACAATTATTCGCGGAAAAGGGTTTTTCACCCATTGATTTTGAAAAATAGGGTGATTTCATTCTCGAAATAGGGTAAATGAGTTATAAAAACGCTTACCTCAAAATCATTGCTGCTTTACTTCAGTTGAAGCTGCACCCTTCTATCTATCCATATATACTGCCAAGCGCCCTTTAGAGCATTATAGGCAGAGGGTTATTATCGAGTCCGTTTCCTGGGAAGAACCAGTACTAGGTGTCTATGGAGGAGATAACGAGAACGCTCCCCGAGTGGGGAGCGAACCCACGAACTCCCGATCACTAGGCGGACACCTCATCCACTACACCATCGCGAGCCTTGTCAATAGAACAGTTAACTATCATAATAAACTTTAATACACTGATGTTTCATAACATCTTTAATACTTGAAACTGTCCATAATATACACTTCAAACTTAAAAAAAAGATGTTGACCGGCATCTTTGTTTCTGTCAAAAATATCAACTGATATTTTGGCGCAACAATAGCGGACATCTTTTGACCACTCTTAGACATGTTTATTTCGCATCATAAGAGAAACTGAAAGTACAGACGCTTTACAAATACATGCACAACTAGAAATGGCGCGGCAGAGGCCGACGCGTATCCCCACGCCGAATGTTTGACCTAGGTGTGCCCCAGGGTTGGTAATGGGGCCATGCATAGCTGAGATTGACCGTATTGTCATAAGAGAAGTTCATCATCAATTAGAAGTGAATTGGTGTAGAAATGAAGAAGTTATAGTAAAAGGCAATTTTGGGTGGGTGTGACATATGTGGGCAGGGCGCCCCAGGGTTGGTAATTGTGCCATGCATAGTTGAGATTGACCGTATTGTCATAAGAGAGGTTCAGTATCAATTTGAAGTGAATCGGTGTAGAAATGAAGAAATTATAGTAAAAGGCAATTTTGGGTGGGTGTGGTCTATGTGGGCGGGGCGCCCCAGGGTTGGTAATGGGGCCATGCATAGTTGAGATTGACTGTATTGTCATAAGAGAAGTTCAATATCAATTTGAAGTGAATCGGTGTAGAAATGAAGAAATTATAGTAAAGGCAATTTTGGGTGGGTGTGGTCTATGTGGGCGGGGCCCCAGGGTTGGTTATGGGGCCATGCATAGTTGAGATTGACCCTAATGTCATAAGAGAAGTTCAGTATCAATTTGAAGTGAATCCGTGTAGAAATGAAAAAATTATAGTAAATGGAATTTTTTGGTGGGTGTGGCCTATGTGGGCGGGCGCCCCAGGGTTGGGATTGGGGCCATGCATAGTTGAGATTGACCCTAATGTCATAACAAAAGTTCAGTATCAATTTGAAGTGAATCCGTGTAGAAATGAAAAAATTATAGTAAATGGAAATTTTTGGTGGGTGTGGCCTATGTGGGCGGGGCGCCCCAGGGTTGGGAATGGGGCCATGCATGGTTGAGATTGACCGTATTGTCATAGGTGAGGTCCAGTATCAATTTGAAGTGAATCGGTGTAGAAATAAAGAAGTAAATGTAAAATAACCTAAAAAAATGAGTGATAATTTCTGACGCGGCCCCACCCCAACCCCTATAACTTTTGACCCAGGGGTCAGATCAAAATTCCAAATAGTGCAGGGTCGCACATATGCTCATAGCTACCATGTGTGTAAATTTCAAGGTTCTAGTGCTTTTAGTGTAGGAGGAGATAGTGGCCAGGACGGACGGACAGACGGACGGACGGCGGAGATCACCACAATATCCCCACCTTTTTTTCAAAAAGCGTGGGGATAATGAGCAACAGATTAAAGCCAGATTGAAAAAGCATGTATGTCGACTCGTAAATATTTTGGTCCGAAGCTTTATTTAACTATGAAATCTAGCCAGCACAGCGTTTGAATAACTTTGACTGTTATCCTGCTCTTTCATCCAGGCGCTTGCTAAATGAAACCGTCGCTGCATTACAATAATAATTCCAAAGAGATAGTACCAAAAATGAGCAAAGCATTTTCGATTTAGCTATTGTATCGTACACATAAATTTGACGCATTGGCGTAAAAGTCAAATTGTTTGTGTTTTCAATAAGCATGATATTGTATTCATTTGCGTTTTTAAACATTTTAATTGGGTGAAAGACGCAGATACGCAGCTTATCTGGGGCACTGCATCGCTTGGTAATTTTTACTTTGATGGTTCACGAAAAAACTGAACATGGAAATGTTTTAATGAAGATTGTGATGTTCGCTCTGACAGAGGGTTCCAAAATTGAACAAGGGACTAACTTGTCAATGTTATCTTATATCATCCTTATATTATACAATAAAACTATATTTAATAATAATTGAAAGGACAAGAATGTCCAACAATTGTTAACATATTTGTTCTAACCCTAGTGTTGATTTAAATAAAAAAAAATCAAGTTTCCACTGAAAAACATATTGAAAATGTGCAAATTTGAATCTGCATTATATGAAGCGAAGATTTAGTAAGGTCAATTACATAGTTGACAGCAATAATAGTTAATTCAGGTGGTTTTGCACAGTGTTATGTACAAACGTTTGCTCGCAATGACGAAAGTTAGCTGCTAATAGCAAGGTTCTCAACCATCTGAACTTACCTGGTTTTAGACCTGTCATATTACACTTAAAATGTTTGTTATCTGGTAACTAGTTATTGGTGAATTCATTACAGACAAAGGGAACATCCAGTTTTGGTAAGCGCCATAACAAGACGCACACTCTGTGTCGTCGATGTGGGCGTCGTGCCTTTCACATACAGAAGAAGCGATGTGCATCCTGCAGCTATCCCGCAGCTACTATGAGAAGTTGTGAGTTTAGCATTCCATTTTTGATGCCAAGCTTTCGATTGATAGATGATTGAACCAACATGACCAGTGATTTTTTTTGCCCAAAATTACAGCCAATATTCGGCTGCTTCCCAATTGCAAAAAATTACGTTTTTTCCCAAAAAATTGATTAAAATTTCCCCAAAAAAGACAAAATTTTCCCAATAAAGCCAATAAGATTACAATGTAATTTAGCAATAATTTTGAACGAGTGCCGATCAAGCTTGTCAAGTCGTCGCCGAACGACAACTGACTTACGTATTGTTTGCGAATTTAGCCGAATACGATTTTACGTTGCTATCCACATCTCTCTCAATATTGCGGATTATAACGACGATAGTCGATTTATCCCGATCGTAAACGCCTGTTTTTACACACGTTCAAGATGGCGGCAAGCAGACGAGAAATATGCGATGAGCGGCGAAAAGATAAATAACATTCAAATAAACAACGGATATCATATGGTTATTACGGAATAATTTAATGCGTGTGTCCATTAACGCAAAATACAACGTTTGAGATAAAAACAACTAATATTTATTAGAAATCTTCACAGTGAATGTGCATCACGAAATCAGTGTTGGGAAATTGGCGTTAGTCTACCGGTACTCACAAAGTTAATGCATTTAAGATGAGTATCGTTCGAAAATGGAAAGAGACAAACATGATATGATTTATATGTTAGTGGATCTGTGTATAATCAGATTCATATGCATATTCTGCTTTATTATGTTTGTCACGCTTTACAGTTTACTGAAATAGCATTGAACGGAAGATGTCTAGTGCAAGATGTTGAAAGGTAAAGAAATGAAATAAATTATTTTAACTCCATTTATTACATCATTGACATAGCAAGACCACTAAAGCGTGTTTTTTTCAAATATTTTTTAATGTTTTCACCATATGATATTTAATTAAAAAAAAAATACTGAATTAAATTCTTACTGTTAAAGAGGTTATGATTAAATGGTATATTTAAGAATCTATATAGATTATTGCAAGTTCAATATGCATGTGGAAGGATATTAACTTTACATTGACTTCATTGTAAGAACACATTAAATTAGCACTTTATAATATAAAAATGCTGTCAAACATACTCAAATTATTTTAATTCTGTTCTTATAATCATATTTATA
Source organism: Dreissena polymorpha (assembly GCF_020536995.1). Taxonomy (NCBI): domain Eukaryota; kingdom Metazoa; phylum Mollusca; class Bivalvia; order Myida; family Dreissenidae; genus Dreissena; species Dreissena polymorpha. The sequence goes on from NC_068370.1 coordinate 33,997,853, forward strand.
ATGTCTCCGAATTTCATGGTTTATCGCGATATTTTTCCCAATTTCATGGTTTATAGCGCTATTTTTCCCAATTTCATGGTTTATCGCACTATTTTTCCCAATTTCATGGTTTATCGCGCTAATTTTCCCAATCCAAATGGCAAAGGCTGTAACAAAAAAAAAAAAAAAAAATCACTGATGACTGTTATTCTGGAGGGTTTTTTAACTGTCAGTTCTCTCAGTCAGGTACTCCCAAACTTCTGTTAATGCAATCTCTGCGTAGAACATGCTGTTCATCAATCGTCGGGTATCTCGTGATAACTGATATTCATGATGAACTTTTGATAGCTTATTTTCTCGTTCTATATGCTTTAAAATATTGAAAATGGACTATTATATCATTGGTTGTTTCTCATCACTAAAACAAAATAAAGTAAAATACATCTAATTCATTATGAAAAAATGAGAGTGTTTAGTTTAAGCAGTGTTTTTTTTTCAGTTTTGGGGGAAGGGGGTCGGGTCCCCTGAGGGGGGGGGGGGAAATTCAGGCGTAAAAGGGGAAAAGGGGGAAATTTCTATGCTTAGCTAGTTACAGTACAAAATCAAGTTTTAACACTATAATTCACCATACAGAGGGAGAAAAACATAATTCAAACTCTTTTATTCATAAACATGTTATGTTCATGTTCAAAGTTCAACATTTCTGGGCTTTTCAGCGAATTTATCAATTATTCTGGTGACCTCTTCACTAAGTCTCTCCGTGTGCAGACAAAGTCTGATCAGGGACTCCAGTGTAGCTTCCCCAAGCCTGTTTCTCTGTGGCGTGCAAAGCAGGTTGAGCAAACTAAACAGTTTTTCAACACTCTCTTGACCGGACGTTTCTGGCGTTTCACTGCCGGCATTTGAAGAAGACTGACTTTTAAGTTGTACTTGTTTGAAAAGAATATCAATTTATTTTTAAGTTAAAACAGATTTGTCAATTTTTTTACGATAGCTTTTGTTGTTGTGCGACATGATGGAATACGTATGGTTTGCGGTAGATGTTGTACAGCGAAAGTCGTGATAGTGAACTATGTATGGTTTGCGGTAAAGGCTAAAATAAAGTAAACACGCGAATGAAGTTCAGGAAAATTGTAGTAAATTCGTAACAAAAGACGTATTTAAATGAGGTATAGATTAAAATTGAAAAACACTTCCTAGAGGGGAATTTAAAAAATATTTGGGGGAAAAATATATACTCAAAAGATGGAGGAATGGGGCCGAATAACGCCGAATATTTCATCCAAAAAAAACACTGTTAAGATCTTTCTGATGCAATACTCAGAGCTCCAGATAAGGGTCGTTTTTTCATTATTACGAATTATTTTCAAGTCCGTTACGTATTTATTTTAAAATCTTGTCGTACCATAAGAATTACAAAATCAAGTTACGAATATTATTGTTACATCGGTTCGTATCGATTTTTATTGATTTCTTTTCGCGTATTAAAGATCTTTGCGGTGCTTACATAGAATGGTTAACGGGTTTGTTTAACAAAGCGCATTTTTTCCAATAAAAGCGGCGTATACAGTCTATCTGTCAAAAAACAATGGTAGCGCCCAGAGAGCGTCCTAAAAAACTGCAAAGCGTCCAAAAACACGCTTTTAACATATTGTACGCAAAGTGAGCCAAAGTTAAATGTTTAGAAAGACATAGAAAAGATCTTATACGATGTTGTATGTTCAGTTTCCGACTCAGTCGGAAAAGCTAAAGAAAAACGCGACACGACGGGTCCAAACTTAAACACACAAAAAAGAAAACATTGAACGAGTGGAAGGGACAAGTCCCGTGGCTAATCGTTAAAAAGATTGAAGGGGAGACCGGTTTTAATTGTGAAATATGTAAAAATTCATCTGAGGCATGCAATCTAAGCATGGTTTTGGCATATAAAGGCATTTGAAAAATAAAATTGTATAATACTGAAAAGACACTGTTGAACTCGTAGAAATAAAGTTGCTAGTATGTTAATTTTGATTTTTTTGCATGAAAATAACCATTATTATTTATTTTTAGGTCATTTATAAAAAATAAGAATTATTTTCCAAAACTTAGTAGTAACGTTAAGAATAAAATTTCAGAGTTAAGAATTCGTTTTGAAAATCTGGTAGTAATTTAAGAATTTCACAAAACCTTATCTGGAGCTCTGAATACTATTTATTTGGATCTTTGCCTTTCAGTGCTTTAAAATGCTTCTTTTAGAAATTATTAATTGAAATCATTGTTAAATATTGTCAAAGGTTATAGTGCAATCAATTTGACCATAACCATTTCGTGTTTCATATTGCATGTTGAAATGTTTACTTTTCAGACAACTGGAGTGAGAAGGCCAAGCGCAGGAAGACAACGGGAACCGGTCGCATGAGTTATCTTAAAAAGGTTCACAGGCGCTTTAGGTAAACATTTGGAGCAGACGAATGGCTATAGTGCTCCAGCTAGGCATATTATATTTTAAAAACTAGTATAAAATGCCCAACAACTATTTAATTTACAAAATAAGTAGCTACAAAACAAATTGACTTCTAAGCATTCAAATTGAAATCTCGTCTGCATTTGTATTAAATTATTTGCATGTTACTTTTGTCAGAGTCAAATTTAAAATGTTTTTGGGGGGTCTATAAGACAGTTTTTTAGAGTTGGGTTTGAAAAATAAAAAGTTAACAGAATATTTTTTAGCCGGATTTTTTTCGAAAAAATCTCGGCTTATAGATTGATGTTGTCGGGCGGGCGGGGTGGCGGCGTGCTCGAAAATGTTAAAGTTCTTATTTCATGGTATAACTTTGGTATGCTTGGACCTAGAGTCTTCAAACTTGACATGAAGGTTGGCCAGGATTAACAGATGACCACTGGTCATTTCAAGGTCATTCATTTGAAGGTCAAGGTCACTGTGACCTTCAATATAAAAAATGTTAAAGTTGTTATAACTTTGGTATGCTTGGACCTAGAGTCTTGAAACTTGACATGAAGGTTGGCCATAACTAGTTAGTAACCACTGGTCATTTCAAGGTCATTCATTTGAAGGTCAAGGTCACTGTGACCTTGAATGTAAAAATGTTTAAGTTCTTATTTCATGGTATAACTTTGGTATGCTTGGACCTAGAGTCTTCAAACTTGACATGAAGGTTGGCCAGGATTAACAGATGACCACTGGTCATTTCAAGGTCATTCATTTGAAGGTGAAGGTCACTGTGACCTTCAATATAAAAATGTTAAAGTTGTTATAACTTTGGTATGCTTGGACCTAGAGTCTTGAAACTTGACATGAAGGTTGGCCAGAACTAGTAAGTAACCACTGGACATTTCAAGGTCATTCATTTGAAGGTCAAGGTCACTGTGACCTTGAATGTAAAAATGTTAAAGTTGTTATAACTTTGGTATGCTTGGACCTAGAGTCTTGAAACTTGACATGAAGGTTGGCCAGAACTAGTAAGTAACCACTGGACATTTCAAGGTCATTCATTTGAAGGTCAAGGTCACTGTGACCTTGAATGTAAAAATGTTAAAGTTCTTATTTCATGTTATAACTTTGGTATGCTTGTACCTAGAGTCTTCAAACTTGAAATAAAGATTGGCCAGTACTAGAAGATGACCACTGGTCATTTCAATGTCATTCATTTGAAGGTCAAGGTCACTGTGACCTTAAATGTTAAAATGTTAAAATTGTTATAACTTTGGTATGCTTGGACATAGAGTCTTCAAACTTGACATGAAGGTTTGCAAGCACACTTAGATGACCACTGGTCATTTCAAGGTCATTCATTCTAAGGTCAAGGTCACTGTGACCTTGAATGTAAAAATGTTAAAGTTCTTATAACTTTGGTAGGTAAAAATGTTAAAGTTCTTATTCCATGTTATAACTTTGGTATGCTTGTACCTAGAGTCTTCAAACTTGACATAAAGGTTGGCCAGTACTAGAAGATCACCACTGCTCATTTCAATGTCATTCATTTGAAGGTCAAGGTCACTGTGACCTTCAATGTTAAAATGTTAAAATTGTTATAACTTTGGTATGCTTGGACCTAGACATACTGTGTAGGTATGTGAAAGCAAAACAATAAATAGTATTATTTCATCTAAGTTTATTTTCTTACATTTGATAATGAAATTGATGGAAACTTCAAACAATATGTTACTAATTTGCTAATAAAAAAATTGAGATCAAACTTTCCTAATTGTCAATTCAAGTTCATATTTGTGACCTTAAATGTTATTGTTGTTCATGTATATGCATGCATTCAAAACATAACACAAGGTTTGCTCATGCCTTGAAAAGTACTTACATTTCATTTTGACCTTTGAACAATATTTCAGTAATTTAAGTATTGCATTGACAAAAACACGAAAGGTACTTTCCTGTCATTTAAATCAAAAATCCGGCTTCAATGCGGTCATCTCCGACCGCGGAACTCTTGTTTTTTTTTAAATTTTATTAACATAATAAAATAGGCCTCATCAAATGAGAACAGTTTATTTATTGAATAAATTATATGTTGTTTTTAAAAGTGGTAATGTAATTTGCATTATTTAGCCATTCAATTGAGATGGCCATGTTAAATGGAACGCCTGTAATAGGGTAAAACCGCATTTTTATACGCCGTTTAAAAAAAACGGGACGTATTAAAGTTTCACCTTGGCGGCGGGCGGCGTCCACGGCAGTTTCTGCTCTCTAATTATCCCCCGCCATGGGCGGGTCATTTTTCCTTATATGGCTATAGTAAAATCTTGTTAACACTCTAGGGGACACATTTATTGTCTGTTCTTCATAACACTTGGTCAGAAGATTCATCCCAATAATATCTTGGACGAGTTCGAAAATGATGCTGGTTGGTTGAAAAACATGGCCGCCTAGGGGCAGGGCATTTTTCCTTACATGTATATGGCTATAGTAAAACCTTGTTAACACTTTAGAGGCCACATTAATAGTCCTATCTTCATGAAACTAGCTCAGAAGATTTGTGCCACTGATATCTTGGATGAGTTAAAAAATGGTAACCTTTGCTTGAAAAACATGGCTGCCAAGGGGCTGGGCATTTTTCCTTATATGGCTATATATATGGCTATAGTAAAATCTTGTCAACACTCTAGAGGCCACATTTATTGTCCTATCTTCATGAAACTTGGTCAGAAGATTCATCCCAATAATATCTTGGACGAGTTTGAAAATGATGATGGTTGGTTGAAAAACATGGCCGCCAGGGGGCGGGGCATTTTTCCTTATATGGCTATAGTAAAACCTTAACACTCTAGAGGCCACATTTATTGTCCAATCTTGATGAAATATGGTCAGAAGATTTGTCTTAATGATATCTTGGATGAGTTCGAAAACGGTTACGTTTGCTTGAAAAACATGGCCGCCAAGGGGCGGGGCAGTTTTCCTTATATGGCTATATAAGGCTATAGTAAAATCTTGTTAGCACTCTAGAGGCCACATTTATAGTTTGATCTTCATGAAACTTGGTCAGAAGATTCATCCCAATAATATCTTGGACGAGTTCAAAAATGATGCCGGTTGGTTGAAAAACATGGCCACCACAGGGACGGGGCTATTTTCCTTATATGGCTGTAGTAAAACCTTGTTAACACTCTAGAGGTCACATTTATTTTCTGATCATCATGAAACTTGGTCAAAAGATTTGTCCCAATGATATCTTGGATGAGTTTGAAAATGGTTTTGGTTGCTTTAAAAACATGGCCACCAGGGGCGGGGTATTTTTCCTTATATGGCTTTATATGGCTATAGTAAAACCTTGTTAACACTCTAGAGGCCTCATTTATTGTCCAATCTTCATGAAATTTGGTCAGAAGATTAGTCTTATTGATATCTCGGATGAGTTTGAAAATAATTATGTTTGCTTGGAAAAACTGGCTTCCAGGGGGGGGGGGGGGGGGGGCATTTTTCCTTACATGGCTATAGTAAAATCTTGTTAACACTCTTGAGGCCACATTTACTGTCCGATCTTCAAGAAACTTGGTCAGAAGATCCATCCCGATAATATCTTGGACAAGTTCGAAAATGATGTTGGTTGGTTGAAAAACATGGCTTCCAGGGGGCGGGGCATTTTCCTTATATGGCTATAGTAAAACCTTGAAAACACTTTCAGGCCGGCCCTCTTGTTATACTAGAAAATTGAAAATTTTGGTTAAGTTTTGTGTTTAGGTCCATTTTATTCCTTAAGTATCAAAGCTATTGCTTTCATACTTGCAACACTTACTAACTATCATATGGGGACTGTGCAGGCAAAATTATGTAACTCTGACTTGCATTCTGACAGAATTATGTGCCCTTTTTATATTTAGAAAATTGAAAATTTGGTTAAGTTTAGTGTTTAGGTCCACTTTATTGCTAAAGTATCAAAGCTATTGCTTTCATACTTGCAACACTTTCTAACTATCATAAGGGGACTGGGAAGGCAAAGTTATGTAACTCTGACTGGCATTTTGACGGAATTATGGGCCCTTTATATTAGAAAATTGAAAATGTGGTTAAGTTTTGTGTTTGGTCCGCTTTACCCCTAAAGTATCATAGATACCGTAGGTTTCCACGTTTAGCGCGCTCCCGTGTATAGCGCGCAGGCTGTTTTTTAAATGCAAAAATGGAGAAATAAATATTTAAAGACATTAAAACCACCAAATCCGACCGAAAACGGCCGCCATTTTACTATTGCACAATCCAATAATCCGGGGCATTGGAAAGCTTAATTAAGCATTCAAAATAGGAAGCGTCATTATGATTAGGAGCATGGGTTGCATAGCACTATACTTTTCTGACAATTGTGTAATTTTCTAGCAAAAGTTTAACAGTCCAAGTGCATTTCGTGAAAAACGAGAGAAAATAAGAATTAGTGAACATCGTGTGATTTTTCCTCGGGGAAAGCATGGGCATTACCAGTAAATTTGAATGTTGCATGGGAGACAGGGATACAGTTGTTGAGTTACACCACTGTTGAACATTCAATATTTATACACACAAAATGCAATTGCATATCTTCACTTTCTCAAGTGTCAATTAGTGTCTCAAATGTCAATTAGCGTCTTAACAAGTCGTGGCACATATTACTCAATAACATCTGCCAATTACGAAGTGCAAAAAGACCCCCTTTCACACCTACCGTTACCCGCAAAAAAGACCTCGTTTGCACCTACCCTTGCCTGCTCTCTGGAATTTCGACAACAATCCCCATCGGAATTCATCAAAAAAGAAGTGTAAAAACACGTACGAAAAAATGTCCGCAAGTTTATTCAAACAAATTTATTTTTGACCAAAACTTCTTCTACCGCATTCATATCTACCAGTAGCGACTTCTTGTTGTTTCGACAATGGCCCCTCAGTCTGTATGATTATAGGGTGGTAGTTTTCTTGAAAAAATCATGGCAGCCATTTTGATTATTTATGATTACACAACATATTTTTTACCAATTTAGCAGCCAGGATAGCGTTGTATCAATGTATAGCGCGCACCAGCTTTTTAATTTGAATTTTGGAGGTAAAACACTGCGCGCTATACTTGGAAACCTACGGTATTGCTTTCATGCTTGGAACACTCGCAAACTTATATAAGGGGACAGTAAAGGACAAGTTGCATAACTGGTTGTCATTTTTACGGAATTATGGCCCTTTTTTGACTTAGTAACTTTGAATATATTGTTAAATTTTGTGTTTAGATCCACGTTACTTCCAAAGTATCAAGGCTATTGCTTTCAAACTTCAAATACTTTCATGCTATCATGAGGGTACTGTACCTGGCAAGTTGAATTTTACCTTGACCTTTGAATGACCTTGACTCTCAAGGTCAAATTATTAAATTTTGCTAAAATTGCCTTAACTTCTTTATTTATGATTAGATTTGATTGATACTTCAAAACAACTCTTACCTGACATACCACAATAGACTTTTTTTCTTAAAGATCATCTAATAAATGACAACCACACCCTAACACTATACCCCCCCCCCACCCCCATCCCCCCAAAAAAATTGCATTTTTGGAAGAAAATGTAATAAATGACCACACCCCCACACTATACAGCCCCCCCCCCCCCCCCCCCCCTCTGTCTCTGTTCATGACTGTAATCAATCTACTACAGTACACTCCACGCGTTTTCCCCAAAAAACGCGCTCCCTCCGCGGGTTTTTTCTGCTAGCGAGTGTTCACGCGGCGTTGAGAGAGCGAGGTGAACTCGATAAAATGCTCGGCGTTACGCCGCGTTCGCTTATTCCCGCGGCGTGTATTGCTTTAGCCTAGTCGGTAAATGCAGACAATTTCCGTTCTTATCGGTGACCGCCGCGCAACGCCGCATTAGCAGTGTGCTTCTGGGCATGCCAAAAAATAAAAACATTGTTATAATAAATTGTTTAAATACTAGTACATGTATAAAAAAGATAATTGTATAGAAAATTAATACGTATAAAAATTATGTTTTTTAATTCACAGGTACGTCTACAATATGTATGAATATAAGACATTTGACAAATTAATATTTAAATCATAACACATATAAGACAAGAATAAATGTACCATAAAATTTCCAAATGAGAATAATAATTAGTAATCCGAAACAGACTACGATTTTTAATGTTAACACGACGTTTACAAATGCTTCCAATATACAGTCATCATGTATATTTCCCGACAAAAGCGCGCGAAAATTATGCTGCATTGTACAAGGTATACTCCTGCAAAGCGTGCGTGTATTGATTTTTTTGACACAAACATTATAGCGCAGAGACATTGAATTTTGTTGATTTCGGTTAAAAGTTTCTTTGGTATTTTTTAACAAAATTATATCGCGAATAAGTTGATATTTCCTCCAAAATAATTTCAAATCATACACGCCGAATCTTTATCGTTACGGTATTTTAGTAGAGTAATTATTTTAACAGTAATTGTTCTGTTAACTGATTAAAGAAGACATTGGGCGGAACTGGATTTTAAGTGTTTGACGTTATGAAAACACGCAAAGCTAGTCTACTGACCTATTGTGTAGACTGCTGTCTGCGGTGTTTTGACAAAAGGGATTAACATGTGTGAATGTCACTCTGCCGATTTGGTCCATAATTACTGGTAAACATTGTTTTGAATGTCGACGCAACAAGAATACAACTGTGAATATTAAATGCAACTATCGACCCAATAGTTACCACCTTCTTTTAGCAATCAATGGAATAACCTAACTTCAAAGAGAAAATAAATGCATTAGCGAGCAGAGAATTGACTTTGTTGCGACAATTAAGACCATTCCTTATGCATTCGTTGAACGTGTTTACTTGAGTAAGTTAAAATGCCTTTAGACAGGAAGCGGCTTTTCTTTGATTACGTCAAACTGTCAATTCACACAGATTTGCGAGATTTTTAGGGTCCTTGGTCATTTGTTTACGTGTTCAGTATAGAAAATCACCTGCTAACATGAAAACTTTGGATTAAATTATCAAACTAAAAACAATGTTGCAAACTGTGATTATATAAATTGGTAAGTATTAGTTAAAACACGACGTTTTGTTTGTCGTAAATCAACGAGTTTTCTATACAACAACAACTACTTCTACAACCACGTCGGGATCGATCTATCTTGGTTGTTTTTTTTAATTGTAAATATTATACTACATGTACATGTATGTACTTGTAATAAATGTAATTTTATTTGAAAATCAGGAAGTCAAACAAAATTAAATTGATCGTTATCTCGTAAAACGCGGAGTTTCCCCCGCGTTGCCAACGCCGAGGGCCGCCGCGTCGGCTTATCAGTTTTGCCGATCGTTAACCGCCGCGTCCAAAATCATGCAAACGCAGCGTCTGGCGGGATTTTCTTAATCTCCCTCCAGGTCAATCACCGCGGAGTATGGAGGGAAATAGGGGAAAACGCGTGGAGTGTACTGTATTACTAGAAAATCATTGGTTTATTGGTATACACCAAGAAAGTAGTAGAATATTTGCTGAAAACATAAGAATTTTGATTAAATTTTGTGTTTTCTATAATTTCTAGAGTGGTTACGGGTAACCGACCGTACTGATATATTAACTGACAAACAAAAAGACAGAAAAGCTTTCATATTTCAAGTGAAATTATCATTATATCAAATGAAAAGCAAAATCATACATTATCAACCAGTAATAGTCAGTAACCTCAAAATCTTGGGTGCAGTCATCTTGTTTTTGGGAAATCACCATAAGCTGTTTCTTTTTGTATACCAATATGGAAATTATCTAAAAGTAATATTACCTTGATTTTGGTCAGGAACTCTTTATATAATTGCTAGAAAAGAGGTCTCACATTTAGCCCATGAAACATTAAAAAGTCATACTTCAGTATATCCTTTATTAAGTTCTGTTTAATCAATTCCTTTTACTTGACCACCCACTTATTTTGGGAATTCTGACACATATCTGATAAATTGAGTTATTTCGTTTTATTAATAATTATACCCCCATTATATATAGGAGTTACTTTGTCAGTCTGGGTGTGCTGAAATTTAATCTGATCTTTACCAAACTTGGTCAGAAGTTGTATCTAGTTAATGTCTAGGTCACATTTGAATATGTGTCATGCCGGGCCAAAAACTAGGTCACTGGGTCACTTAGTGCGTTTTTAACCGAAAGTGTGTCCGAACCATAACTATGTAATTTTTATACGCCCGTTTTTAAAAACGGGACGTATTATAGTTTCACTCTTGGCGGGCGGCTCTCTAATTCAAATACTTTTCATCAGATATTCACCAAACTTGGTCAGAAGTTGTATCTAGTTAATATCTAGGTCAAGTTCGAATATGGGTCATGCCGGGTCAAAAACTAGGTCATGGGGTCACTTAGTGCATTTCAAGGATTTAGCATGGTGTCCGCTCTCTCATTGAAGTAGTTTTCATCAGATCTTCACCTAATTTGGTCAGAAGTTGTGTCTAAATGATATCTAGGTCAAGTTCAAATATGGGTTGTGCCGGATCAAAAACAAGGTTACGAGGTCACTTCGTGCATTTCAGGCATTGAGCATGGTGTCTGCTCTTTCATTGAAGTAGTTTTCATCCGATCTTCACCAAATTTGGTCAGATAATTTATCAAGACAATATCTAGGTCAAGTTCGAATATGGGTTATGCTGGGTCAAAAACTAGGTCACGGGGTTACTAAGTGCTTTTCAAATATTTAGCAAGGTGTCCGCTCTCTAATTGAAGTAGTTTTCATCCGATCTTAACCAAATATGGTCAGTAGTTGTGTCTAAAGGACATCTTGGTCAAGTTCAAATACCGTAGGTTTCCACGTATAGCGCGCTCCCTTGTATAGCGCGCAGGCTGTTTTTTAAATGCAAAAATGGAGAAAAAAAATATTTAAAGACAATAAAACCACCAAATCAGACCGAAAATGGCCGCCATTTTACTATTGCACAATCCAATAATCCTGGGCATTGGAAAGCTTAATTAAGCATTCAAAATAGGAAGCGTCATTATGATTAGGAGCATGGGTTGCATAGCACTATACTTTTCTGACAATTTTGTAATTTTCTAGCAAAAGATTAACAGTCCACGTGCATTTCGTGAAAAACGTGAAAAATAAGAATTAGTGTACATCGTGTGATTTTTATGTCCCCCACTATAGTAGTGGGGGACATATTGTTTTTGCCCTGTCTGTTGGTCTGTTGGTTGGTCTGTTGGTTTGCGCCAACTTTAACATTTGCAATAACTTTTGCAATATTGAAGATAGCAACTTGATATTTGGCATGCATATGTATCTCATGGAGCTGCACATTTTGATTGGTGAAAGGTCATGGTCATCCTTCAAGGTCAAAGGTCAAATATATGGGTCAAAATCGCTCATTTAATGTACACGTTTGCAATATTTCAATATTCAAGATAGCAACTTGATATTTGGCATGCATGTGTATCTCATGGAGCTGCACATTTTGAGTGGTGAAAGGTCAAGGTCATCCTTCAAGGTCAGAGGTCAAATATATGTGGCCGAAATCGCTCATTTTATGAGTACTTTTACAATATTGAAGATAGCAATTTGATATTTGGCATGCATGTGTATCTCATGGAGCTGCACATTTTGAGTTGTGAAAGGTCAAGGTTATCCTTCAAGGTCAAATATATGGGTCAAAATTGCTCATGTAATGTCACTTCTGCAATATTGAAGCTAGCAATTTTATATTTTTCATGCATGTGTATCTCATGGAGCTGCACATTTTGAGTGGTGAAGGGTCAAGGTCATCCTTCAAGGTCAAACGTCATATACGGGGACATAGTGTTTCACAAACACATCTTGTTCCTCAGGGAAAGCATGGGCATTACAGGTAAATTTGAATGTCGCATGGGAGACAGGGATACAGTTGTTGAGGTACACCACTGTTGAACGTTCATTATTTATACACACAAAATGCAATTGCATATTTTCACGTTCTCAAGTGTCAATTAGTGTCTCAAATGTCAATTAGCGTCTTAACAAGTCGTGGAACATATTACTCATTAACATCTGCCAATTACGAAGTGCAAAATGACCCCCTTTCACACCTACCGTTACCCGCAAAAAAGACCTTGTTGGCACCTACCCTTGCCTGCTCTCCGGAATGTCGACAACAATCCCCATCGGAATTCATCAATAAAGAAGTGTACAAACACAAACAAAGAAATGTCCGCAAGTTTATTCAAACAAATTTATTTTTTACCAAAACTTCTTCTACCGCATTCATATCTACCAGTAGCGTCTTCTTGTTGTTTCGACAATGGCGCCTCAGTCTGTACGATTATAGGGTGGTAGTTTTCTGGAAAAAAACATGGCGGCCATTTTGATTATTTACAATTACACAACATATTTTTTACCAATTTAGCAGCTAGGATAGCGTTGTATCAATGTATAGCGCGCACCAGCTTTTTAATTTGAATTTTGGAGGTAAAACACTGCGCGCTATACGTGGATATTACAGTATGGGTCATTCCGGGTTAAAATTTAGGTAACTTAGTGCATTTCAAGCATTTAGCATGGTGTCCAAAACCTTCAAATGGGCGTATCTTGTGACAGTTTGGCACTCTTGTTTTAAAAATGACTTGGTACAATTGTTCACCATCATTAGATGGTGTGTTGCGCGAAAGAATTATGTCATATCCAAGGTCTTGAACTTGAAGTAACTTTGTCGAGTATTGTGAGACTTTAGAATCATTTGGCATATTTGTTTACCATCATTGGACGGTGTGTTGCGGGAAAATTATGTCGATATATCAAAGTCAAGGTTACACTTTGAGTTCAAATTTCAAAAATGGCCATAAATGAGCTTGTCCGGGCCATAACTATGTTTTTCATTGTGAGATTTTAAAATCATTTGGCACATTTGTTCACAATCATTGTACGGTGTGTCATGCGAAAGAATTACATCAATATCTCCAAGATAGTATTACATGCATGAACGTAATTTACTACTTCAAGTCTCACTTTGAGTTCAAAAGTAAAAAATGGCCATAAATGAGCTTGTCCAGGCCATAACTATGTCATTCATTGTGAGTTTTTTAAATGACTGTACATTAATTTTGTTCACAGTCATCGGAGGGCGTGTCATACGAAAGAATTCAAGAGTTCAAAGGTCAAAATGATAATGGCATAATAATTCTTAAAAATCGCCATACATTAGATTCCCTTGTTTTGTGCAGACAGCATGCAAAATATTCTGTGTCAATGCAGAATGTGGGGGTATATGTAATGTCTGTGACAAAGCTCTAGTTTTGTATGGACAACAAGGATTCTCACTACTCTGAACTGTTGTTTCAGGAATGGTTTCCGTGAGGGCACTCAGCCAAAGCCCAGACGATCAGGGGCTGCAGCTCCATCAACAGCAGTAGCGAAATAAGTTCTTCTGTGTATAAACTATTAAAAGAGAAAAAGAAGCGCTGTCTTTTTTATCTGTCAGTAATAAATTTGGCAAGAATCTGTGTACTGTGCATTCACAATTGTTTGTCACGTGGTGTCGCTTTGTCTGGTGATGGATGACAGAAACATGCGCTGCATTGAGTCTTTTTAAGTGCTGAATGTTTCATCCAAGTATATTAGTACCTTTTGAGAATATGCATGCTCCAGTTTTAATGTTGGACAGACTGATGGGCAAACAGGTGGGGAGATTAACATGTCAGATAGAAATGACAGACATATGGTGAAAGCATTAAGGGCCTAGTAACATTATTACAAGGGTAATGGAGTCTCATCGAAAGTGTTTTTTGTTAAAAAAGGTCGGATAGTATTACATGCATGAACATAATTTACTACTGCAAGTGCATAATCTATCCGATAATCAATGTTAGATCTATTATCACAATCGAAACTATTCATAGGGATGTTTATATTTGAATTGACAGTATATAAAGTGACTTAGGGTAATGAACCTATTTATTTCCTTGTTACAAACTTGTTTAACATACCTTAAATCGATTGGCGCCTTTCTTTTGAATTAACAATTATACTAAATTGCATATTTGTAGGTCAGAGGTTTCTCTAGAAATTGAGTGCAAACAAATGGTGAAAGGACCGACCCACCGGCGAACTTGTGTTTTGTCCATCTATCTATCCAACAGGATATAATATGATTGGCATGTATATCATTGTGCAGCTGAGCTCAAAGCGACTTACCATTAAACACTAGTTTTCAGAGAACACTTTGAGTTAAGAATTATGAAACAACACTATTTATGAACAATTAGCAACTTCAGTAGAAGTGGTACTTCCTCTCCAAGTGTTTGCATCTTTAAAACAATTCCTAAGCATTTGCCACGCATGCTTAAACACATCAGTGTTTCAACAAGTTCGGCTTCTTCTCAACATAACTCATTCGCATAGAAAACCATACAATGTCTGATTTGTTGGTCTCTTGCTGCAATATCTTGTGGCACATCTTTTCCAGAAAAACCAATATTCGTGAAAGTAAACACCCTGCGGCCATTTAGGTGTGTGCAAAGAAATATAAATGTATTACTTTTAAAATTACCTATACTTAAGAGTATAATCTCACATGTATCTGTTATTGTAACAGATCTTTGACCATCGGTAAAAATTCGGTCGTGTATTATCAACAAATTGCCCGGTTTACCGATAAGTATTCAAAGTTTTTAATATTAATATTTAGTACTTTGAGAAATCGCAGGCTAAAATTTTGTGGACTGCGGACTAGCCCCCCCCCCATTGTCAACTGGGTCATGCGAGTTGTGTATCGTGTTATTTCTTAAAAGTTGACCCAGCATTTGTAAAAATATATCAAGACATACATTTCCAGAAAGGAAATTCATTTCTTTGTTGAATAAGACCGAGATCGTAATCGCCGCACACTTGATGAAGATATGGCTGTTCAAAGCGATGCACCCCGTTCTGGGGTGATTTTGAGTTGCATACCTTGTTATATATATATTTGATAGTGATTTTTTTTTCAGAAAAGATAATTTTTCGTTATAATATGATTATTTATCATTCAAAATGATGTTTCACTAATTAATATCATAGCAACACGCTAACTACCTGTGCTTTATGGACGGCCCAAAGACGAACATTCAAATAGAAGGACAGATTGACAGAACATGGCGTAACGATATAACTTGTCTTGGAATTGAAAGTATTTCATTATTGACAAAGCGTATGACGTACCATTTGGGTCAAAAGTCAACAAGACCTACTAGGTAAAAAGAGAAATTTACGTCGACGTACAATATGTACTTCGACTTAAAAAATTGTACGTCGACGTACGATTTTTACCGACCCTTGAGTGTTAGCCAATCAGAAGACCCCTTACATCTGTTGCTTTGATCCGCATGTAAAACATTCACGGTGCTATTTTCAGACTCTATACGATTTTTATTTCAAATTTTGATTCCATATTATTTTGCCTAAGCTTTCTAAGCAATCGTGTTGCCACAATAATACAGCGGAAGTCTACACTGTGTATTAGCAACCTGCTGTGGTGATCCCTATCCATTTGAACGTCAAGTTATGACATATAGATCAGACATCGGCCGGCTGTCTACTAAAGTGTATAATATTTATTATTTAAATCGATTTTAGATAAATACTGTGGTAGATACTTATTTTAAATTCTTTGTTTTTTTTTGTTTTTTTTTTTAATTTCAATTTTGATATTTTTATTCATCTTGTCCTCAATTAAAAAAGAGATTTAAAGCATTTATTGTGAATATATCTGAAGGAAAAGCGGCTCAAGAGACGAGTGTTTTGATTGGCTGTTCAGACAATTTGTACGTCGACGTACAAAAATGTACGTCGACGTACAAATATATATGTCGAAGTGTATTTCATAATTGTACGTCGACGTACAATTTTTGTACGAATATGTACGTCGACGTATATTTCTCTTTTTACCTTGTATGTCTTGTTGACTGTCGACCCAAATGGTATTCCATACAAAGCGTAGTTAAATCAAGTGTTTCTACGACCGTTCAAACACTTTGCCGAGTACACGTCAAGCTGTTTTACACGGACTACTTGATGTCGAAAATCTAGCACTATTGATCATAAGCATTGTGAGCACAGAAAAGCACTGACAACAAAATGGTTGCGAGTTTTAAGGTTTTCACGTGGTGTGCACTAATTATCATTTGCATTTATGGAAACAAAAGCGACATCTTTAGTGAACGGATTTCAAGAATGGAACAGCGCATGGTGGAAGACATTCGTCTTTTAATGGCAGAATTAAAAGAGGATTTAGAGTCGATTAGAAATATGAGTGACTTCATGTCTGCGGCTGTCGCATGGAACCGTAAACCTGGTGAAGATGTGGTGTCCAAAACAACTTTTGCGCACTCAGAAACTCCCATCGGACAACAACTTGTGCGATTGAAAAGGGGGTTTTCTGTTGAAAAACGTTTTATGCGAAGTGTAGAAAGTCAGCTTAAGTGTCACACCGATTCTGAAATTCAAAGAAACATGCTCCTTAGTGAAGCAGGAAACAGAACTGCGTCCTATATTGAATCATTGATAACTACGGTCAATGGCTTTTCATCTGTAAAAAAGGACGTACACGAGATCAAAACTATCCTAGAGACTCGAATAGGAAATAAAGTTGATGAAAAGGACAACGCCTTCACAGATTGTTTAGACTTGCTCAGGCACGGGTATACTTCTAATGGTGTTTACTCCATCCATCCAACGTCTGTATGGAGGCCACTTCAAGTCTACTGCGACCAAACAACGGCTGGAGGTGGGTGGACCGTGATCCAAAGACGTCAAGACGGTTCAGAAAACTTCACCAGGCCCTGGATCGATTATGCTTATGGATTCGGATCCCTGCAAGGTGAATTCTGGCTCGGGAATGAGTTCATTCACCGCCTTACTACAACCGTACCCAATGAACTGAGAATTGAGTTGCAGGATTTTGAAAACGACTGTCGCGTGGCGGAGTACGGTCGCTTCGTTGTGGGACCAGAATCAGATCTTTATAGATCATCGATTAAATTCTTCAGTGGGAATGTCACAGATTCGTTTTCTTCACACAATGGTATGCAGTTTTCGGCTGCTGACAGTGGCCCATCAAAGGGATGTGCAGTGTCCTACAAAGGCGGGTTCTGGTACGACAAGTGTCATCTCGTGAACATAAACGGGCTATACCTTAAAGGAAAACACGATTCCGATGCTGACGGTGTTAACTGGCATGGATTTAGGGGACATCATTATTCTCTAAAATTCTCCGAAATGAAAATCCGACCTCATTAAACATCAGTTGTCAAGAGTTAAAAATGACTACCATAGACGGTGTTTTGTGCATCTGATATTTCAACCAGAAAAAGTATTGGGATCAATGGTTCGAAATGTGTTTTGTCGTTATAGCTTAAATTTAAAAATTGTTAAGGAATATATTCTATATATTTTGATTATTTACTTATGGTAAGAATGTATAAGATAAACCATTAATTTAATATTGAGTTTATATAAATGCACACCTTCCAAAAAACTTCCATAACTTAATACATCAAGCTGGATAGTGCCGGCTATGTTGACATAGCGGACGTCGCAAGCTAGATGTTGGAGCCCAAAAGAGTCCTGCCTCCTCCACCGGACGCAACAAGGAGCCCGAAAGACGGGTACTTTACACTGATAACTGCATCACTTCCAAGGGACTGTCTGAACCACTTAAAGCAATGGACACTGAGTTACTTTCAGCGTGTTTCACTTCGTCCGCAACACTTGTGGCAACCGAGATTTCAATGCACAAATTTTCAAGATTGTAAACAGGGAAGAGTAGTCTATATTGTCAACGATAAATACAAGAAGGCAATTGAAATATTGTCTATAAGTTGAAGAACACTGAATACAACATATAGCTGAATATCGTGGTTTTTATGCAATTTGAACGTTATTTGTATTCTATCAAAAATGTATATATTGATTGTAAGTTCTACTCCTTAATCGCTCAGCTCGATGTATAAAGGTCGGGTAAAAAACTTGTATTGCCTTCAATATGATAGTTAAATGTGTGCCATGTGAAAAGGTCATTTGAACTTGTTTTAAGCGAACTTAAAGTTTATAGCTATCAAGATTTTTTGAGGTGAATTGTTGGCAATATGTGCGTTTTTACGATTGTGGCTCTGATTTAATTTAATTTGCGGTATTGACAACAAAGTATATGTTAACAAAAGTTTATATTTGAGTAATAAACATTAATGAAATAGAATACACTATTTGCATTCAATGTTTATGATGGCTAGAGTGAGATAACTTTTGTTAATTTTTCTTATATTTACATGCAGGATACTGTAAAAGTAGATGTTTTACTTATGCTTCCTTTCGTTATGTGATATATACCAATGTCTTCTTGAGTTGAATGAACTGTACGTGTGTTTGCAAATTTATATATTACTTACGTGTAGTGTAGTGACATGCGGAAAGTACTAAGTTACTTTAATGTTATTATTTGGGGTAAAATCAACCCATGCTTTGAGTATATTTTCCCGAGTGAAACGATTTATTGCTAACAGTGGTTTCTATATTTTATGTTGTTGAATTACGTTTTGAAATTCGACTTGACATCCGCATACCAATTCAGTTAAGCATAATAAAACAGGATGATTTTGTTACCGGTATATGTTGCGCTAATTTAAAAATCCAAATGAGGTCTTTGCATTTCGTAAAAAAGTTTCACGTCGTGGGTAAAATCGCAACATTTATACGTGTGTTCATATTAAGCAGCATAAATAATAAAATTCAGACGTTTTGTTAACATTAAAAATATTACTACTTACGAGTGTTGGCCTGAAATTCAGAATGTTTTGCTTACAACTGTTTGAGTAAAATCTAATTGTGTACTAACATTATTTTTAGCGTTATTAAATAACTTTGGTTACATTGACAAAGCAGATTATCCAATACTTTAATTGTTAATTGTAATTATGTATTAATAGTGCTTCATCCGTATTCACGTTTATGAGTAACATTCCATGTATGTAGGTGCCTGAAGCTACTTGAGCGGAGTGCATGTTTATATGAGAGGTGTCCACGTCTATATGCTTTTAATATATGAGAGGTGTCCACGTCTATATGCTTTTAATATATGAGAGGTGTCCACGTCTATATGCTTTTAATATATGAGAGGTGTCCACGTCAAAAAGCTTTTATTTGCCTGAGATAAATTAACTTGAAATCCAGAAAAGTATGCATTCCTGTGAAAAAGAACTATATATATGCACATTTATTCGAAGCTATTTTTCCTAATATCTCGGAACTATTATTTCGACGTTATATATCATGAGTAAATGCACTGCAGAACATGAATGCCGATGTTATACATCATCGAGACATTACTTAATTGTTAATCGTTTACATGGATTTCAATATTATTTTTTATAGGTTAATGAACTGTATTGAGCACGTGTATTTGGATGTTATATATTACTGGATTGCGTGAATTGAACATAGGGCATATGTATTTCGATGTTCCCTTTTCCTCATGAAAATGTAAACATTCTAACAAAAATGTACAAATGTACAAATGTACTGATTTGGGTGTCAAACCCACTGAGATAAATGAACGGTATATTGAACAAATGTATTTTGATTTTAGTTTTTGCTGAGATAAATTAACTTTTGAAAGTGGATTGCTTTGTTTATTTTTATTTTTGCTGAGATAAATGAACTGTTAAGTGTACACATGTGTTTTGATGTTAATTTGTGCTTTTGTGGTGAGATAAATAAACTGTATATTGTGCACTGATATTTGGATTTATGTTTTACCTGAGTAAAAGAATTATAAATCGTGCCTATGCATATTTATTTTATATCTTATTATAACTGTGACCCTCCTTTTTAGCTCACCTGAGCACAATTTGCTCATGGTGAGCTTTTGTGATCGCTTTTTGTCCGTCGTGCGTCGTCCGTCGTCAACATTTTATGTTTGCTTGAAAAACATGGCTTCCAATGGAGGGGGGGGGGGATTTTTCCTTATACGGCTATAGTAAAATCTTGTTAACACTATAGTTTTATTTAATTCAGTTGCCAAATCTTTATGAAATTTGGTCAGAACATTTGTGTCCTGTGAAGTAAAGTTTGGTTTTATTATGTCAGTATTATGTACCATTTACTGTTTTATTTAATTTTTCATAGCACAGAATTTTCATAATTAACAACTGTTTTAGTCATTATAACTTATGGTTAGCCTATCAACTAAGAGAAAGCTGAAATGAAGACATAATGTACACAATTTTGCAGTATCTATCTCCATTGTTTAACCTGCTGAGTCATATTCCCCTAGTTCTGCTCTATAATTTTTTAGACCCCAGATATTGATCATTGCTGTATGTAACTATTTACCACTCAGCTTACTGACCCTCTCACTGTATGTCAGATGTTAATATTAGTGGTAAGTAATAAAAGCTGGTTGAACTGTTTGATATATTTTATTTCACAGTGGGAGTATTTAATGCATGTTTTTAACAATTAACAAAAAATATGTATTTTAAATGGGAACTTCATATTTTTAATCATATCAAAACAAGATTCCATAATGATTCACAGGAAGCAAATCAACTCAGCTGTACTGCATACATGCTCAGGAACAAGGATAAACCTGTTTAGTGCCAACTTTCGCTGCCAACAAAGCACGAGCTTTACGTGTCAGGACGCGGAACTATCGATACAAACTGCAAGGGTAATTGCACGACGGCAAGGGTTTGAGTTACCACAAACCTGATTATTGACAGTATGTCACACCTTAAGCATAATAAATATGCTTGTGTACATGATAATAATTTAGAATTATTACCTGATTTGCCATCAACAACCCTTATCCAGTGGCCTACGGCTTAGTCGCAGACATTCCTCTACCTGAAAAAGTCAAAATACCCAATAGAAATAGGTATAAAATGAAAACAAAAACATGCATTTATGTACTAAAGAAAGATCCAATTTCATCCAAGACAATAAACACATTAGTAAAAATGAGAGATCAAAGATACTCGGAAGTGTAGAAATCAATAAGCTTCCAATAAAAGAAATGAGGTAGCATGTAGTTACAGGGGCAGAATGGCAGCTCAGATCAATGCAGGCTTCCTGAAAGGGGCTTCTAGTACTTCTTCTGGGGATACAGCTTCCAGCAGAATTCTCAACACAACAAATATTATTGATCCATATCACTGTCTAAACTTTAAACATGTCCGCCATTCCATGTCGGTGAAATGAGGCTCTTTTTAAATGTTCATGCTTTACGCACAAGCTTTTGTTGCGTTACTGGATCACGGAGTCCCTGGCGTTAAATTCTGACTACATGTAGCACATAAACGCTACACGGTCAACCAATATGCCTTTGAATTTAAGTCGGAAAGCAATTTCGCTCTTATTCGGCTATATAATAGTTGGGGGTCAACTTGAATAACAACTATTCCAGGTCAAGTAATCTGAATTGATGCATTTAATGCACTTATATTCTTCTCTTTTGCTAAGAAATGACAACAAATTAGCTTTCACAGTCATATTTTGCACTTGCAGATGATATTTCAATTTTACCTGAAGTTAGTTTATATCACAACATACTAAAAGATTTCCTACACAAATTCAATTTGGGTACGAAAACAAATTTAGGTACGAAAAAAATTGGGGAAGAAAAAATTATGCCAAAAAAAATTTGGTTACGAAATAAAGTTTTAGTACCAAAAAAAATTTTGGTACGAACAAATGGGTACGAAACAATTGGGTACGACCAAAATTTTGGTAGAAAAAAAAAATTGGGTACGAACAAAAAATTGGGAACGAACAAATTTGGTTACGAAAAAAATTTTGATACAATTTCTAGTTTTGTTATGTGCACTTTCAATAAAAGGTTTAAGATAGTAGTCAGTGAAAGATTCAATAATACAAGCACATTCATATAGTGTGTCAGATTGAAGTAAAATAAGTTGACATTCCTTATCAATATGCGCCAGCGAAGAAACAGAAAGAGAGCAAAGTGCATTTAGTAATTTATGTTTACCAACATTTTGTAATAATGTGTAGCAGTCATTTAAAGAAAGCAGACGTTTAAATTTACGCCTTATGTTACCATTCTTCTTTATGCCGTGTGAACGTTTATTTCTTAGACGTTTACTTAACAGAGAAAATGAATTAATTAATGGATTTTTAGAAAAAGTTCCAACATTTAAAATGTTATCATTTAATCCAAGTGGGTAAGCTGTTTGCAAACGTTTAATCCATTCAAATTCCGACATGCACCTTGCTTTTAATTGGTACTGATTTGAAGTACCATTATCAAAAATAAGTTGCTCCACAGGTTGAATAGAAATATTAGTTACGCTATGACCCGTTTTATTAAAGTGCTGGTAAATAAAGTTGTAAAATTTATTGTTATTTTTAATTTAAAAAAAAGTTCCCTAAAACGTGTGTTAAGTGATCTACCAGTCTGCCCAACGTATTGCGCACCACAGCAGGGTACATTTCAAGTAATTACATACAATACATGCATATAATTTCATGAGACATCAGATTTAATGTTAACTGAAAATTTGCGGTTATAAACAGATGAAAGAATACAAAAGGACATATTTAAAAACTTGCAACATAAACACTTCCTGGAGTTGCACTTATTTATTGTAGGATACCGATTACACGGCGCTCGATTACGCAGCGAACTAGAACCCTGCCGCAATCTATCTCCAATGAAAGATGTTCGAAGTAAACTTATTTTGACTGTAGGTTTAGAAAAAAGTAATTTTCTATAATTATACGGCAAATGAATACTACGTGTAATCGGAATTCTCAATGGGGAGAGAACAACTTTAGGGTTTTTTGTTATCAATTTATCCATATATAGTTTATAATTTGGCAAAACCACCAATCTTATAGTTACATTAATACACATTGCCAATTCAACATGCATAAAATAGTAAAAGGCAGCTTGTCAGATAATGGTCTGTAAAAATTGAGTATAACCTGCAGAACTCTTAATTGATGAACAACAAGTTTACTTTTTAAATACAGAGAATGTATAGAATCTAAGTATAAGAAAGGTCTTAAACAGGTTTCTAAAAAAAATAAAAATAGCAATACCGCTACCAGCCTCTGAAGGCTGAAAACATAACAACATCGAAGATGTGTACGGGGATACACGCTACTGCATCCACGCAGCACACATCATACTGTTGTGCAATGCAATATATAAAAAGGATAAATGCATCCAATAAATTTACGTATAAATATATGCATGAATTTTGCTTGTAAAACTTGTGTTGATATAAGTAAACTTTGAAGGTCAATACTATAAATAATTAAACTGTTTTACAATTGTTGTCTCTGGGACTTAGATTAGCGGTATTAAGGGGTAATAAATTGAATAACTAGTATGAATGTGATTGACATGGAATCTTCGTTAATTATGGTAGCCATGGAACTTATTTAAGAGTGCACAAGGACAAAAGGTCAGTAAATCAAGTAGTTTATTTAACCATGCAGACTTTAATTGTGTCGCATCAGTTTCGGCACTATACAATTTAACAAACTGAATGAGTATCAAATAAACCTGTATCACTTTGAATAGAAGGAAGTCCTTTATTAAGAGCAAATTGCAAATCATCAATACACATATCAAGTCCATAATCCATAATCCAAAGCAAGTAATTGGAAAGATAGACATAAATACGCATTTTACCCGTAAACACGATACGATGGTTATATATACTAAAACGCAAATGTTCATGACCTTCATTGCCGACCGGCCTTTGCTCTTGTTGGTGTATCGTTATGGTTCTTCCGTGATTTCTGACCTGATTTGCTCCTGTAGGTATATCGAAGCTGTCCTTCACCTGCTACGCCCAAAGACACAAAACATTTTCTCAGGAAATTGGGCGAAATTTTAGCGTACTAATACATGTTTTTTTACAAAAGCAGTAACGTTGGAATTTTCAGCCTGCATTCGCGTAATGAAAAATTTAAAATGCGAAATTATTCACATTTCATGTTTATTCATTCAATAAAACAAGGTTTTAATCTCTTGAAAAAAATTCTATCGAAAACAGATCAATTTAATTAGCTGTGTGAACATCGCTTGGTATATACTCATTAACGTTTGTGGTGGCAACTGTATTATTAACTTATTCTGAAGCAATCGCTCAGACATCTTAGAAGTTCATTATGATTCCTGAAAGTGATTCATCAAAAAGCGCACTAACTAACGTACTTCTCGTTTAAATAATTGCATTTCGACAATACGATCCACTCGTTTCTTACATTCGTGTA
The DNA here is from genome assembly GCF_020536995.1 of Dreissena polymorpha. Lineage (NCBI taxonomy): Eukaryota > Metazoa > Mollusca > Bivalvia > Myida > Dreissenidae > Dreissena > Dreissena polymorpha. The sequence continues at coordinate 34,022,544 of NC_068370.1, forward strand.
ATACAATTACACCAGAAGAAACGAGGAATATATAATAACTCCATCAAGAAAAACATTCAGTTATCATTTAGAACAAAACATTTGCACTTGAACTTATTCATACGTGGAAGTAAATACGCCTACACGTATAGTACAGTAACGCTAACAATTCTGTTTTATAAAGAAAATTCGATTTTCCAAATTATAAAATAAAATGACCTTCGTATTTGAATAAAATTAATGCAATTCATTACCCATTAGTATCAAAATTTCAATGCCTATTATATTGCACATATATATCGTTATACATTCAATCGCGCTTTGAATGAGATTATTGGAATATTTACACCAAAAGAACGACCCTTCTTCCCCCCCCCCCCTCCCCCCACCCAAACAAAACAAAACAAAACAAGAACGCATTAAAGATTCGATGGCTGTTGACTATTTTTTATCATTATTGTTCCCATCGCCACAGCGATTTTAATGCAAAAACTCGTATTCAGGAATAACAATATTTCAGTATGTAAACTTTTTACATTGATTACTGCAGTTTAGAAAAAATGCATAGTCCAATTACGAAATAGAAAAGTCAGTCCACTTGTTTAGGCGCAATAAATTGTGCTGCTGTGGATATGTGTGATCCGAATATTTATTCGACAATTTTGATTCATAATTACCATACTTGTTTAAGCTGTTTTACGCCATACTGAGTGTTTTCTACAAAACGTTCCAATGGTTTAAGCGTGTCCATGTTTAAAGAATAACCTGGGCGATATACGTTATTATAAGCCGTAGCTCTGGTAAGGTGCATGCACATACGTCTTTCATTTGATATATAGTATCTTTTGAGCAATTTGATTTTACGTGAGTCAATTTTTTTTGGCGACGAAAAAAATGTTGTCTCCGCATTGGTCATTTTATTAATGACGTAATAATTGTATCACATGCCATTGATTAGAATATCGCGGATGTGAACGATCACTTATCGTGGTGTTTTATTAGATAGGAACCGTAAATTTGGTTCGATATTCATTTACATGGACTATGGTATAATTATACTAATTCAGGTATAGACGCTTAAGTTTTAACAATCGTTTATGATCCCTAATAGCAAGTTAAATGTGTTAACTATGTGGCAGCTAATCCGATCATGTTAAATGTTATTGTTACATTTTTAGATGTCGTTTAGCTATTTGTTTGAAAAAGATAACGACTCCGGACTGTCAAATGATACTTTAAAATGTATATTTATGCATACGTATGCTTGTGATGAAATGGTATTTGTGTAAATTCTGTAACTGAAATACATCCAAGTGTTTTTACCTGAGGTACACATTGCGATATTTGATCTTAAAATGTAATATAAGCACAACGAATTTAATGTATATAAAAGACGAGGACCGTCTTTTCACATGTAAAAATCTATAATTAAAGGCAAACAATTAGCTGTTTCAAATGGCTTCACTTATGTAGAAAATGTAATTAATTAGACGAATTCGTTTCTGTCAATGCCGAATATCTTATTGGAAAAGGTCTAAAATCCATAAATATTATAATACACACATCCATATAAATCAAACCCAGTATTGCATGCCAATATTTCGATGTCTGCGTGGGGTCAATCTTAATATACGGATGCACGAAATATTGTGCTTTGACAAGTTACCTGACTTTATATGTATTCATTTAAACTGTTGTATTGTGCTCTTTGGTACAAACTCATGTCATATGAGCACGGGTTAATATGTGGAAGGTGTTTACATTTACAGATAAAATGTTTAACCAAGTTTTAATGTTAAATCATTAAATCAAATAGAATATTCTTTTCAAAATTGTCTGGACGTGTTTGGCTTCACATTTGAAGAAACTGTTGGATAAAAACGGAATTGCATACGTATGTAGCAAATCTTTTCTGATTTTCTTGATGCGTTCCGTTTTGTTAAAAAGTCGGAACGTATGTGTTTTAAACGAAATTAGTTGAATGCATTTAAATAGTTGCATTTTATAAACTCAACATTTAAACACACATTAGCCTATGAACCTTCTCTTGGAAGTTTTCCAAAACAAATTGCCAATTCCTCTTTCAACATTAAGAGAATTAACTATTATATCAGGTTGACATAACACTATAAATTATATTAGCTCTTCTTTACAAATTGGCATGTAAGAGCTATTGAGAATGAGTTCAATTGTGTTACGATATGCCCAGCTTCAACTCGCTGGGTGGGAGGCGATAAGTTATCAAGGCGTTCTAGTATCAAAAACATAGTATGTTTTACTGATTTCATGGAAACTTGATAAATAAATAACACGTGAAAAACCTAACCAGGTATATATGTACAGATTTAACATGCGTTGCAATTGAAACCCTCTTACCTCTCACCAACAACATTTACCGCCTGCAAAACGTTTGAATAAATGTACTGTTTTTATGGCTTTCATTCTCCAATGTTTCGTACAATTTAACTATTTATTATATTCACTTTCCTTAAATTGTAGGCGATTACAACATTAACATTTTAATTGCATGTCCTTCATTTGATAAAATAACAAATAACATATTATAATGTTGTTTATGTTAATATATCCGTAACGAATATGATACTGAGTTATACGAATATGTATCCACGTCTTAAAATGGTACCATAGTGCCACACAAATGATTAATAATTGCCGCACTGTTAGAGTAAACATCTGAAGAAAATAAATAAGCAGTTTTACTCAAATTACGAATTGCTAGCAGAAACGTTGTAAAAAAGAAGAAATCAAAAGTTCCACAACATATTTAACATATTAAGAACCACTTCAAAATGAAACAGAATCAATTCTGCTCTGGATACCAATTTTCGAACGATTATAAAAAAACGACAGCAATAAGTCATGATACCTTATCCCAAACTAAAACTATTATAATGCTAGTGTCAAAACAATACACATGAATTTTTTATCAAAGACAGAAAAATGTTTAAATTAAAGAATCAGAACTATCGCCGGAAACGTAGGAGCGAAGTTGCAAACAATCTAACCTTTAAAAGAAACACCACATACAACAGATAACGCTTCGTTAGCAAACTATGAATATTCACTTTGTAAGCAATTAAAGCAACCGAAGTGAACTCGATGGACCCATAGTCTAGGCCGACAGTCAAGAGATAGTAAGCCAGTGAGACAACAGCTCCATCCAGACCGATGCAAATGCTTAAGACACCCACTTAGCAAGAAATATCATTATGTCATGCAAACTTGTAAAGACTGTTAAAAGAAAAATCTACAACGTGAAACAAGTGGAATTGAAATGTATGTTTGAAATCGAACAAAACAATACCAAGGACCTTTCCATGACGTTTACTTATGAGTGTACATCTTTAAAGTATTCACAATGTAAATAAAGAGCAATCATCCATCTGCCCCTCTGCGTAGGGTAATCATTCATAAGCATTCAATTAAAAATTTACATCTGTTCAAGACATAACAATATCGCCCCAAAAGAGTTATTCCTGAACATCACTACTTTGCTAGATACTGATTGAAAACTGACTTTGTTTGCTGGTGATTAAATGTTTGGAGAAAATCAAATATAATTACTTGAGTTGACATATTGAGGCTCTTTCAGTATTTCATCCGTTTTTATACGTTTTTCAATATCTGTATTTCGAAAATGATCATGTTTCCCTAAATATATGTTTCGTCAAGAAAATTAATCTGTTTCTATTGTCATATTTTATCTGAAATAAAGTGGCTTCGGCATAACTATCCGTTACGTTGCGAATGGATCCATCAACACCTCGATGATTTTCTGGCTTGAAAGACAAAGTCTTCGGCATTCGTGGTCGCGTGATAATTGTTGTACTCCACACGCTGTCAGCGGTAGAGTAACGTATCTTTGTTTAATTATACTTTGTTGGTATAAAAAGAATTTTTTGCTTAATGTCCAGCTGACGTTTCAGTTATTATGTATCTGTTCACTTTGATGTTTTGCATCGTTTTTGTAAGGCTGAGCAAATGCACTTAATGCGAAATTTACTTATGTCTAACAAATTAAACCTGAATGTGATTGGTAAAGGTGATAACTTGAATAAAGCAAAGGTTGGTGCCGTTAAAACCACAATCACATTGATAGGACATATATAGTTTTGAAATTATACCCGACAGGATGAATGCTTTTTTCACTTTTCCAAACTGGAAATAAAGAAATGTATCATCATTCACAATAAAAAGCGATATGAATCCGTTCCGTAAATAATACGTGTCTCTATATCTGACCGTAAACTGTCGTAAACACTTGATAAGATTAATTGTATCAATGCATCACTTGGGACGTTCTTTCGAGAAAGCATCGGTATAACGTGCCTATTGAGTTATGTTTGCGGACATTTTCATTAGGCCAAAACTAGCTTATTATAAACATATGCACGTAATTGTGAAAATAACTTCTGAATACTTTCGTCACGATTTGCCTTCCGTTGAGCGTCATAAACATGTATAGCTTTTATTTCTAACAAGATACATAGATTTTCGAGAACAATTGTGCAACTAATCACGAAACAGTGACAGGCGTGATACGGGTTTCTGACTGTCCATTTTTTTTCTGAACAAGGTTAGTTATGACGTATATGAAACACATCATGTATTTATTCCACAGCATTAGCAATTTCATGTAAAATAGTTAAGTCAAACGAACGTGAGTACAATGTGTAAAATGTCCTTATCACACCTTGCATAATTTTAAAATGCAACGTTTCTGAAATGTAATAACTACCAATCGGGCAATAATTTCTTATATTACATTCGCGTTTGGTTAAACAATAGATCGTCTTTTCCGAAAATTCTGTTGACGCTTATAACTGGTAGGCGCTTATAAAATGGTCAAAACAAGGTTGAGTTTCGATGATTCCGTCAATGCAGCTGCCGGTTAGTGGTCAGTTAGTAGCTGGAAGGCCTCGCTTTTATCATGTATTTCACGAACACATTTGCTCGAATCGTTCGTTGGGGGAGAAATGACAATTTTTACACAAGCTGTATGGAAAGGTCGGGAATGGACCCCGCAAACCTCTGATTCGTAGTTTAGCGCTTTACCAAATGAGCTAGGAGACAATCTATGCATGTGGTATACAAATTGGTCTATTTATGTTAAATCTCTTTACTATAATTGAAAATGGTGGAATTTACAGGAATATATAGTATGCATGTATCATTTGAGGACAGCTGTATAGGCCATATTGAAACCTATAAGAATCGTTAATGTTAATAGAAAACAACTTTTGCTCAAGTACATGGTTAAGCACTCTTTTGTTCTCAAAGCTTACTGTTTAATATTTAAGAATATTTAAGATCTCAAAATATAACCATTTTATTGATGCTTTCCGATGGTTTATAAAGAAATATCAGTGAATTACAACTGATATTGATACGCCCTAGGTGTGATTGTAGCACTTATCTTTTCATGGATTGTGAAGTTATTAATTCTGGTGATATCATGTATATATATATATCATGTATTTCAATCGACACATTTTCACAACTGAGAATATAATATAAAACATTACCAAAACGTTAATCTAGATGTTAGCCATCCATGGGTTTTCTTTTCTTGGTGAACTCCAGTATTAGACAGTTTCTGCCAGTATATCTATTTATTTCCAATTGCACTTTGTAATTTTTGGCAGCCATTTGCTTCCTCGAATTCTTGGAAATTTTCCTTCCACAAGGTCACTTTCAAAGTCCAATCAAAGTCCAATTGTAAACATCAAGATGTATCAATTCAAAGTAAATCCATTTGCAATACTTTATAATTTTCATATTTTGTTGTAAATAAAGCGCCATTTTGTCGTATTGTTATGATGTTTGTTAAATGATATCATGTATCGAACCATTTCTTGGTCATTATTTTGGTCCTTATGTTTGGTCCGTCACGTGAGCGGCCAATTGTGGTCACTGGTACCAAGAATTACGGTCATTAATGACCAAAATCTTGGTCACTGACTAAATTTTGTCACTGTAAGATCTAAAACATAAAGTAAAAAATGAGTCAGTCAAGTTTAAGTCAAGGTCTAGTAGAGACGCATTTCGTTCTAAACAAACAATAATTTGTTTTACCTGTAAGTCATTTATGACATCGATTATATAATTTTTATCAATTTGTATTTATATAGTATACGTTAAGTTAACACTGATTTCAAAGTTTTGTAACACTTTTACTGTATTATTTACACATTTGTAAATGAACGCAGAACTGATTTGCTGTGCGTCACAAGCGATATAATTAACACCCTAGTGTATTTGTGGTTAAACTCAACGTTCATTGTGTTTTTTTCACGGGGGATTTTAAACTGCAGTGAAATGTCGTTCAATGAATAAAAGCTCGTTTTGAACGTTTATTTTGACTCAAGTTGTTTTTATTAAAACACGCGATAAAGAAGTACCGGTATACCTCTAACCAGAGGTGCGTAACAATAATTCACTGTTTCAAACAGTGAAGAATAACAGTAAAAACTATCGATTATGTTAATTGTTTGACCGGAACTATTTAATATATATATCTTTGGTTTCCCCATTGAGACCCCGTAATGTTACCAAGGGCGATTACTCTGCATTGTTTTAATAACACACAGAAAAGCTTCCCTTGAATATACATGTAATAACAATTCGGGACGTCCAACAGGGAATACTAATGTCCGGAATGGAACAAATACAAACATAATCACCTGTTAGCATACAATAAATAGAAAATTGGTTGGATTTGCTGGAATATCTATGTTTAATTCACTTGTGATCATAGACAAAGTATATCCCAAATCCAACAAATATACTCTATATATTAAATGTGTTCTTCGTATTCTGTTCTGAATACCAGTTGTTTATCTCCTGGATAATTATTAAAGGTTTTATAACTGTAATACGGAGTTTTAAGGTTTGTTCTTACTTCTAGTAGTTCATGGCGTCGTGGTATTCTGCATCAACTAATTTTCAGACACAATAATTTGCTTATCGTCAATCTTGTTCTCATATTCAACGTACTATTAAATAATATATCTAAAGCTTAACAAGTATCAGCGTGTTTGCCGGTTGATAATTTACAAAGGACTTAGTAAATCTGCAAAATTGCAACGGATATTTAAAAGGTTGAAACATATCACAAGTAAATTAATTGAAAAATAATGTAACGGAAAACGATATGTATGCATTATTTAGGCTGACTGTCTAATTTATAATTAAAAACGATCAGTCTTAATTAGTTTACTAACCTCTCTCAGCGTATGGGGCGAATTCTATAGGCTCGAGATCCTCTCGAGAGAGAGCGAAGAAGGCTCTCTCTACTCTATCTCTATCTCTGCTCTCTCCTCTCTCTCTCTTCTCTCTCTCGTCTCTCTCTCTCTCTCTTTTAAATTTACCATTGTATTAAAAGTTATAAGGTTAAAGGTTCGGGGGTATGTAATTGTGCATCTTAAACAGACTTTCAAATTAAACTCCTGATAGATGGGATGATACTCGTTCGTTTTTCTTTGGCGCTGTATGCAGCATAGGTGCATTGGCTTATTTCCCTCACAGGTACCAATTTATTCACACGCCGGAGAAGAGAGAGCGTGAGATTACCGGGTGATGTTTGCTCAGAAAAATTTAGTGTGATTCAAACTAGCGACCTTCTGCTTTCTTGACCAGCATCCTACTACTAGCCCACTTCTCGAACACTACACCACTTTTGCCACTACTAGACTATTGTTCCAACCACTAGAATACTGTTCCCACCACCGAACTGTTCCCAGTTGTCAGTGTTAGTACAGAAAAATGGTTGATTGGCGATAATTTGACTGTAGCTTTTAAGTATTAAACTTACAAGTCTCAGCGATGATTTGTACGAAAGACCGTGCTGACATTTTAATGAATCAATACATATTTGAAAATACATGCGACCTATTACGTTTGACTTGAAATGTGTTTTTTTTCCATTCAACATATCTATATCAGTAAACATGTTGTCGCATGATAACACATAAACACTCTTTTGAAGAATATTTGTTGGCTTTTTATTTGATAAATAATGTGACATTTCCAAGTCCACACAATACTAAAATTAACTAATATCATTTCCATGACTTCCGTAAAGAGCGGAAGCACTGCAAAGACTACAACGAGATGATCAGTTCCGTCCTATGTTTGATTCTCTACTCTCCTTCTTGACAATAGAGTTCTCTTAAGTATATGTACCGTTATGAAAATTGGGTTCAAATTTGTCGTGTTGATGAGGTCAAACGAATTTGTTAAACAGCATAGATGGATATTCACATCTATCTGATATGTGCACTTTGTCATAAAAAACGAAGACCAATATCAATTAACCACGTCATAATCTGGTCATAATCTGTAATTAAAACAACCTTAACGAATTGCAATCATGCATCTGCTGTCAATAACCAAGAAGTCGTCGATTTCTCCGCGGCTCGATTTACGTAAATATATGGTATGCATTATTACGAAGCGAGCACGAATTGTCATCAAGCGAGGTTACCGATATGGTCAAATTTTAAACCAGATGCAAACATGAATGAAATAATAGTTATTTCATATGTTCTATTTAAACATTTAATATGCTTAAAGTAACAAAAGACAGTGCATAGTAAATATAAGACTGTGAAATTCTAATACAGCTGTTTCTAAGTTTACTTTGCTAAGTAAACAGGAAATTCGCATGATGTTGATAGCAGATTTGGTGAATGTGATGAGCACGTAAATATTTGTACTCTGTGTATTTTGGAATAAAGAACAGAACAGAACAGAACATGTGTGTTATTATGACTTGCACAATGTACATCGTCAATATAACAGAACAAACAAAGCATAATTAAGAACATTCATGTCACGGTAATCATACACTTTCAGTAACTACGGTATAACTGTTTATACGGTATACCTGGTCTTTAGTATAAAACTTATTACATTTGATTGTGATATACATACATATTGTGATATTCAAAATGTTAAAGTATGTGTCCTTGTTTTACGAGGATGAACTTACATTTAACAGTGAGTTTCTTTATTTAATGCGTATTTAATTAAATGAGAAATTTTAAGTAATTTGGGTTTGTTATTAATGCCCAACATTTTCAAAAATTTAAACATCGATGGGCGTTGGTAATAATACTTAGGTACAATTTTTTTTGCGTATCTCCTCTAAAAATGGACATATAAGCATAAAATGATATTCATCTTCAATATCATGTGAATTACAAAATAAACAATAACGCTGATCCCTAGCAATTCTATTTTTACCATATCTACCAGTTTGTATTCTTAGTGGGTGAACCGATAGTCTTAGCCTACAGAAAAACATTCTTAGGCTGCTAGGTAGTAAATCGAGGTATGATTCGTAATGCAAATTGTTTTTGAAAAGTACATAAGTAGTAAGAACATGGTTTGACCGCATGCTCTTGGACCATTCCTGAATAAAATTGTTAATGATACGTTTTTGTAAAATACAAATAAATGATTTAAAATCGACATTTTCAGCGTCTTCAAAAATATTAGAGAAACCATGATTGCTTAGCAATAACTTAACATAATATACCCATTTTTTTTAAGCCAGCGTTACAATCTGCTTTGGCCTGCTCATAAACCTTTTTAATAATAATATTATCTGTATGTATAATTTTACTCCAGTATTTAATAATTTGTATATACCTTGTAATGAACAGAGGGTATCGACCTAACTCCCCATATACGCCCGCATTAGATGTATTAGTTATAAGATTTAAAATACGTTTGCAAAATTTCAGATGTATTCCCTCTAGTTCTTTTGATTGCGTTAATCCCCATACCTCTGCTGTATATTTAAGTATAGAGCCAACAAATGAATAAAAAAGTTGACACAGTATCTTTGGCTTTAGATCGTACTTTTTACAATGTTGCAATAGTACGTTTAATGCCTTAATTGCTTTACCTGCTAAATATTCTTGATTAACCTTAAAACTCCCTGTGTAGTTGAAAACAATGCCAAGATAATTAAAATCGTCTACAACAGTTAATTCTTTGCCATCAAAATTCCATTTTTCATTTGACAATAGTATGCCCTCTTCCTGAAAACCATAATTTTAGTTTTGTCTGTGTTGACAGTAAGTCCCCATGTTTTACAATAAGAGTGCAAAAGATTAATATGGGTTTGCAATTCATCTGGCGATTTCGCAAAAATGGCCATATCGTCTGCAAAAAGTAAAAGCATTAACACAATATCGTCAAATAATAATCCAGAAGAAGGTTCATATTGCAAATAAAGTTCAAGGTCATTAACAAGGAATGAAAACAAGATCGGCGAGATTACCTCCCCCTGTCTTAAACCAACTGCATATTCAAAAAAGTCGGAATAGGTGTTACCTGATTTTACACATGATTTTACTTTATTATACATATCACGTATGATTCTTAACAATTTACGTTGGATTCCGGATTTGTACATTTTCAGCCAAAGGGCATTTCGACAAATTGAGTAAATTGAATAAAATGATATTAGTTTTCGATAATATTTTATTACACTTGGAGCACAGTCTCACTTGCCTCTTTTTTATAACATGTTTTGGCATCGTTCTTGATCGCTCTCTACTGAGGTCTTTGCCCACTTCCTGGGGGAATTAATGGAACACTTTTTGTCTGAAAGACACGTGCTTTTTTCAGGCTTCACAAATTTTATTGGCTTTTTGTTAATTAGGTACTTTTCAAATTGTTAACCTTACTTTCAATAAGATGTGTCTTAATTATGTCTTACACTTAAACCGTATCAGTTCGTGGTCAATGTCATTCGAATAAGAAACTTTAATCCACCGAGACTAATTAAAAGTTTTTTATAAGGCCATCGCTTTAAATGTATTTTTTAAATTGAATATTTGTTTTGTGAAAAATAAATTTAATTCAGTTTTCGATCGAAAACGCATGACACAAAATGTGTATTTGCCTACCGCTTGATTGGCACGAGTTGAGTTAACTAAGATTCACACCATTTTTTCTAGGACATCATGAGCCGTCGCGTCTATAGGTTAAGTCTGTGATTAATCTCAAACCGGTCTTCACCAGGCTGCCTAATACTTTATAAATGCGAATTAGTCAAATCACGACCATCCTACTATTATGGTGACCCATCTGAACATAACACTTCGGCTTTTCAAATGTCCAAGTATATTAAATTTGAGCGACGAATGTTTTATTCGGACTGTTTCTTAATATATGGCAATTTTGTATCAAACCTTTTTAATGTTCTTGGACTCATTACAATTTACTCGACTTTTTTCGGAAAGTCTTCTGAAAGACAGTAATGTATAATTGGCCAAGAGAGGAATTTGCAGAATTTGGAATTCAAGCTGAGAGCTCTAGGAACATGACAAAATTATGAAGAGTTATATCCCAGCTTTCCACATGGAAGCTTTGCCGATCCCATAAAACGACATATACAGAAGCGTTGCAGCAGTAGCTGATTGTCAGCTGAAGGAACGCCGAGCAACAGATGAATTCCCGATAAAATAAATATCGACAACAGTAGGTACTCACTCATTGCCACAATGGACTTAAATTGAAGAGGAAGAGCAATGGAAATATACATAAAACGAGTTTGATATATAACGTGGTCAATACAAACTTAAACACTCGCAAATTAAGTTGTGAGTTTATTGTGAGTATCCTTTCGTTAAACATAATTTAATTATTCTTAACAAATAAGATAATATTTTGGTACATGTTTATTGCAATCTCAGAAGAACAACATCATTTTATATTCGTATTTATAAATGTAATTACATACCCAATACATGTTCTTTAATACTATCTGTTAATTTATTCACGAATGCAAATGACGCCATTAAATTATCAGCTTGTGCATCATTTCAAATGCGAATACATGTATATTGGTAAATATATCTGATGACGCAAGCATATTGAGTAATACAAATGTCTCATATCAAAGATAGGCTAATTAATCCCGAAAGGTCCGCGAAAGTAACAGCCTCTATCGATAACCCATATCGGGGAGCAAGTGACAATTGGCATTGAGTTTTAACTATAAACATTAAAATGTATACCAATGAAACTTTATAAAACAAAATCTGTATATCATCTGATGTTTTGTTTACAATCTTACTTCGACACATATTTAACACATTTACATTCATATGTATTTATTTCACTTTATAAAAAATAGATAGTTTCTATGCAAATCATATCGTAATAATACAATGTGGTCCTGCTCTATTCCATCTTTGATAAGAGTCATTCTCGCCTCACCCCTTTGAACGTCGCACACTCACGGGCTGTTAAATGAGCGTTTTGATTTGTACACATGCTGCTCATCAAAGCAATTCCCGTTCCCGAGGGCATGCGAGTTTGATTTGTGGTCACCATACCGGACGTGCGAGGTTTACAACGGGTACTCCGCCCCATCCCAAACATCACGTAACAAAACAAAAATTAAAAAGCATTCATTAACAATTAAACAATGGATATTTCAACAATAAATAAAAAAATCATCCAAAACGTACTCGATAAATATATGATATTGATCAACGATATCGTGTAGTTATACATTTGAAGCTGTTGATTTGCTAGTAACTTTAAGATATTTTTTGCAATGGAGCGTCATATTGCCGAAAGATAACTAAATTCCCACAAATAACACGATACTGTACTTCTTGAAATGATAAAAAACAAACGCATGCGATCTGTATACGCATTAACGCAATTCAAATGATGGCTAATCAAATACAACACATTAAATACGTCGGTAAAATGGGCATTTTTAAGTAAGAACAGTTTAAAAAAAATTGATGCTATTTGTGTGACGCGCATGCGTACGCTATTGTAAGTTCAAACAAGCTGGCTGATAACACGTTACCAAGATATTTGATTGACAATAGAATGTACTCTCAATGAGTTATCCACGCCAATTAGGATCGCTTACGGGAGATTGGGTTAGGATGTAAGCATGTGATTTGCGTAATTTTCATCGATAATTCGATCATACGTGAACATTCGTTTAATACCGTCAATAACTTTATTGTTAAATATTTTAACAATTTCAGTGATCATGTTCCACTGTAATTTAATTTAATTTTGTAGTATACGAACCATAAATATGCATGATTGGTAAACGGGGGGGGGGGGATAATGAAAAAAATAGCATGCCCGAGACGGTTTAATGAACAGTGCCAAGGATTCACACGATATATGGATTCCGTAACCAAGAATCTGTAGGTCTATGGACATCATAACATAGACATTGTGAACGATTTTATAATTGTGGGCGACACACTTTTATTACCGTAAATTTCTATCTAAATATTAACACCCAGCGTGATAAGGGCCTAACAGCGCATAAACATTGGGAAAACTTAATAGATGTAATTAAAGGTGGCTTTGCTGTCATCAATTATTTCTTTCTCGTGCGAAGTATAGAGTTTCTCAAGGTGAGGCAAGTTAAAGAAACGCATCTGAATTTCTGTATATATTGTACACTATAGTTTTAAATTGAATACAAACGACAATATATATTATATGATTCATATTGACAGACAGTTTGAACAAAAGTAATTATAACAAATAGAATGCGTTCTGAAGGTTGAGGGTGTTTACTGATGTGTAAACAATACTATTATCCAGTTTTACATTGCACACAATCTCGAATGTGTGCTGATGATTAAGTGTAATATATGATCTAGACACAATAACGTCTGATAAAAAACTATTCAATACAAACATTATATAACATTTAAATAAACAAAACTGAAATGTCAACACATTCATTTTTCTCAAAACTAAAGTTTCCCTTACTAATACTTCCTACGAAATGTTTGTTGAATTCAAATAGTAAGTTGAGTAATTTTTGATCTGTGTAGGTACCATATACGCATATTGTTTGTTTTAAAATGAGTTACTTGTGAACGATTTATAATTGTCACATATTAACAAATATTTTTAGTTAAACTATTATATATAAAAACAATGTAATTTTTATTATCAGTGCTTTGTTGAACAATATGATTTAAGCAATTTGATCAATTTCATGTCAGATTATCTTTAGACATGTTACACTACATGGTATTTGTAATTGTAAGAAGTTGATGATTTATATAATCAATATGTTTAACTCGTAAATACAAAACTTGAAATTCTCAACATAAACATGGTTATGACATATTCCTTTGTGCAAACGTCGGTGCGCAAGCAATTCCAGTTTGAACTTTGTGCGTTGAAACTAAAATATTATGTATCTCCCCCTTGGTGCAAAAAGATACCACGTTCCACTGAAATAAGAAGGCACGTGGTTCCTGTTTGCTTCAATAGGGCGATATATTGTTCTATCAATGATTCATCAAAGAAGGTCATATGATCAAAGTGTGTGTATTCCTTATGGAGTTGTTTTAATGACGTAGAATATAGGTAGGTAAACATTGTCTGGTTTTGGAAGGTTGAAGGACACATACTATCAGTTACGTGCTTATTTATTTGTAGATCCATCATATACCAGCACGAATGCTATTTTTCATTTATGTAGACATATGTGCATAAGTATGATCTGTCAAACTAATTTTTATTTAAGGTAACGTTGAAGTTAAATACCATGAGCAATTCGCCTATTTTACAATAGTTCGATCTATGAGACGGATATGAGCGGTAAGGGCGACTAAATATATTTTAACAATAATCCACGTTGATTGTATTGCATACATTTGCAAAATGAAGCTGACATATATTAAAATATTGTAGTTGTTTTTTCTTCAATATAAAGAAGTGAAACTCCAGCTGCTGGAACAGTATTGAATTCTCATTATACACAATTAGTTGGTACTTTATTTAAGGCAAGGCAAGTGACCAATTGCCAAAACAGCACAAAACAGCACAAAACAGCACAATACAAAATAATGATAACAGTTTTTCCACTCGGAATGTAGTACATGGATTAGATTTAAGCATTCGATATTAAATGTTTTCTACATCCGTATCGCCTAAATCACCGTTAAATTAGTGTATTCCATTTGTAATTACCCGAGAAATAAAGTTGATTAATAGTATGACTGTGCTGTACATGAAATCTTCGTTATTTGTAGCAGCCATGGAACTCATTTAAGAGTTCACGCTGGCAAATGTTCAATAAATCAAGTAGTTTTTATGTAAGTTTTGATTTTATACCATCGGTTTTGGCACGATGTCATTTAAAAACCTGAATGAGCATGAGAGAAAACTTAATCACTAAGAACAGTAACATGCTCTTTGTTAAGAGTATATTGAACATCACCAATACCCACGTCAAGTCCATAATTCAATGCAAGTATTTGGATATTTAATGTAACTAATAGACAAACATACGCATTTTGCCCGTAAAACCTGACACGCTGGTTATATAATACTTTATATGACAATGTCAATGTGTTGAGCTTAACATTTGGTCACGACCTATATTGTTAACCGGCCTTTGCCCTTGTCGGTGCGTCGTTACGGTCCCTCAGTAATTTCTGATCGGCATTTGCTCCTGTATGTGTATCGTAACTGTCCTTAAGTATAGTTGTTTCTCTCTCCAGTCACATGGAGTTTTGTGAACGGAAAAATTTACCCCATTAAAGACAAATTTATCCTGCAAAGACGTAGAGAAATTCGCAATAGAAAATGATGTAGTGTTTCAAAGTAGAATATATACTTGAGATATGGACTATGTTGTCATGATATCTTTTCAACGAGGTTGAATGTTCACAACCTTTATATAGCACCGACAATACACCGCGTGACAAAAAAACCCTCTCAAAACAAACACCACCAAAATAATCTGTCGCTACATAAGTACAAAAATTCAATATTCACTTTGTAAACAACTATAGTAATCGAAGTGCTCTCGACGGAAGGGGTTGTAGCTACGTCGACAGCCAAGAGTAAGCAAGCCAGGAAGACACCAGACCGTCCGGACGGGATTGTCGGTGAAAATGGTACGGAAATCCACTGCTCAAGAAATATCGCTATGCTGTGAAAACATGTAATGACCGTAAAAAACACACAAAAAAACAACAACATGAAACTCGTGCGCAAAGCAACATATATTCATGGAATCAAACAACAAATTACGATGGACTCTTCCATGACGCAAACTAATAAATGAACATCTTTAAAGTATTTACATTATTAATAAAAAAACAAACAATTATCTATCTTCCCCTGGGAAAAGCATTCACAAGAATTGTGTCCAATTTGCAAAGCATTCAATTTAAATTTGACACCGGTTCAAGACTAAACACTATCGCTCCAAAAACAGTTTTAATTACGCATTAGTATTACTGCTTTCGAACCTACTTATTGTAAACTGACTGCGTATGCTAGTGATTAAATGTTTGGTGAAATCTATCAAATAATTCAATTTTTTGAGTGAACATATTGTGACTCTTTCAGGACTTAACCCGTTTTTCACATCTTGCATCATATGCTTATTTCGAACATGGTCATGCTTCTCTTTATATATGTTTCGAAAACAAAACAAAACGTACAGTTTTCTGAATAATCATATACTATGTACATCAGATATAAAGTGGCTTTGGCATAAATATTATTTTTACATTCCAATGGATCAATCAATACGATGTTATTCTGAAATGAAAGATGAATTCATTTACTTCACGGTCGAGTGATGTTTGTACCCCAAAGATTTTCAGCTTTAGCGTAACGTATTATTGTTTCATTAAACCATGTTTGTATGACAAGGCTTTTCTTCTTCATGCTGACGTTTCACTTGTTTTGTATTTTTTAACTTTTTGTTTTGCATTGTTTTTGTAAATCTGAGCAACTACACTTATTACGCAGTTTATATATGTTAAAGAAATAAAACATGAACATGAGTGGCAAAGGTGGAAAAATAAATAAGGCAAATGATGGTACCATTAAATTTTTTATACAAAACCACCTTAAGTAAATCTACTCACACGGTCTGTTTATACACAAAGCAAATGCCTCCGTGTTTCCCGCACACGCATTGCCGTATACAGAAGGACTTGGGTTGGTACATGCCCTGCTCCTCAGCTTCTGACACACTCCACAGGTGACTGAACAGCTCTCCCACGATCCCCAGGTAGACCAGCCGCCATCTTTAATACACATGCAAAAAATTACTTAGCTTTTGTAACGATTGTTAAATAATATCTTTTACAAACCACTATAATTCGATTTCAGTTACATGCAGTTGCAGTTGGAAGTGTTGGTAGTGTATCAATTACAACTTCTTTACTTGATTGTATGATATGCCTTGCAAAGTGTCCTGGAGCAATTTTTGCTGCTCATAATAGGCGCAGGTTTGATTTTCCGGTTTTGGTTAGTGCATTGCTGAACACACAGTTTTGAAACGTTTTGCAATTGTGAAAGCAGTTTTGTTGACTCTTTTCCGGTTTTCGAAAAATGTCTCCTGCACAGTCACACAAACAGGAAGATCTAGTGAACGTGTTCTCCAGGCAACCTGCAACGCCCACGATGCCCTTGATCATATTGAAGCAATTGTATCTTTGCTTAAAATATGTAAAATAAATGACAATATGGCCCACATCTTTACTGTGACTGCAATCCATAATTCAGTTTGTTTAAGTCATGAAACGCCTTAAAAGAAAAGAACATTAGATTGTTAGACGTGCTGTTTCATAGAGGAACTCTAAAGCGACCAACAGCTGAAAACATTGCGGGATCTGAACTGGCCTTGTGTCATTTGAAAACCATATTTTCTCGTTCCGGAGAGGATGGCTTTATTGATACTTTAATTGCTAAAACAATGAGGGACTACTAAAAATCACGACCGTAAAAAAATATTTTATCTGAAGTCCCTAAAATCGGTCAGTTTTTCAGTGACGAAAAGTGACGGAACGAGAAAATATGGCTTTCAAATGACACACGGCCAGTCACTCAATGGCTTTATACTGATGCTAAATTGTGAACATCTCGTTGTCATTAATCTGGCGGTTTTTATTAAAGTATAAGTTGTATATTATTGTGCAACATGTTTAAAAAACATGATAACTTTTACATCTTACTGCTACTTAATATTGGGAAAACTTTGACATTTTGTGGTGAACTGCGGCTGCATTCATATGTTACCTTTTGAATTTAGGTGACCTTAAGATTGTATTATTAATGTATTATTATATCAATATTAATTCAAAGTTAGCTGCATTTCTTCATATGTCATGGTTTATAACTGTAGCCTTTAAAAAGCAACTAGAAAAACCCTAAAAACAAGTGATTTACAAATTTATACTTAAATTCAGTGCGTGAAAATTAATGGGGGTAGGCATACTCAAAGTAAATTTCTTAAGATAGGAACGGTAAAACTCCCTGAAATTCATTCAGTGTGTAGAAAATATGTTGTCTTAAATAAATATGTACAATATATGCATTTCATCACACTACAAGTGACATAAAACGAAATTAAAGTTTCTTGTTACTGAACCATTTGTTGTTGTTTTTGCCATTTTATAAAGATAAGTGCAAATATTATTGGAGATCAAAGGCACAATTCGCTTTCAATGATACTATTTTATTCTGTAACTACTAACAAAATCCAATCGAGTACGTTTAGTTAATTGTCAAAATATATGTTTATCTCATAACAAAAACTATATATTTGGATATATGGTAAATCCATAGAAAACGCCCAACGAGTCAAGGGGTAGGTGTATTCAACCAAGTATAACAAGTTAACCGGCTGGTAAAAAGTTTTAAAATTATGCAATTAGCTGTGATATACAATTTACTATGTGGAAATAATAACAAAGAGTTTTTCTGTAAAGGTACCCAATACCTTAATGGGAAAATCCACATTAACCAATGCAATATCCATGACTACTATGTGACTTTCTTTCTTTGTAAAACTGCCAAATTTCATTTTGTAAATATTCGCAAATGTAAAACAAAACATTATGTTCATATTATATTTTGTAATTATACTAATTATAACAACGAAGATGACTTAAAATGTAAATAAATAATGCGTACCAACAACTCGTACAAACGATTCAGTTCAACAGCACTGTTTAAATAAGAACAGTTTTCGTTGTATCGCACACATACGTTTTATTTGAAATTCCTTTCACATATAACAGGGCTTAAATCAACATTAACATGGTTATAAAAGTAAGACAATACTATGATTGAGGGACATATAAAGTACCAGGGGGGGGGGGTCAACATGGGCTTGGTATTTTGAGACGTATTTCCTATGTTACAAAAAGACATGATTAACATAAACCAAACAGTGAAACATGTCCCCATAGCGTGTGGTCGTGACATTGCAGTAAGTGCACTGTTGTGCTGTGCTGGAAAGGAAGTAGACGAGCCGTTGATGCCAATGCGCAGAGTTGTTGCGAGCGTTGTGGTTGTGCACAACGGAAGACCCTTCTCCCATGGCATTTGCGATATAGCAGTGACGTTCCAACTTGAACCCGAGTCTGAAAAGTGCAGGGAACTATTTTACATCTTGCAAACAGCTATCTGTACTTGTTGACTCCATTGGTAACTATATTAAATGCGTAATTAAACCAAATAATTTCGTTTTAAGAGTTTTAAGAGAAACATGTGACGATTAAGGATGCTTATTCGTTACCTTGGAACGAAAATAACAACTATAAATGCGTTTCCCTTACACGGACAGACGTTACACATCCATGGACAACGGAACATCGTGTGCATGTTCGTGTCGCATGTACCACGTAGTGACCTTGAACATTCTGAATCGATGTCATTGGTTCCAACGCAGATTACTTAAGTAAAGTATTATAACACATGTATTGTTTTGTGACCTTGAACATTCTGGATCGATGTAATTTGTTCCAACAAGAGTTTACTGGAGTAAAATATAACGCATGTATTATTTTGATTTGTCTGTATGGGTCCACCACTATATATGTAGTTGCTTTGTTGCTTAGTTCATAATAAAATGTATATGTAAACAAAATTACATAAGACAAAAAAATGTTTAACGAGAGTTATCATTTGGATAGTGTCCAGACATGTTCTTAACATCGATTGCACGTTGACATGAACAACAGTTCAACAATTTAAACGGGCATGTAAACCTACCATTTATTGTTGAAAATATATTTTGCTACATCATTTCATACGTTATGTTGTTTTGACATTTATTTATCAAACAAATTTCTAACAAAAAAAAAATCAAATTAAAGTTTTTCAGAAATTATGGCAATTTAACATAACTTTTAATAATAAAATATAATATCGACTAAAAGTTTCAACTTGCATCAATTATACAACTATATAGAGGAATACTTTCTAGAAAACGCCAAACTTCAAGCAACTATTATAAAAAAACTTGCAATCTGTCATTCAGTCCACAAAAGTACACGAGCAAGTCCAATTAAAACTCTGTAGGATGCAGTTTGTACGTACACGAGCATTCACTGCCACTGTATGTTCCTGGCAACACGGTTGACATGCAATCGCATGCGAATGTAGTCATGTTTAACTTTGATCCGCTCAGGCATATCAGTTCACCGTAGTCTGTACAACGGCCATCATTGTAACATAAATATGATGCTTCGCAAGTCTTTTTAATTCAAACAGTTCACCAATTTTTGAAATTAATATATGCGAAACTTAAATCGTAAATAGTAACGAGGCAAAGGATTACATATTGTACATTTATAATGAAAAAACCCCACAATATTTCAATTAAATTGCATAATGACTATACATGATGTTCAACACAACATTTTGGACTATAAAGATGCAAAAACGATAAATGATGAGATTTATTAGCACAAAAGCACTTTTACAAATGTCTTACCACAGAGGTGGGTGCTTGCATTACAGTGGCCCGGATAGTCGTCGCACGATGAGTTTGACACAGACTCTTTGTATGGCTTATTTAATCTCTGGGGATCAAGGCTAAAATTGACAAAAAGTTTAAAAGTATATCATTTATATTGCAAAATATAAATTGGTCGTGCTATGTGAAAAGAGGGTTGAATGCATGTGCGTAAAGTGTCTCCAAGATTTGCCTGTGCAGTCCGCACAGGCTCATAAGGGACGACATTTTCCGCCTAAACTGGATTTTTGCTAAGAAGATACTTTCTTTAAACAGAAAATATCATAAAATGGAAAGTTTCGTCCCCGATTTGCCTGTGCGGACTGCATAGCCTAATCTTGGACGACACTTTACGCAGATGCATTTAATCCCTTTTCAATGAGCACGGCTCAAATGATATATATCATTTTCCTTGTTTTGTTGCAAGATATTAAAACATAGCCATAGAATAGTTTGGGACAGCAAATTTGCTAAATCTAATTATCGAAAGTTTATAGAAACAAGGGATACCCTACATTCTGTCGCAGATAAAACAAATTCTGTGAAATAATTGCAGGTAATTAACTTACATGGTAGTATACAGACAGATGTAGATAAAGAAAGTCCCGCAATTTGCAGCGCTACATCCAACAGATGAGGTTTCGTGCCAAATCAACTGGAAAAGGGACAACTGTATTCTACTTTCTATGAATTATATTTTTTCATTAGCGTTTGGTTCATGTAAGTAATTTTAAGCGTACTTAATAATCATCCCAAAGTTGAAATTTCGTAAGTTTACATGCAACGTAGCAATCAAAAGAGTAAATGGTGTAACTGATTACCTGTGTGTAATTGCCAACCATTAAAGCGTTATTTCCCGTTGAACCGTAATTGAAATTCGTCTTTTCTTGCTCCCATGTTTTCACGACATCTGTCCAGTTAATGAATGGTTTGCTGAACATATGATTTTGGCCAAGGATATATCCACCTGTTTTGTGTCAAATACAATCTTTTTCATAAATATTGACGAAGATAAATAAAGCTATTTTTTACAACGGAATATTTAATTACATCTGTGGATGTACTGGCCTAGATTTCAAAACCGCCATATTCTAATATGGCAATATAAAATCTGCTAAAGGCGAATTGCTAATAAATTTTTCACATTACACTATTTCATAAAATTTGATACACTGTCGCGTTTCAAAACGAATGGAATGCAACAATGAAACGAACACAATTTTAAAAGCAGTTTGCGGGTTATTGCGTGACTTAAGTTTACACAGTAAGGAAGATTTCATACAATATTAATAATAGTGGTGTATTCTAGATACGTGGAAAAACACTGATTGTAAAGAATTGGTCATGAAAAAAATTGAATTCCCACAAATCGTTTAGTTATGTAATCTAATATATCATCAATTTAAAGAAAGCTTAACACAAAAAAGAAAAATGAAAAACGAAAAATATATAAATAACTGATTAAAATGAAAGGCAAAACAAATGTATGGTTTATCATATTGCCTCGACATGACTTGTGTTCAAGATAATTTAAATAAAATAAGGTAATAATGGCACATGTATTACAAAAACTTGTAAACAAACATGTGTATTATTAGGAAGCCATAAATTGTTAACTCACTGTTCCGATACACATAAACATGTATTTTATGATAAAGTGATAATACTATCTAACATTAAAATCAACAAGTATTATATACATGTATTTCTTATCTATAAAAATCAACAAGTATTATCTATTTCTTATCTATACAAATCAATAAGTTTTATCTTTTTTTTATCTATAAAAATGTATTTAGTTGACTTCTTGATAAGAATATTTTGTCAGTTTATAGCTGGCGAGGTTGGCTCATACCAAGTACTGTCGGTCGTGCATCGGCGTACCCATCTGTCCACTGTGTTACTTAGGCCAGGGTTCTCCTTCTAATAGAGAACACATATAGTACGATCACTTGCATGCGTGTCATTGGTTTATTGAAAGAAAAATGTGTGTTGTATGGCCGTATACAATTCATGTTGCAAACATGTTAAGTTGTATACGTTGACATTTGATGATAAAACAGTTTACGGTAAGATATATATTTACGTAGATGTTTCATGCTGCTGTTTTAAGCTCAAGTTTAATGATAGTTACCATTATCACGCTAATTTTTAACCGTCTGACTAGCATGTTCTGCGGTTATGATGTGATTATGATGGGATTATGATAATTAAAGACAGATACTCCTTTTATACCGGAAAAAAACAGCTGCCCTAAAGGGTTTGGTCGTTGTGTATATAATAGCAAAAATATATGTACAATAACAAGTTCCAAATAAAATAATATTTAGCGATGTTTGAAAGGGAGAGTTGATCAAATAAATATAAAAAAAATAGTTTAACTATTAAGTGATTATAGCAAAAAGGAGAAGATGCGAGAAATGCAAATAATACAGAAAAATAGGCTATACAAAAAAAATATATGGTTAGTTAATAAAATTATTACGGACCAAAAGCCGCATATATGCCGCTGGAGGAGATACATGGGCCCGGATCTCGTTGTGCAAGTCAGCAATAGCGGCGAGGTCTGGGACAAAATCAAACAGTCGTTGTCGATGGAAAGAACTCAACGTAGAAAATGGTAAGTAGTCATATAGACACATTTAGGGGTTGTTACTATTTTATATATAATTATACCTGCTAGTTGTTTATGAAGTGGGACAACGTTTGTAAAAAAACCCAAATGGTTTATCATTACAGACGGAAAGATATTTCAGTAATCTGCTGTTATTGTCGTTGTTAATTCAATATAAAGTCTCAGGTTCTCTTCTCAGCTTTGCCTGGACTTGTTTACGTTGTACACCGTTTTACAAGATCACTTCTTAAAAATCAGATTTTATTACGAGTAACACAAAGTACTATACGAGCTTTTAAACATAAATTGTTCTTTACTCGGCATACCTGGGTCTGATGTTTTGGTCGTCTTTCCTGTCAATGGTCGGTTTTCACAGTTGAGATGACCAAGGAATGCGGCATACCGGTCGATGCTGGTTGGATTGATCGGTCTCTGAATTGAAGAATTGAGGATTGAAGAAATGTGATTAAGTTTATTCAAGGCTCATTTCTGTTTATTCTTAATGATAAGCTTCCATAAGAACTCGTCTAGAAACAGTTGATATGATTATTTGTATTCTATTCTTACAAAACAAGTACTGCTTTTTTAATTAACATATCTTATAATGTTCTTCCTGTAAACACATTAACTTGAAATTCATTAGTACGGAAGTACGGAAACGTATATGGTACACCCCAATAATGTGGAAATGCCGGAATAATTTATACCGACTTACTGTGAAATAACATGGTATGTCGACATAGTTTTGTAGCTTTTCCCACCTTAATTTTACTCGTCATAACGACATTAAGTTGAAGTCTCGACGTAATTTTTTCCGGCTTTTCTCGAAAATATATTTGGTCGACATGATCTAAGATGACAAATCTACATAATTGTTGACGTCATGTACTTGTGAAAATGACTTGCCATCATAGTTTTAGTCGACACAATGAGTTAATTTTTTAAGCCATGACACCTTTTCCATATCATGTCGTCATAGAATTTCGACATCATCACATTATTGCAACATTGGTTCATGACTTCCGGCGTCGAACAGATGTTTAGTTTCTGGTATATTCTTTTGAAACACGCAAGGCCTCAGACAGTCCATTTTTACATCAGGAATGCTTGGTATAAAGGTAAAAATAACATTTGCAAACAATAAATATTAATGTGTTCGTTGGATTTTATGGGCATTTAGATGGTTTAAATCTCGATTGATTCGGTTAGATATTTCTCTTTAACTAATGCATGCAAAACGTGTGTTTAACGACTCACAACTTGTTTTTATATTGCAGATTTGTGTCTTAGTTGCGCTGAGGTTTTTCATTTCGGTTTCCTTGCGAATTGGAAACCATTGATCGTATTCAAGAGAGATACTTTGTAAAGAAACCGCAGTTTGAGTGTGAAGATGACTTCATACCCGTCCTAGAACATGTGTGTGAAATGCAGCGGGAGCAACTGCCAGTTCCTGATTCGATTGAAAGTGCGACTTCTTTGTTCTTTGCCTTCACTGAAAAATTGGATGGTTACTAATTACATATGCACAAATATATGCTTAAAAATTGGTTATATTTTGCAAATTTTATTGTGAAGTTAGTTTAGTTCAAGTAAGTTTCGTTTCGAGTTTTATTTACAATGTTTCGATAAGCAACAAAAATTGATATTCTTGTTATTGGAATTGATCTTGAAGTAGTTAAACGTTGTTATTTTGTTTGCTAAAATAAATTCACTCATATTGTTGTATACATTTACAGACATTGCAAACTTGGCAAAAACAGATTCACAATGTTCTTCATTTCATTGTTAGATTGCAAAAGAATGAATGAGACGTTACTAATTGTTTGAAAACATGGCGGTCATTTAGTTATGAAATCCTCGTAAATTGTGGAATGTTCCTTTTAAAATATGGTCCTTTTAAAAGATTTATTAACATTTTATTTCAAACTTCAATATAATAAACAAAACGACTATTGTAAATCTTATATTTAATATTAACACTGTCGCAAATATATGATATGATTATTTTGTACTTTCTTACTTGATTTTCTATTCCTGAAACTCCAGTGTATATAGTACATGTTTGAAATAAATGTTCATACTGCAATAAGATTTTTTTAATGGTCAAATAATTCGTTTTTGAGGAAATGGAAAATTATTCAAATGTGACACAAAATTGGGTTATTTGTAGATCAATTTTAGGGCTAGTCAATGTGATCGGTCTTTCTTCATTGTCCGTCAAAATTTGCACTTAAGCGAAATCACCTACTCAGCTGTGTCAATAATACCAAAACATGAACAGTCTTCAAAGCTAGTAAGGTTGTAGTTTGCTTTTATTTCCATATTATGTCCACATCGCACATTACTTACCAAAATATTTTCAAAAATTTGAAATATTTGTTTACGAGCCGGTATAGTTTTATATGAGTTATGATACACGTACCCTTTGACTAGATGGGTCTATGGTCTGACCGAATATATATATACTCAACTGGATTATTGAAAGCGAATTATGCATTTAATCGCCAATTTTACATGCAGTCATCATTGTAAAACGACAAAAATGCACGGCGAATATTTAAGTAACGATTGACTTTAATAACATTTTATTTTTCTTGCAGTTGATTACATAATTACAATTGCCCTATGTTTCACTAGAGTACATTATTCTGATTGGCTATAGTATATCATTTGACTGGGCTTTAATATTCAATGAAGCGAGTTGCCTCCACGAAGCGCATGAGGAAATCGAGCGTGGGACAACTTGGTTTAATTATGCCATGTGCGACATGCACACAGTCAAAACTGCGTATTGTAAAAGGGGCGCCTACTAAATTCATGCACGAATATATATCCCAAATTATATTGTCTTTTAGCCAAACCATTGAAAACATATGCAGAATGATAATCGTAATTGCATGTATAAGAATTGAAACGCTCTTTTCTTCGCTTCATCGATGTAAGTAGGTTAGTTTTGGTATTTAATTCGGCTATATGCATATTAGTTCCTCACACAAAACATGCACATTTTCAACTAGAGATAACTAAACATCTTACATTTATAAGACCGGAAAGCGCGTTCAAGATAACACTTAAATAGCTGCAGTGAAGTATCAAGCAGATACATAATGGTGAGCATTAATATACGATTCAATAAAAACTTTATTCAGATTTAACAAAAGTTGACCTTCAAATCTTCGCATAGAAGCTGATAATTTAAATTATAAATCTCTAATTCTAAATATCAAATTTAAAAAGATGATTTATTAAACAACATAACAGGTAATGAGTTTCAAACTGTTCTTCAGTATTTATTCAGAAAAAGTAAGACAAATGAAAACAAAGTTAAGGACATATCACTTTCTGAAAAGGTTAGAAGTGAGTGGGGTAATGTAAAACAATAATTTCTTATATTAACATTGTATTATGAAGTTTAGAACCATGTGCACAATTAAAATAACATATGCTTCAGTGATACACGAAGCAGTTCTAATGTAATCTTTCAAAAAGAGTATATAATAACATGTTATCACCTTATAAACCACTTTCTTCTTGGGCTTTGGAAGTCCTTATTTTCTTGTTTTGTTCATAAATCCGTTGACACCAGCTGGAACCTACACTACTGTAGTAGATAATGTTAGAGTATTATTAAATATTACACACTAGAAACACTGAAATACGGATACCTTTGTGCAAGAAAAAATGTACAACTAGAGTAAAAAAATAGTACACTTGAGCAAAAATGTGTTTGTCAGAAATACTATGTCCCCTTATGCGCCGCTTTGAAGCTATATATTTGACCTTTGACCTTGAAGGATGACCTTGACCTTTCACCGCTCAAAATGTGCAGCTTCATGAGATACACATGCATGCCAAATATCAAGTTGCTATCTTAAATATTGCAAACGTCATGGCAAATGTTAAAGTTTGACGCAAACAAACAAACCAACAGACAGCGCAAAAACAATATGTCCCCACCACTATAGTGTTTGGGGAAATTAAAAAGTATGGTGGGCCAGAAATGATAATTTAAAAATGAAAGATACATAAATATTGGAAACATGTTAATAAAAACCCTTTAATTTTATAGCGTATGTTAATACTATAAAGATAATGATATATCAATGTGTTTGTTAAAGTGATATTTTACACTGTTTCCAAAAGTTTCAATCAAATTTATATTTGTCATCCTGG
The DNA here is from genome assembly GCF_020536995.1 of Dreissena polymorpha. Taxonomy (NCBI): domain Eukaryota; kingdom Metazoa; phylum Mollusca; class Bivalvia; order Myida; family Dreissenidae; genus Dreissena; species Dreissena polymorpha. The sequence continues at coordinate 34,050,122 of NC_068370.1, forward strand.
TCATCCATACGTTTCCCAACTATTTTTAGACTCAAGTTGTTTACATTTTTTTCTTACAAAAAATGATCTTGTTTTTCAGTGTTTTTAGTGTGTTATATTTAATCATACTCTAACATTATCTTCTACAGTAGTGTAGGTTCCAGCTGGTGCCAATGGATTTATAGAAAAATAAATAAACAAGGACTTACAACGCACAAGAAGAAAGTGGTTTATAAGGTGAAATCATGTGATTATTTACTCTTTTTGAAAGATTTCATTAGAACTGGTTCATGGTTCACTGAAGTATATGATATTTTAGTTCTGCATATTGGTTCAAACTTAATATAGAATGCTAATATGAGGAATTATTATTTGACATTACTCTAATCACTTCTGACTATTTCAGAAAGTGATATGTCCTTAAACAACAAAAACAAGTAACACACATAAGAGGGCTAAGAGGCACTGGGTCGCACACCTGAGGGAATGAGATGAAATTAAAGACGAGTTAAACTCGTGTGCAAATAATTCAGAACATTTATATAACAAAGGCTGACTTCAAGTCGAGCTTAAGATCTTTCCAAGTATTTAATATGAGCATATATAGAAAATTACCCGACCTGGTTTTTAATACTGATTAACAAGAACCTTTTTACAAAACAAAAGTATCAAGGAAACATACGCTTTGACCAAAGTTCATGAAGATTGGGATAAAAATGCAACTTCTAGAGTTTTTACATGTTTACATTATAAACGAAAAGAGAAAACTGCTCCACCCCATGGCGGCCATTTTTGCCCCACCTATCAGTACCAATTTCGAACTTGTCTGAAAAAAACAATAATACCAATTTTCTGACTAAGTTTCATAATGAAGACAATCCGCTTCCGGTTTTGAGTGAGCATCAATTTAAAATGTAATTCTAAAAACTAAAAAAAACGCGCGTGAGGCACACAAATAACATTTGTGAGTGATGTGAAGTTTATTGACCAGGATGTGACATGTAAAAAAATAAAACGAGGTTTGTGACTTTTAGAAGGCCTTTCCTCAAGCTTTTGTATGTTTCTATTGACGGGTGGGGTGTGAGAAAGACTCTGGATATTGACATTATATGTGTATACACGCATAAGGTCATTGTGATTGTCATTGTCATTGTCTGGCGCCTCCGTGACGCATCAGTAAACATGTTAATAGTTCACCGTGACAGTAGCTAAAGTGAACAAGAGTGTTTAAGGGTTAATTGTGAATACTGTCCCGTTAATCCCGTGTTAGTTGTGAAATCATGAACAAACGCCAGCATTCATCTACTGCGAGCGAGTTAACAGACAATAGCTCATTAGACTCGTCTATATTCGAAAGTTTAAATGGGCAGAAGTCCAAGAAAGACTAGAAAAAGAAAAAAAATTGAACAGAAAAGTTTCAAGCAACAATCTATGGAAGTTTATCAATTCGCTCAATAGAATCGCGGCTCGAAGAGATTAGTTCCAAGTTGTCTACAGTCCTTACGAAAGATGACACCTCCATTATTCGTACCATAATTAAGGAAACGTTTGATTAAGTCAAAGATAAATTTTTGAGCTCAGTCGTCAAAAGGTTGGAAATCATTGAATGCAACATATTCGACCAGACAAAGGAAATTGAATCGTTACATTGTCAAATACACAGCAAAGACAAAGAGCTACAAGACCTGAAAACAAAGCTGAATGACTCAGAAAAGCGTACTGCAGAAATTTTAAATGAGCACGAGCAGTATAGCCGTAGAAACAATTTGCGAATTACGGGTCTACAAGAAGACGAAGAATTTCAGTCCTCAATAGCGTTGACTTAACAGGTGTCGTCCTTTTAAGTTCCAAGCTTGGTCGGCGCGTTGAAAAGGAGGATATAGACATAGCGCATAGGATAGGGAAACATCACCGAGAGAAGATCCGACCGGTCATCGTCAGGTTCATACGGCGCCAAACAAAATCGGATGTTATGCGAAATGCAAAGCTACTCAAAGGTTCCGGTATTTTCTTGAATGAAGACCTGACAAAATTGAACGCTGAAGTTCTAGCGTCCGTTAGGCATAAGGACCCCGAGACGGTGGAGCGAGCGTGGTCGTTCGATGGGAAGCTGTATGCACGCTTTAGAGGTAAAGAGCGCTCTGAGATAATCGATTACGAACATTTTCCGACGTGGCTCAACAAACCATGGCCGAAGGCGGTAGCTTCACTATCGTACGCCAGCAGGGTTTCAGCTAGCACAAATCGACGCCGGTAACATAGGGTTAGAACTGACGGTGTTTTTTTTTTGCTATATCATATCATTAACAGTCTATATTCACGTACTTGTAATACGTGTACCAGTTTAATCATGACATTTTAACTAGACCACCCTAATATCTGTGTTGTGTGTTTTTTGATCCTGTTGTTCTCTTGGTTTTTTATTGTTTGTAATCTCCTAATTTAAGTACTTTTTTTCTCTCTCTAATTCGATAAGGATACGCACTTTTTTAAGCATATCATACTTATATAATCGATCTTAATCTATGTCTATTGTTATAAGACCCAATCTCATACGGTGTAAGTTCACACACGCAACGTACGCACGCATGTACAAACACACACACACACACGCTTACGCGCGCGCACACACACACACACACTTACACACCCATCCACACGCACATGTGCAAGTAGTAGTAATATATGTTTTTATATTTGCTCATTTAGAGGCCTAGATATACTAATGGGGAATATAGCGTGATAAAACAATTACCCATAATATGCCATTGCACAATATTATAATTGTAAAACATAAGTCGTTTGTTCATGTATGCATATTAGTATGGACCGAGTAGTATTGAGCTTCGTTAAGTCGACAGGTGCCATGGTGTTGTTTTTCTTGTTGTTGTTATTGTTATATGACACAGTCCCCTTTTTTTGGTTACAGTGTAAATCGAGTACTAACGACTCGAAACACATAAGCTGTGAACATTTTACAAACACACACTTTACACATACGCACGCGAACTCACACACCAACGCACGTGCACAGATGCACGCACGCGTGCGCACACACACACACACACACGCGCGCGCACACACACACACACACACACACACACACACACACACACACACACACACACACACACACACACACACACACACACACACACACGCACGCACGCACGCACGCACGCACGCACGCACGCACGCACGCACGCACGCACGCACGCACGCACGCACGCACGCACGCACGCACGCACGCACGCACGCACGCACGCACGCACGCACGCACGCACGCACGCACGCACGCACGCACACACACACACACACACACACACACACACACACACACACACACACACACACACACACACACACACACACAGACACACACACACAAAGACACACACACACAAAGACACACACACACACACATACTTATCTAACTTTTTCCCTATTGAAAGGGGCTGCAGGCAAGGAGATCTCATCTCATGTTACATTTTTATCCTCTGTGCCGAAGTTTTGTCACTTGCATTGAGAAATAACAATAATATAAAAGGTATAACCATTTTGGGAACTGAACATAAATTGTCCCTGTTTGCTGATGATACTACTATTTTATAAGACGGTACCGAACAATCCCTAAATGAGACACTTACTGTTATACATAATTTTGCATATATTTCAGGCCTTAATGTTAATTTTGATAAAACAAATGTTGTATGGATTGGCAAGAACAAATATAGTTCATATACCATAAAAACCAAATGGAAACTAAATTGGATAAAACAAAGCTTTAAAATGCTTGGAATACATTTCCATTTAGACCCGTCAAAAATGTTAACAATTAAATTACGATGAAAAAATTGTTAAAATGGAAAACATTCTGAAAAATTGGAAAAGAAGAATTTTAACACATTAGCAAATTAGTGATTATAAAAACAGTTATTGTGTCATCATTGCCCAACCCACCCATTACCATATTAAATTCAATAAAATCTTCTATTCTCAGTTTTATTTGGGATGGGCATAGTAAAATAAAGTTCACAAAAATAGTAAAAGAACATAATGAAGGAGGTTTAAAAATGATCATTTTGGATGCATTTATTCCAGCATTGAAACTTCGCTGGCTACAAAAACTTCAATCCTTTAGTGGAAATTGGATAGACATCACAAACTGTATTTTGATAAGTATAAACTCTTTAATTGCAGTTATCATTACGCTTTAAATACAGCTAATAGAATTTGAAATCCTTTTTGTGTAGATGCTTTAAAAAGCTTCACACTTTATTGTAATAAATTGGATTTAAACACAGAAGAGTTTCTATATTATCCACTTTTCTACAATCCAAACATATTAATAGGAAATAAAAGTATTTTCTTTAGGTCATGGTTTGATGCTGGAATTCATTGTATAGGGGATATATTTAAAAATGGAACCTTTATTCCTTAAGATGAAATAAATAGAATGTATAATTTGCCCAAAAATTCCATTCATTAAACAGGGGTAAAAAAGCAATAGATGAGTTTTTGAAAGAAAAATGTATCTTGTCCCACCCAACAAATTATAAAACCCTTTTTGCCCCCTTTATTACAACTTTTACTGAAAAAAGAATCTGGAGCAAAAAGACTATTCATCATTATAAATAAAAATAATGAACAACCATCAGAAAAAGCAAAATGGTGTACTTAACTTAATGCCAGAGGTAATAAAAAAGAATGGAATTGCATATTTTAGCTACCATTTTAATAACCAATGACGTAAAAGTGCAGTGGTTCAAATATAGAATAACTCACAGAATACTTGGAACAAATAGTCTCTTAAATAAAATGAAAATTACTAATGATCCATTACGTTCTTTATGCAAACAAAGTGGTGAAACTTTAGAACATTTATTCTGGGAATGTCAGATATCTAAAACAATTATTGACGAAATGCTACCCGGATAATCTTTTCCATTTATTGATAAGACAATTTTTCTTTTGGATATTTAACGAAGTCTGCTAGTACCATAAATAATGTAATTTTTATTTTTAAAGCTATTCTAATACAAGTGTTAAACAAAAACATCATTCCAAGCATAGCAGGAGCCAAGAAATACCTCAAATATGAATATGATAACTTGAGAAAAATTTCAATTACAAAAAACAATTAAGAATCCTTTGATAGAGAATGGGAACTTTCTAATACCATTTTATCACAGACATAGATATTAAACGCGAGGATTATTGAATTTTCATCTGTTATTACAATGTTTACATCATTTATACAGCATTGATTATCTATACACACTAAAAAATATGTGCATCATTAAAGGGATCTTTTCACGGTTTGGTAAATTGATAAAATTGAAAAAAGTTGTTTCAGATTCGCAAATTTCGTTTTAGTTATGATATTTGTGAGGTAATAGTATTACTGAACATTTACCATAGTCCAATATAGCAATTATATATATCTTTTGACGATTTGAAAACCTTAAAATTATAAAGCGTTGCAACGTATTGTCACGAGCCGAGCGGTAGCTGTGATTTTACTTCAATTTCTTTAACTTTTCCAAACTTGAAGCTTTTGTTCAAGTTTAACATGGAACTAAAATGGACTCTGATAAACAGTAAACTAAGAATAACATTTTGCCTATTCAGTTGTTTTAAAATTGTCAAAAAAATATACAAACTCAAGAGTTATAACCTTTCTAAATTTTATTCATTCATAACGAATAAATAAATAACAACTTTCAATATATATATTTCTTAACAGACAGATTAATTTTCAGACATTTACATTATAATACAGCAATATACACGTACATGTGTCATGTTAAGTATTTGCACTTTCTATTTTATAATGTTCTAAAAAGATGACAAATGCAATTTTTAAGTATTTATAAAATTCAGCCTTAATTTTAATAGCTAAGTCTTATTGAAAACTGTATTTTAAATGCTTATATAAGAAAAATAAAATAGGTCTCACACCCAGGAAAACAAAGTTCAGAGTCTTTGAATGAGAATTTTCAGTGCCTTTTATACTCTCCAAAAGCGCACACATAACGTTGTGCAATAATAACGTAAAAGCGCACATATGAATTGTGCACAAAAATCGCACAAACAACGCGCAGCAAAGCGCGCAAGAGTGCACAATAGAATTTAAGCGTTCCTGACACGGTAAATGTCACTGATATTAAAACGATATTTCTGACAATATTACTATGAAACAGAAGTCAAATACATATCAATTAAATAAATAAATCATTTATAAAGACAACTATTACCTTTTTAAACAATTTTTAAGAAGGAATACGAGTATTTAACAAATGATATCGTATGACTAGTCTGTCAAAATACTGTAGTCACTGTAAACTACCCAGAGTGCACTTATGTCAGCATCAGGAAATCAACTTCCTGTTTATGCAAAAATGGCTGCCACATTAACAGACACTAATAAAATGAGACTTTTAAAAAGGATATTACAAATAATAAAGAAGCGCAAAAGGTAGGCATCGGCTGTTATCAGCTCTAACTTCCACACAGCATCCAATAAAAGCATTAAATAACAGTGACATAGTCATTTAGATGCAAAACATAAACGGTAAAAATGAACTATGTACATGTACATAAACACATGTTTTCATAAACAATATAGGGCATGACAGTATGTATACATATACACACTGGAAAAAAAAGAAAAACAGTTTCATAATGATTTGCAAAAAAGTGTCTTTAAGGGTGTTCACAAGCTTCTTTTACTACATAAAATATATGGAAAATGACCTCACGGTGGCCATATTTTTTGACAGCCAGAACCAGTTTCAAACAAACTATACATATAGAGAAAACTGCCCCACCCCCTAAAAGCCATTTTTCCCACCGATCTCGACCATTTTCGAACTCGTCCATGAAATCAATAAAACCAAATTCTGACCAAGTTTCATGATAGGGAAAAATGTGCATAACAATGTAACTTTATAGCCATGTCCGGAAAACTGCCCCGCCCCCCTGGCGGCCATGTTTTTCAACATACAAGAACCATTTTCCAACTCAAGAAGCGACATATCATTTACACAAACATTTTAGCAAAGTAAAAGTGACTTCTAGAGTATTCACAAGGTCTTTATTTTTTTGACCAAGTGACCTTGTTTCCGACCCCACATGACCAGTTTAGAACTCGGTTGAGGTATGATTTGAATAAATGCCCTGAAAAAGATTCATGAAGATCGGACAAGAAATGCGGTCTCTAGTGTTCACAAGGCATAGTTTCACGACGGACACAGGTCGATCAAATATTACCATGAGCACTTAAGTGCTTATGTGAGCTAAACACTGGGCAGCCAATGTGTTGACATAGGCATTGAAAGGACCAATAGTATGTATGTGTGTGTGTGTGTGTGTGTGTGTGTGTGCGTGCGTGCGTGCGTGCGTGCGTGCGTGCGCGCGGGCGTGCGTGCGTGCGTGCGTATGTATACTTCTATATTTTAATACAAATTCAATTAGTACGTACGTACGTACGTATGCATTACCATATATACATATGTGACCGTACGCGCATCTTGGTACTTCTATATTTTTTATACAAATTCAATTAGTGACTGCTGAGTGCAGACATACAAACATTATGGGTAATAACTCATCGAATCAAAATGATTACATTGACATGAATAACAGTGTTTTGTACTTTCATTTAAAAGTTTTGAGAGTTATAGAAATGGTTAAAGTTGAATGAAGAAGAGCTGTTTCCATAGGATGACATATGCCCCCGAAAAAATGCTTTGATAGAGCATATGAGCATTTTTCGAAACCTGAACGCTGATTTTGAATCCTAAACGCGGACCCTAAGTTCAAGGTCAATGTAAAAGGGGTCAAACATTATGTGCGTATGGTAAGGTCTTGTCCATTTACACATGCTTACCAACTATGAAGGTTACATCTGAAGCGACATAGAAGTTATGAGCATTTTTTGAAACCCTAACACAGATTTTGAAACCCAAAACTATGAAGACATACCATGTTATTTCACAGTAAGTCGATATAAACTAATTCGGCATAACCAAATTATTTGGGTACCATATACGATTCCATAATTTTTAAACAACACTATTTGTCCACATAAAATATATCGACTCCTTCAGTTATATCGCCATGTCAACATTTTGTTACTTGCAAGTCATCAAGATATATGCCGTCATACAGTAAACAACACAGAAATAGTTAAATTTACAAAACGGCTAAAGGATAAAATATTGTCAGAAATGTACGCTCTTATTCCAACATGCGGATTGTTTACGTCTTGGCAACATATCTTATGTCGACAAATCATCATAATTTTAGGCGTCATGCTCTTTTGAAAATGACTTGCCATCGTTGTTTTAGTCGACATGATGAGTTATTTTTGACGACATGGCACCTTTTTCATATCATGCCGTCAAAGAATGTTGACATCATCACAGTATCAGGGTGTACCATATACGTTTCCATACGGAAGCGTATATGATACACCCCAATAACATGGTCATGCCGGATTAATTTATAGCGACTTAATGTGAAATAACATGGTATGTCGACATAATTTTGTAGCTTTTTCCCACGTAAATTTACTCGCCATAAGGACATTAAGTTAAAGTCTCGACGTAAATGTTTCCGGCCTTTCCCGAAAAATATTTGGTCGACATGATCTATGTCGACAAATCAACATAATTTTTGGCGTCATGCTCTTGTGAAAATGACATGCCATCATAGTTTTAGTCGACACGATGAGTTTTTTCTCACGCCATGACACCTTTTAATATCATGTCGTCTTAGAATATGGTACACCTCAATAATTTGGTCATGCCGGATTAGTTTATATCGACTTACTGTAAAATAACATGGTATGTCGTCATAGTTTTGTAGGTTTTCCCTCTTAATTTTACTAGCCATAACGATATTAAATTAAAGTCTCGACGTAAATGCTTTTGACTTTTTCCGAAAAATATTTGGTCGACATAATCTAAGTCGACAAATCAACATAATTGTTGGGGTCATGCTCTTGTGAAAATGACTTGCCATCATAGTTTTAGTGGACACGATGAGTTATTTTTTTACGCCATGACACCTTTTACATATCATGCCGTCATAGAATGTCGACATCATCACAGCATCAGAATGTACCATATACGCTTCCATACATTAGCGAACAAGATGTGTTTTAATGTTATTTGTTGTAAAAAAAAAAGCTTTAATTCATTAGCGAACACAATCAACATAAATATTCAGACACTCTGAATATAAACAACTTAAAATAGCAGGCCTTTATTGAACTGAACAGCATCGCATTTAACAAAAACATATAATGTTACAGAACTGCACGTTAATTTAAAATGGGTAGTGAAGAGATTATTTTATAAAAAGTAAGACCGTTGTATAAATTTACAGAGCAAATTTATAACATAAATACAAACATCAATACATAATATCTTCGAAAATAAATATAAATCACAGGAAGTGTCCCGATAACGTGCTCGCAATTACCATTGACGTGTTGTGTAAACGGTACGGCCAAAGTCATGTTTGACATTTGTCTAATACAACAAAACACCAGAAAACGTCGTATACCGCCATTCGTCTCCAGAAGTGATTTGCCCATCATTATTTCCATATTGTTCAATCCATACGCTTTCCCCCTGAACCAGATGTACCAGCATTGTGTTGCTGCACATAACTTCCATTGACTGTGTTCTTGAATCAGATATAAGGTCGAATGCATTTGCGATATCGACGACCACTTTGACATGCGTATTTTTAAGACAATCGATGCTGAAAAAAGGTAGACCCCAGTGATGGGTACAGTAAGTATACCCGTTACAGTGTTGTATGCATAACCGTTGTTCAGTAATGTTCTGTCACATTTGATAACATATCCGGCCGCTAAATGTGGGATCATATAACTGAGATATGCAGAAAATGCAACATTTCCAGCCGCAGACCGTTTTGTATGCGGTTAAAGATTCAATGCTGCACATACCTATTGGCTATTCTCGAACTGTTATGCCGTTTAGGTTGAATACTTTGTTTATCACTTACCATGGCTTCATTTTGTTTAAGTACAGGTTGTGCGCTTATAATTTTCTCAAGCGTTGCATTTGTTCTTTCTTTGACAAAGAATATGTCGGGATCCTGTTTAATGCTATCTATAGTATTCCTGCTGTTTAGCAATTCTTTTAACTCAGCAAATTCCGAGTTTATCTCTTTTTTGGAGAGCTTTTGCATCTGAGAGACCTTTTCCTAATATCCCCAATGTATTGTCTAAATCACGTACATCCATTTCAATTTCATTTAACCGAGTTTGTAATTGATATTCGGTCCGCATCAGAGCTGTATCGACACGTTTTGTTAAAGAAATTCCAACTGTGACCGTAATAAAAACGAACACCAATTTGACTCCTAAGTGTTCCATTGTGGCAACTGTCCGACACAACGTGTTCTGTTTGGTAGAATGAACGCTCGTGTGTCTTGACAAACGAAATCATAATTTATTGATAACGCTGGCAGTGTGGACGGATCCAAAAGTACAAAACGTTTGTACAAGTCATTTGCGCATACAAAAACCATCGCTGATAATACACGGTGTATATCGTTATAACCAACAAAATTACTGTTTGACTTTAAACGTAATTTTATGCACCGCGCAAAGTATTTGTTAAATGTCGATAAGCGGGATATATTTCACGTAACATACGCAAGTTCATTCTAAATTGAGATGAACAAAATAATCTCAAAACTTGCTTTAGTGTGATACAACATTAAACGACTGGTGGGCTATTCTTCATTTAATACTGTTTTCACATGTTAAAATAAAAGGATGGAATATTTAAAAGCCCATCAACCCTCAAACTCAACGAAAAATTTTGTATAGTATTTCGAAAAATATAGTTAACACATAAACAATCAAAGCGTCAAAGTGGCTATTGGTGTAAAGAACACTGATTCAGTATATGGTAACTTCATTTTTCGAAATATTTTGCGAAATATTTGTTGTGTGTGAGCATATATGTTACTTTAAATATGTAACCACGTTCTTAAGAATTTTGTGTTACGTTTGTATTCATCCGTACTGAGGCATTTAGTAACTGCATCGTACGTCCGTGCATCATTTAATCCTCCTTTTTGTATGGAGCATAACCTAGGGAGCTTTTTAGGGATTCAAATGAAACTTGGTATGATCAAAGAGGAATTAAAGAGGAAGTTCATGAACAATACTCTCACTTCATAATTTATTGTTGTTTGGTAATATGTCTTGTGCGCAGGAGAACTACCTTAGTACTGAAAAAGTTCAGAAATTGAGTCTTGTTATGTTGTAATTTGCAGGCTACGGACGACTTACAACATGAACTCATAAAGTTACAATATTTCGTTTGCAATTATGTTTAAATGTATGTATACAAACATGAACACATACTTCGCAATTGAAAATATTGAGTGGGACAATAGGTAATCGATACATATTTTGTATATGAATAAATGAGCAATCGCATTGCTGGTATTATTGTTTCACCACGTTTGTCTTATTACTGGTTATTTACCTCTTTTATATCCAACCGTCTCTCTACATCTACTTTTTTTACAGCAAACATTGATGCATTATTTAATTAATAAATATATTTATGGGTAACAATTATGAGACAAGATTTCGTGTCAATAGATAATTTGGCGTTAGTTTCAATATGTTATTTTTTTTATTTTTTCGTCATTTATCGGAAAATAGTATTTTTTCAAAATACATAAGAAGACCACGATAACCGACAACGCACATCTTAGTATAAAAAATGGAAAAAACCAAAACTGATGTAAGACGTCTTTAACTAAAATTATTATTTGAAACTTAAGATTATAGCGTTGTCCATATTGCATTATACTGAAGGATTTGATATAATGTAGTACGGCATTGATTTATGTTTTGTTAAGAACTTTCTTTGTTAACCCGGTGACTAGCTATGTGAAATTTATTTTAGCTTCACCTAATGTTAGAAAAAATTAATTGCGTACCCCAAACCTATGATTGAAGGCAATTTTTAAATAGAATCACCTTGGCTCTTAATTCAAATTATCAATAATTATTCAATAACGGTTGAATGCTCACTATCTTGAACGAAAATATACGAATTATGAGATGAAACGATAATTCTCTTCATCTGGTCTCTATACCCGAACTACAGTCTATGTTAATACGTGTATTATTAACTATTTCCGTTTCTTTAAGGTTCTGTGGAGGAAAATAACACGATTGATTGTGAAGTATTGTCTCGTTTCTCATTTGATCATTTTTACACTACTGATTTTTACGTGTACCTTATAATTGTGTCTTTTTAGAATAGTTTAGGAATCTGGCGTTGGGACTAGAACTAATATAAGTTATGATACTCATGTGTATGATAATATCGAATGATGCTTTTAATGTGTTTTATTTTGTATTTATAGTATTTTCGTCTCTTTTCTGAGTGAAAATTACATCATATACTACCTCAATATAAATGCTTATTAATTATGCAAGTTTTAATATTAAAGAGACGTTAATACAAATTTAAATATTAAATATACTATTATGCAACACATTATTATGGTACACACATCAGCCAACCTGAATTGTGATCCTTTTTTTCTCATTTGCCTTATTGATTGATGATTAAATGTATATGAATTTTCTATGACAGAGAGCTAACAAATATAAAACATTTCTCGTTATCTGATTAGATATTTGCAGACTTTTGAAAACAAAATACGAACTGATATCGACATGTTTACAATTTGATTCTAGAAGGTAAATTTTAAATCGTCATAGTAGTGATACGGCCACAAAATTGCTTAACTAATTATAGCCTAGACATTTCATTGTCAACACATAATTTGTTTCCTTACTTCATTTAAGAAAATCGTATTTTTTCTTCACTCAAGACGTAACCCAAACACTCCACAAAGCTTTTTGTTGTCTGTACGAAGTTTCTGGCCTTAAACATTAATAATATACTGATATCATACTGGTGAATTAAAAAAGGCTAACATCAGAGCACAAAAAAACATAGTTCATAGGTAAATCAATAAAACATTCATATCCGTGAACAATCAAAATGGATCCGAACGAAGCTTTGTGAACCAAGAACATTTATCATAACGTGTCTTTACCCTTATTGTACTTATTTCGAGTCAAATTGGACAACGTTCAAATTCTTATATTGCGTTTTTCCTCAAACACTGTTTCTATGTGCAACTGAATGATGTGGTTGTATAATGCCCATGATCGAAGTACAAAATATTCATAAATTAAACACTCACCTTAATGTTATGGAAAAACATTTTTCATTGTTCGTAAACATTCGGTTTGGTTGTAGAATGAAGTATGAACGACGGGAATATTCACAGGAGTGTAAGTGTTATACATTTCATGCTAGAGACAATACTACTTGTTTACTCCCCTAAATTCTTTGCTTGTTTGTGTTTATATTAATGAATTAACATGTTTTCATACAATCATTGAGTAATTCATTAAAAATAAATCATTTTCAATTGAGATTCACGAAAAGTGTTTCACTGTTATACTATGTGAACCCAAAATGAAAGACAGCAATAAAACGGATATGAATACAAGATCACAAAACTTGAAATATTTATTAAAGCTCCTGAACCAAAGCTCCAGTAAATGTGTTCCAGGCATTTAAATATTCATATAGTTCGTGTGAGTTGAACTGGCGTTGCATACGCAACCAGACGTGCTCATTTCTGTTCAGTTTAACAGAGGTGGAGTCCGATGAACATGTAGCGTCTCCCTCATTATATGCATAGGTAACCGTCAGGCGCGTAAAGCTGCTCATATCGGCATTTCCCGTTTCGATGTAGAAACCAAAGGCCGTTCGAGGCCAATAGCAGATATGCACAGTGAAGTAGTATATCCCGTCCACAGGAGCCGTGAAGTGTCCTGTGTTGGGATTGTACACATTGCCTTCGTTGAAGATCACATAAGGAAATGCATTGACATTATTAGACAAGATGTTGAGTCCGTGGGCGTTGAAGGCTGCTATAGTACCTGCAAAAGTATAATTAATAGATGTCAATTAAAGCGTCTCTGCTTAAAGTGCGAAATGTATAATCGACTTGACATAGAGATCATATGTCTCATACAAATTCTTCACGGGAAACAATTTAATTTTACATTTAAATGTTACTTTGTTAATGTTCATAGTAAATAAGCATGTACACATACAAATGAAGTGTTCACAGATTTTAAGTTGTTTTTTTAAACTGAAACAGAATGCACATTTCTGGTAACGTAAAGTTATTATATTATCATGAAAACCAAATGAATTTAATATTTTTCCTTCACCGATATGCGACAAATTGACCGTTGGCAGTATAAATGAAAAGCGCTATCAATGTCACTTAGTGATTTTTGAGCGCTATGTCAGTATTTTTAAATTATCGATAAAAGCCAAAACTGACACGTTATTGTTATATCTTTCTCAAGTGGTGATTATCCGTAAACGATATTTTTGAACGTCGCTGTTTATCAAGGGTTTGATGATAAGTTATATATATACAAAAACGCTGTATTTATTTTATGCCGAAGCTTTCGACTTCACGGTCTTCATCAGCGGCCATTTTTTTTCAAGATGTTACATTATAAACGGATATGACGTCGTGCATTTCCGGCGTCAACGTCGTTTTCGCGCCCTTTCATGAATGTCTATTCCTGTACGTTGATGCCATATGGTCGGCATGTTCTTAGTTATGCCTTCCACAATTGCTCCATGGCCTTGCGGTACTCGTCCTACCCGCTGAGTATTTCAAGTCCCATTATTCGGAAATCACCCATGGAGTGTCCGTCTGTATACAAATGTTAAGCTACCGGGTCACTGTGCTGTGTGCAAATACGCGACAGATTCAACAGATGTCGCTGCACGACAAACATAATAAAGCAATATATGCATATGAATCTGACTATACACAGATCCACTAACATATAAATGAAACCATGTTTGTCTTATCCCATTTTCTAACAATAATCTCGACAGATGTTTAAAATAACATTGCGAGTAAATTGATCGCTAACAATATGCAAACACTCGTTTCCGTGACATACATCCGCCGAGTAGATTACAAATAAATAAATAATGCTGTTGCTATCTAAAACATTTTTATGCATTGTTGATTATCACAGACATTTCATTAATTCCTTCTTAATGTATAATCTCCATCTTTAATTCGATCGTTTACGACGTTATTTGCCATTTTTGCCGAGTCACAATTTAATTCTGTATAGTCCGCCATGTTGATAAAATGTCAAATGATGTAAGCGACAGGTGCGCATAGCAACGTTAAATCGTATAAGCGATTCGCATTTTGTTAAATTGGTATACGTCTCAGTAATTATTTTAATAATTAGATCTAATTATCTTAAAGACGAAAACGATAAAGAATACATTTGTTTGTGAATTTAAATGTAATTATGCGTAAATGTTTTGATATAACTGAATAATGCATGCAAAGCACAATTGCCACGAGAATAACATCGAGTTTTTCATCAAAAGTCTCCGAAGTAATGATTATATCGTGGAGGAGTATACATTGCCGAGCGAAAAGTGCGCTTGGTATAACATAGCCTCCGGCATTATCTATTGATGCTGACACGGGGTTATTCACGCATGACTAATTCACAGCTTTGGAGAAGTCACTAAGACCTACCTATAAATCCAGCACTGTTATAGATTAAATCTGCTCAATTAAATATAGTCGATTAGACGTTGTCGTCTATCGATTAAATCAAGCACAGTCGGAGGAACACAGACAATGAAGGAAGCTGATTTTGCGGACCAAGTTAGATCGTAAGGCAATAAAGATGTTATCGATAAGGGCGCGTGGCCATATTTGCCTTTGAAAAAAGGGCGCGTGGCGAAATTTGCCTTTGAAAAGGGCAGCGTGGCGATCCGGGAGGGCGGCGTGGCTTTTCGACACGCTAAAATGGCCTGGGAAAAACACTAGCTGGTACAGAGTTCCTCCGGTCTCTCCCACATTCACGTACCTGCGATAGCGCCGACAGTTGACCGCGTACACAACATTGGATGATTTGCAATCAACATTATTCATCACGCTGTACTTCCTGTCGCTGGGATCTGTGAAGTAATCCACCGTCATCAAGTACGGGCAAATGACGCATATTGGGCTTCCGGAAGAACATCCTATTGTGTTTCTTGTGTACTAGAATGTCTTCCAGGTTGCAATCTCTTCTGAAGGCTGCTTAATGCGGCTCAGGGAACACTTCCTTCATTCGATCAGACTTGTGCAGCGTGTTAAGGTGTCTGCGGATGATACGGACGAATTTGGGTAGTGCGCGCGAAAATGTCATCACGAGCGGAATCCTTGTATAACGCTCCGAGTTTGTCTTTTCGCGTGTATATATATATATATATATATATATATATATATATATATATATAAATAAGTAGGAACACGTGTCTGGGATTTTAAATATATATTGATATAGCCAACGCGTTTCGCACAACTCATCAGGGCATACTATATATATATATATATATATATATATATATATATATATATATATATATATATATATATATATATATATATATATATATATATATATATATATATATATATATATATATTGAACATTCTTTAAATATATCATGCACTATAATGAAACCATATTAGTATTATTTTTATACACAACCACCTTAAGTAAATCTACTCACACGGTCTATTTATACACACAGCAAATGCCTCCGTGTTTCCCGCACACGCCTTTCCGTATACAGAAGGACTAGGGTTGGTACATGTCCTGCTCCTCAGCTTCTGACCCACTCCACAGGTGACTGAACAGCTCTCCCACGATCCCCAGGTAGACCAGCCGCCATCTTTAATACACATGTTAAAAAGTAGTTAGCTTTTGTAACGATTGTTAAATAATATCTTTTACAAACCACTATAATTCGATTTCAGTTACATGCCCTACCGTAAAACTTTTTTTTTAATTCGTCATAAAATCAAAAATTAAGAACAAGCATTTTAATAACAGATTTTCTTCTTTTACACGACCAATACACCGACACTTATACGTGTTTACTGTTTTTGTGGACAATTTAGAGTAGTGTAAGTACTTCCAAAGTCATATGTTAATGTTATTTAAGATGAGCCATTTTTATTCAAAAGGTATTTTATAATAATTTATACTAACTTCTGGCGCCACAAGGATCATTCAGACATATAGTATATTCGAGATTATCATCCAAACAATAGTCGCCCAGAGAGTTTGGTTTTGGATTGGTGCATGTCCTTGATCTCTTCTGGAGTCCTCCATCGCACGTGACAGAACAAGTGGACCATATGGACCATGCTGACCAGTTCCCATGCACTGTTGAAGGAACGCCAACAATTAATCATTAAATCTAGCTTGAATGTCATTTTTTATTTTATGTGATTTCTGCTCTTGTTAATTAATTTTATATTTCTTAGCTTCTTTAAACAGATATACATTGCACAACTGTCGTCCACTACACTAATTATACCTGGTGCAACGCAGGGTTGATTTTGGCAAACAGTGTATTCGCTATTATCACCCACACAATCGCCGCCCAGAGCGTTCGGTTTAGGATTGGTGCACGACCTTGATCTCGTCTGGAGTCCTCCATTGCACGTGACGGAACAAGTCGACCATACGGACCATGCTGACCAGTTGCCATGCACTGATGAAGAAACGCTAACAATTTATCATTAAATCTAGCTGACAGGTCATTTTTATTTTGCGTGATTGCTGCCCTTGTCAATTAATTTAATGTTTCACCCATAGTTTAACAGATATACATTGCAAAAATGTCGTCCACTTCACTTATCATACCTGGTGAAGCGCAGGGTTGATTTTGGCAAACAGTGTATTCGCTATCATCACCCACACACTCGTCGCCTAGAGCGTTCGGTTTAGGATTGGTGCACGACCTTGATCTCTTCTGGAGTCCTCCATCGCAAGTGACAGAACAAGTCGACCATACGGACCATGCTGACCAGTTACCATGCACTGTTGAAGAAACGCCAACAATTAATCATTAAATCTAGCTGGCAGGTCATTTTTATTTTTTGTGAGTGTTGCCCTTGTCAGTTAATTTGATATTTCATCATTCTTTTAATATATTTACATTGCACAACTGTCGTCCACTACATGAATCATACCTGGTGAAATGCAGGGTTGATTTTGGCAAACAATGTATTCGCTATTATCACCAAAACAATAGTCGCCCAGAGCGTTTGGTTTAGGATTGGTGCACGACCTTGATCTCTTCTGGAGTCCTCCATCGCATGTGACAGAACAAGTGGACCATACGGACCATGCTGACCAGTTGCCATGCACTGATGAAGAAACACAAGCAATAAATAATGAACACTAGCTGGCAGATCATTTATATTGTGTTAAATTGTTGCCCATGTAAAATAATTGCGAACATATCTTGGGTCCTCCATCACACTTACTAGATGAACTGGACCATACGGTCAAGGCTTACCAGTTGCTATTGAAAAAATATTGTAATTCTTCTTTTTTTATTTTTGTTTGTTGCTGTAATTGTATATCAAATGCGAGTTTCTACCTTCAACATATAGTATAATTTAAACGCCTATAATTATAATATTGTTACCCGGGGAAACGCAGTGATCATTTTGGCAAACAGTATATTCACTAGCATCTCCATAACAATTGTCGCCAAATCGGTCTGGTCTTGGATTGGCGCAGGTTCTTGTCTTTTTCATTAGTCCAACATCACAGGTAACTGAGCAACTAGTCCAACTGGACCAGTCCGTCCAGTTTCCGTGCACTGAGTAATTGAAATATACGTAACTTATTTCTAATATTGCTGGTAAGATGGTTTGAAAACGGGGGACTTGAATACATTTGGCAAATTATAAATTTTAATTAATCGCAGAATTACAAAGCGTGATAACGTGCAACTTGGAAATTTAAAAAAAATATAAGCGTATTGCATTGGATTCTTGGATTATTGAAGGTATTGAACATTAAAATTTTTATATTTGTAATTTGTAGAAGCGTCTGTTGAACATGATATAATATTTACAATGGTGTACAAGACCCATCGATTACTTCAGTTTCTATGAAACGCTTATATTGTATATAAAGCATTTTAATAGACGAAAAACAATTATTATTTAACCTGGACAAAGCTGCTTTGTGCACAGTTTAGTGTCAACATCTGGTCCAGAACAGTTAAGGCCACCGTTGCTAGGGGGCGGATTAGTGCATGTGCGTGTACGCTCCTGCGTGCCATTCGCACACGTCACACTGCACGGAGTCCAAGTGCCCCATTCCGCCCAGTCCCCATCAACTGTACAAATATCAGTCTTAAAATAATGTTAGTAAACCTGTTATATTGCCCATGTCGGTTGTAATAGAAACAACAGACGGCTATTAAGCTTAAATCAGATGGGAAGTTATATATAGTGAAATTTAAATATCGCTTATTTTATAATATTTGACCAAGGTTTGCCAAACTCTCATAGCGAAACGGAAACATGATGTACTGACTTGTTTATTCAGAAAGAATATTTTTCAAAACTCTTATGTGATCTTACCGAGCTGGCACAGGCCACAGAACTTTGGACACGTGATTTTTGCATGATGAACATCTGCGCAGACATTAAAAAGGGTATTTAATCGAGCGCAGTCGAGTGTTTCGTCATCAGTGCACTCGGAAGCTGCAAAGAGGCACACGTATTCACACATCAAAGTTGACTTTAGAAAACAAGCAACACTAGGCATGAACTTCGCATTAATTATAGATCGTGTTTATTTGTAGAATCCCGATCAGATAGATATACTGTATTTTAAAGTATGGGATGAACGACTGATTATAAATATTTTTCATAGCTTTAAATAAGCAACAAGTTCTTACGTTATAAGATTAATCAATAACACTTAAACGATATGGCATTGGCATTGACAACAGTTAGATGAAAACCGAGTTTTGAAACTAAAATAAACTTGAAGCGAACACAATACATTTAACCAAAAATAATGGACTAAATTGAAATCAATTTTTTCCGCCACGCCTATTTAACTGAATCTTATTCGAAATCTATTCCTACAGGAAACCGAAGAGGAATGAAATGTTGACAATTGATAAATGTTGATGCTCTATTCGGGAAACTGTTTCAATGGAATATGAGTGGAATCAATCGTTTTGTAATAATTCTGAGGTCTAACGTTTTTTATGAAAGCAAAGGTTCTCATTGCATCGGTCAGTACTGCAGCATTCATGGCATATGTACTGCTGTCTCGCCTGGACGGAGCGACCGATGATACTGTGTGGGTTAACAGCGAGGGAACTGCATAACTGCAATTTATTTAAGTGACTGATAATTGGGTGCAACACCATGATTTCTGTTTCAAAGAAGGCACAGACAATGTATTATATGCAACAATTGTATTTGTAAAATGTACAGTAGATATATAACATAGTATAATATTTATTACCTGATTGTTTTGACATCCCATGGTGTAGCGTAATTCGGAGTCAGCTTGGAATATTTGTAAAGAGCAAGACTGCTTGTCAAAATAGAAAACATTGTTTATTAATAAGACAGATTGAACGATGCTCGAACTGGTTTTATATTTATCATATTTCTTTATTAACATATTTCCCTTTTAGACAGTTGTCTCGCTTAGTATTGACGGTATTTAAATATTGTTAGAGGAAGTGCGGACTACAAGAAACATAATCCTTTCTTTGACATTTATGTATTTAGTTCCCTATGTTAAATTTTAAAATTGACTGCAACGGAAAATAATTAGAGAACAATGCAAGTGATTGCAAACAACAAGAAGACAAACTGTATGTTCGATGATACCGACTTGATGGGTTTTTCTTGTTATTTGTCTTCTCTATTTTGGACCATTTCTCTCTTAGTTTTGATAAGAATCTTGTGAAAATTCATTTGGTCGTGATTATAAGACGCCAAGCAACACTTCTAAGTACAAATTTCATCACTCGTTTTTTTCAGAGTTAATGTTCAGTTTTTCATGACATTAATAAAACTTGTTTGTGTGCCAATGTTTGAAGGTCAACATGTTTGGTCAAAGTAATTAAGTCGGGGTCATTTAGTTTAAACCTATTTATTTCAAACAATAACTTTTATAAATACACTTTCATACAACATGTATATTAAATATTCATATAAAATTATGTTAAAAAAATATAATTGGGGTCATTTTGCGCTAGCGGTGACTTTATAAGTGTTCATTTCTATTTATTAAGTTCAACTGGATTTAAAACTCATATTGACACTATTCCAAATGTATTCGATTAAATTTTATACAAACTTGACCGCTGGAACATTGTGAAGTATTTCTGCACTCATTAGGATCAGCAATGTTTTGACAACTGAAACACTCTATGCATTCTGGAAATACATTAAACAAATAATAAAAGATTTACGCAGATTAAACATTTTAAGGCATCAGTTGCATACATTATTGAAAGAGTACTAAAATGGAGTCAAATGTGAACTAAATGGTATACCTGACACTCTAATCATGCACAGAATCCCGAGTGGAATCCAAACTCCTGCAACATAGGAACATAGTAAAAACCCGTCTTGAAATACCTTTTTGCATGTGCAGTTCATTATAAAACTATATATATTGATTAGAATCTTAGTATAATTATCAATATCAATATAACTATATACATATATACATATATATAACTATAAATATAGATATATATATATAATATATAACTATATATATATAGATAGAGAGAACTAGAGATAGATAGAGATAGATATATCTATATCTATAGAGATGAACTAGATATAACTATAGATATAAGAGAGATATCTATCTAACTAGAGAGAGAAGAGAGAGATCTCTATCTCTCTCTCTCTCTCTCTTCTCTCTCTCTCTCTCTCTCTTCTCTCTCTCTCTCTCTCTAGAACTCTCCCTCTCCCTAGAACTCTCCTTCTATATCCCCTCCCTCTCCCTAATCTAGATCTCTCTCTCTATCTACTCTCTAGATCTCTCTCTAGATATCTCCTCTCTCTCTCTATATAGTAGATAGACTATATAACTACTTATATACGAACTATATAGATATATATAATAGCTTATATATATTATATAGATATATATAACTATATCACATACCTATATAATTATATAAACTATTATTATCACTATATATATATATATATATATATAGATAGAGAGAGGAGAGCGAGAGAGGAGATGAGGAGACGAGCGAGAGAGAGAGAGAGAGATGAGAGAGAGTGAGAGGACGAGAGAGAGAGAGAGAGTAGTAGGTTCAGAATAAGAGAAGTTGCGGTTAAAAAGGAAGCAGTTGCGGGAACGGGGCATCGTTCGCTATCTCGGATGTTAGACGGAACATGTTTGAATATTAAAGAATTTACTTCATATGAGCCATCTTTAATACCGAAAAGAAGAAGTTGCAAAGTTATGGGTAGGAATCTAGACAGATTGTTAAAAAGGATAACTCTTTTTTCTGTATAAATGGGACAATTGAAGAAAAAGTGATATGTGTCTTCAATCGCACCGGCATTGACAAGTGGACTTTGTACAATGTTTTTTTAGTACAAATGTTCATTTAAACTGCTACAATGCATTCGTAAACGCGCATGTAGAATATAAGATGTCCGCTCCCCATCGTAGAAATGCTGGGGAATTATTTTCTTATCTTTACTAAGATTTGCTTTGAAAGCAGAGAGAGAAGGAGCCGTTCTCACCGATTCCGGTAAATTGTTCCATAAGTTTATAGTTGATGGTAGGAAAGATCGTGTAAAAAGTTGTGATTTGCATTGGATACTGCGAATGTTGTTAGAGTAACGAAGTGGATAAGCAGATCTTTCTCCCACGCTAGAGGGGATAAGTGTGCACAAGTATGGGGGTGCTAGTGAATTATACATTTTACAGAAGTGTGTAAGCTTATGTTTTGTTCTCCTATTTTTAATGGTTCGAGAGCAGTTTCATTGTATAGGTTTTGCAAGGACGCCAAACGTGTCCCCCCGCTGATAATCCTTGCTGCTTCCTGTTGAATCTTCTCAAGTTCTTTTTCATCTTGTGTATTTATGTTATCCCAGACTAAATCAGCGTCTTCAATAATTGGTCTAATAAATGTTGTGTAAATCGATAGAAGGGACTTTCTATCGAGCGTAAACTTGAACGTTCGCATTACATTTAGTCTTTGCCATGCTTTCTTCTTGACTGGTTCAATATGGTCATGCCAGGAACATGTATCAGAAAAAGTTAAGCCTAGATGCTTGTGAGACGAAACCTCAGTGATTTGGCAGTCGTTGAAAAAGAGAGGGAGATGGATTGGGCGGTTGATTTTTCTAGATATAACTAAGGATTCGGTTTTGGATGCATTAAAGGTTACCAACCACTTATCAGCCCAGGAATGAATTTTTGCAAGATCAGCGTTAAAATGATAAGCCGCATCAACAGGGTTGTCGACGATGATATATAGCGTGGTGTCGTCTGCAAATAGACCAATTGGACAGTGAATATCTCGTACACTGTCATTTATATAAATGAGAAAGAGGAGGGGCCCTAATATAGACCCTTAAGGGACACCAGCGTTTATGGGTAATGGGTCAGATTGGCAGCCAGAGATTACAACACACTGGGTCCTCTCATGTAGGTAGTCTTTTAACCAAGATAGAAGATTGCCCGAGATACCACTAAGCTGAATACCTCCATGGGGATCGTTTCTTCTATCCCGTCTGAACGGCTTATGATAAGAAGGAAAAAGTAGGTCGTCAGTGTCAACTGTTGAGCTGAGCCAAGTTTCAATAAACACTATAATATCAAAATTGTTGAGATCGGCATACAGAATATCTTTCTTGGCGAGGAAGCTCTGAACGTTGTAATGAACAATTCTTAGATAATGTGCAAATGCATCATTTATTGAAGATGAGAAAGATGTACCCGAAGAAGAGGATGACATATCAAGGGAGCTGTCAGGTCCAGGATTTGGATGGACATCGCCTCCTCTAAGAAGAAGGATTGCCAGCCAGCAAACTAACTCGAACATATTCATTTGTTGAAGCCCTTTACTTTTCATAGTACGAGAGTGGAACAAACCTATCCTCATCCTGTACACCCCTATGTCAGTGTTTATCATGTAATGCTGAGTGCAAGAAATAATTGGATGAGGAAAAAGCTATCGTGCGCCCGGCCCGCAAGAAGTGAAAGAAGGAAGAAGGAATAATGAGAAGAGAAGAATATCAAAAATTAACAAAGAATTTGGTCATGTTGATGTTTTAAAGAGATGCTAAAACCTCATTTGATAAATTAATATTTTGGGCTGAATAAATGATACAGAAAGTGGAGCTTATATTGAATGATCGCGTAGTAACATAATAGTACAAGGATCTACGCAACATGGGCTTAGTACTTGGGCAAACCAAAAAATGACAAGCTTTTTACAAAGCTTGAATTATATGCTACTGCGGCGTGTTAACGGGATAGTCTGTGTTTGTACAGTGTGCACGATTTCCGCAAGCTGAAAGAATGCATGTTCACTAAGTGTGTGGCGAAAGATTGTAGATTACTATTTAGGCACAAGTTAGGAGTAAGTGATCGTGTTAATTGTGTTTTTTTTTCTTAATACGAGTTTACAAGTAACTTCAGGTGAAACTGATATTAAAAAGTGCATCTTATTGGGTGATTTTAATGAAATGTGTGTAGTTGCATTTTCAAAATAAAATAGAAAAGGATGTGTGTATTTACCAAAGTGTAAATATTCATTTTCCGAGCTTGTGGATTTATTTATTCGTGGACGGAGTACCAGTTGATGTGGGCTTTATTGTACACCACAGTTGAAGGCAACATTTGGACATATATTTACAAGAAGCGAGTCTGGTAAGATCTTAAAAATCATAGTAGAAAATAGATGTTTGCTATGTGATATGTTGGATAACAGCTTGATTAATTGACCTAGCATATGGATTTACTTGCAATCAGTCAATCTGACAACACATTAGGTCTAAACAAATATCCTAACAAGCAAGATAAGCTATCTGGCAGCTGAAATATATGAGTGGTTGTGAGTACACAAAAGGTTAAGTTGCTGTACAACAAAAGATAAATCAACCAATAACTGGATTTCAAATATGTAAGTGTTGAGATTTCAAAAGTAATAATTAATTATGTTGATGTATAAATATAAAATTGGTCATCCAGTATGTGGGGTTAAACTGTATAAGTGCAAGATAGTACATAGGTACATAATAATTAAGTTGCTGTACAAAGTAAGATAACTCAGTCACCCAGGAACTGCTCAAGTTCATATATGATTGATAGAAAACAGTCAATACACACATGCATAACATATTGTCAATTGACTTATAAAACATATCCATTTATCATAAACACCTTAATTATATGTTAAGTAAGTTAACACCTATATTATGTTTAACTATAAGTGCAAGAAAATGCACAATCAACACAGACATGCATAACACATTATTAACTGACTTTAACATCATTACCATTTACTGGGTACATATAAATTTATAATAATATGTACTAAAAAGAAGTATCTGAAACATATACCAGTTTTATGTTCAGAAAATAAATGCTTGGGAGTAATCAAAACAGAAAAATGCATGCATAACATATTGTCGAGTGACTTGTACAACATTACCATGTGTCATATACACCATGAAAGATTTATCATATAATATACATACTATGTACATAATTACCATTTGTTATCAACTACTGATAACCATCATTTACCTAACACAACTTTAATATGCACCATTTGTATGCACCATTTTTATACACCATGGTCATAGATTATTATTTTATAACATGGTGTCATCTGTTATGTACTCCAGTTCACCATAAGCATTAATTTTCTAATAACCTCAGGCTTATAGAAGCAAGATACATATTTGTCAATGTGGATGGTTACTATATTGATTTGATAAATAATTTGTATATATATGTAAAAAATATAATATTTATGTATTATGTATTATTTTATTACCATAAAAACTAACCGTTAGTGTACTATATGTTATTTTATAACATGAAACCTACCTGTGTTCATTTTTCTGCCCTTACTGTCCTTCGTCCTTTCAGAGATACAACAGGTCTTATCAGGGAATGTAGCCACATTAGTACCAGTAGTGTTTGACATTTTAAATGGGCCTTTTCACGCTGTGGTAAATTGACATAAAAAAAATTCAGATTGACAAATTTTCGTTGTGGTTATGATATTTGTGAGAAAACAGTTACATTTACCATCCTGTAAAATACCAAGTATATGCATCTTTTGACGATTTAAAAACCTGAAAAACATAAAGCATTGCAACGCGAAACGATTGAATAATTTGAACAGTTCTGTTTTTGTCGTTATATTTTGTGATACTACAAAGATTGCTTATATGAAGTATCAAAAGCATCACTCATTGTATGAGCATGGATGTCCGAGTGGTCTAAGTGATAGACTTTTACTCCAGAGGTCAGTGGTTCGAGCCCAGTTGAGGGTTACATTTTTTCGTTCTTTAATTGTATTATTGTTTCTTTACTGAAGCTTTCCAAATCCAATGTTTACTTTATCAATATAACAGAATTAATGACAAACTGTAATACGTGCCAAAATCTGTAAATAGGCCCCTTTAACATGTAGCTGTGACAGAGATTACAATTGATGTATGTATAAAATGTCCTACATACAAAGAATAGTTTAAAGGGGCGTTTTCACGTTTTGGTAAATTGAAATTAAAAAAAAAACAGTTTTCGATTTAGTTATGATATTTGTGGGAAAACAGTAATACTGAACATTAACCATGCTCTTATAAAGCCATTAAATGCATCTTTTGACGATTTAAAAACCTGAAATTATAAAGCAGCGTTGCAACGCGAAACGATTGAATAATTTGGAGAGATATGTTGTTGTCGTTATATTTTGTGAAACTACGAGGATAGCTTATATATAGTATAAAATACAGTTTTATTGTATGCGGAAGGACGGTCGAGGGGTCTATGTGGGAGAATTTTTAAGCAAGGACTATATTGGTCAGTGGTTCGAGTCCTGTTGAGGATTACTTTGTTTTCTTTTTTCAATATTATTCTTGATTTTTTACTGGAGCTTTTAAGAGGAAATGTTTACATTTATCAACAGAAAGCATTTAATGACAAACTTCAAAACATGCCATTATCTGTAAATAAGCCCCTTTGATGAAACTTTGCTATGCCAAAATCAAATTAGTATTTTCCTCTTCAAGTTTATTGTTTGTACGGTACATGTATTTTCATGTTGATTTAAATAATATTTTAATAACCTCAGTTTTTCAAAGTAACAGTACAAATTAAAACACATTATTTTGAAACTATACACACCGCCAAAGAGTAAATAACTATCTTATAATTCATATGAGTTGTGCTTCGAGAGAAGGGGGTTTAATGCACGTGCGTAAAGTGCCGTCCCAGATTAGATTGTGATTTTTCGCTTGTATGATATTTTTTGTTTCAAGAATGTCTCTTCTTAGCAAAAATACAGTTTAGGCGGAAAGTGTCGTCCCTGATGAGCCTGTGCGAACTGCATTAAACAACCCTTTTCACAGAGCACGGCTAATATTATATTAATGCCATGAGATTTAATAGCCTGGTGTCTCATATGCTCAAGAAGGAATGTTCGAAGACCCTTTTACTACATTTAGCGAGGAGTACACATTGTCTTAAATAAACATCTTTTTATAGTTATTATCTTGTATATTTGGTAAAATTTCAGGTTATAGTGTGCATTAAAAGAATTGAAACTCCAGTTGCTCCAGCAGTATTGCATTCCTATTATACACACGTTCCAGGTCCTTTATTTATGGCAAGTAACCAATTGCCAAATCAGTACAGCACAATACGAAGCAACATACACACATTGTAGAATAAAGCCGGGGTCACTGCATTGGAACGGTCAATGATAAGCACTGGGGGTTTGACCGGGTTTTAAAGCGCTCAACCTCACACTTGGCCCAGCAATAACAATGATACATATAAGTGTAAATAAAATTTGATGTCATAGCATGGAAACTCAAATTAAACAGTAATAAAAGGGAGTTAAAACGCGTTCATTTTAATTGCCATGTAATTACTCAGTGGTAGGAAGGAGATGTTTTTTTTCTTTTACCAGAGATATTTGTGATCTTCTTATTAAATGAATAAGCGCGGTTTTGGTGTTATTAACTGTTGTTCTTATGATATCGTACGTTTAATATCATGTTTTATTTTGTGCATAAACATGCTTTCATAATTCAAATTTCTGACATTTTTATAAGCAATAAATGTATGTAAAATTAGTTGTCCTTTTTTTACAATATTGTATTGTATCTAGGCCTATAATTGCGTTCGTACATCTTATTGAAACAAAACGCACACACGCCCGTTTAATGACAAATGTTAAGTAGGGTTCAAACAAACTGTTTAACTATCCAACTAAATTCTTACCCAATTAACGGTGCCAGGTAAAGTAACGGCTTATTGGGATTACGTTGCGATATAATTGATGAACTTCACATTAACCTATACACTTTCCATGACTACTAGGCGACTTTCTATCTTTGTAAAAAATGCGACATTTTCTTTTGTACATATTCGCAAATGTAAAAGAAAAGAAAATATGTTAATATTATGGTTTGTAATTATACTAAATGAAGATATTAAGATGACTTAAACTTTAAATAAATAATTTGTAAAGCAACAACATTGTTAACATAACAACAGTTTTCGTTGTATCGTACATATTCGAACACATACATGTTATTTGACATTCCTTTCTCGTGGTACAGGGCAAAAAATAAACAAGACTCTGGTTATAAAAGTAAGACAATACTATTATTGAGGGACATTAAAAGTACCAGGGTGCAACACGGGCTTGGTATTTCGAGACGTATTTCAACGTGTTACCGCGTGTTACAAAAAGACATAATTAATAAGATCCACACAGTGAAACATGTCTCCATGGCGTATGGTCGTGTCATTGCAGTAAGTCCGCTGTTGTGCTGCTCTGTAAAGGATGTAGACGAGCCGCTGCTGCCAATGCGCAGAGTTGTTGCGAGCGTCGTTGTTGTGCACAACGGAAGACCCTTCTCCCATGGCATCCGCGATATAACAGTGACGTTCCAACTTGAATCCGAGTCTGAAAAGTTCAGCGAACTATTTTACATCTTGCAAACAGCTATCTGCAACTTGTTGACTCCATTGGTTTTTATTCATGTAATGAAACCTAATGATTCCGTTTTAAGAGAAACATGTGACGATTAAGGATGCTTATTCGTTACCTACGTACGAAAATAACAACTAAAAATGTGTTTCCCTTACACGGACAGACGTTACACATCCAAGGGCAACGGAACATCGTGTGCATGTTCGTGTCGCACGTGCCTCGTAGTGACCTTGAACATTCTGGATCGATGTCATTGGTTCCAAAGCAGTTTACTGAAGTAAAATATTATAACGCATGTATTGTATTGTGACCTTGAACATTCTGGATCGATGCCATTGGTTCCAACGCATTTTACTGAAGTAAAATATTATAACGCATGTATCATTTTGATTTGACTACATTCATGTTTGTTCCTCCACAATATAAGTAGTTGCTGTGTTGGGTAGTTCATAATATAACTTATGTGTAAACAAAATTACATATAACAAAAATGTATGACGAGAGTAATCATTTGGATAGTGTCCAGAAAATTTCAAAACATGGATTGCATGTTGACATGAACAACAGTTCAAAAATTTCAACGGGCATGTAAACCTATCATTTATTGTTGAAAAATATTTTGCTACATTATTAACGACGTTTCGTTTTTTGACATTTATTTATCAAACGAATTTCTTACAAAAATTATAATCACAGTCCGGTTCTGTATAAATAATGGCAATTAAAACATTAAACTATATGAAAGAATATCGTAGAATAGTTTCAACTTGTATCAATTATACAAAAAGGAATACTTTCAAGAAAAAGCCAAACTTCAAGCAACTATTATAAAAAACAAATTGCAATCTGTCAGTCATTCCACAAAAGTTCATGGGCAAGTTCAATTAAAACTCTGTAGGATGCAGTTTGTACGTACACGAGCATTCACTGCCACTGTATATTCCTGGCACCACGGTTGACACGCAATCACATGCGAATGTAGTCATGTTTAACTTTGATCCGCTCAGGCATATCAGTCCACCGCTGTCTGTACAAAGATCAACGGCGATTAATGTAACATAAATATAATGTTTTGCATGTCTATTTAATTCAAAAGGTGCATCAATGTTAAAGAGTAATATATGCGAAACTTAAATCGTAAATAGTAACGAGGCAAAGGATTACATATTGTACATTTATAATGAAAAAAACCCACAATATTTCAATTAAATTGCATAATGACTATACATGATGTTCAACACAACATTTTGGACTATAAAGATGCAAAAACGATAAATGATGAGATTTATTAGCACAAAAGCACTTTTACAAATGTCTTACCACAGAGGTGGGTGCTTGCATTACAGTGGCCCGGATAGTCGTCGCACGATGAGTTTGACACAGACTTTTTGTATGGCTTATCTAATCGCTGGGGGTCAAGGCTAAAATTTACAAAAAGTTAACATTTATATCATTTATATTGCAAAATGTAAATGATATTTAGCATGTTCCTTGTTTTGTTGCAATATATTATTACACAGCAAGAGAATAATTTGGACAGCAAAATTGCTGATTCTAATTATCGAAAGTATGTTTAAACACGGGATACCCTGCATACTGTCGCCGATAAAATGAATTGTGTGCAATACTAATAGGTAATTTACTAACATGGCAGCATACAGACAAATGTAGATGTAGAAAGTACCACAATTTGCAGCGCTACATCCTACAGAAGAGGTTTCACCCCAAATCATCTGGAAAAGGGACAACTGGATTCTACTTTCCATGAATTATATTTTTTCATTAGCGTTTGGTTCATATAAGTGATTTTTAAGCGCACTTTATAACCATCGCAAAGTTGAAATTTCGAAAGTATACGTGCAATATAACTTTCAAAAAGTTAAATATTTTAACTGATTACCTGTGTGTAATTTCCAACCAGTGACGCGTTATTTCCCATAGAGCCGTAGGTGAAATTCGACTTTTCATTCTCCCATGTTTTCACTACATTTGTCCAGTTAATGAATGCTTTGCTATGCATATTATTTTGGCCAAGAATGTATCCACCTGTGTCAAATAATATCTGTTTCATAAACAATGACGAAGACAGATAAAGCTCTTTTACAAAGGAATATTTAATGTACTTGCACTGATTTCAAAACCGCTACATCCTAACAATGGCAATATCAGATTTGCTTTATATAAATAAATAATTGAAATTAAGGCAAAACAGACCAAACGTTAGGTTTATCATATTGCTTCGACTTGACGTTTTAAAGTTAATTTAAATGAAGTAAGAAGTGTGTATTACGACCCCCCCCCCCCCCTCCTACACACACAAACAGGCTAAAATTTTAAAAAGAGCAAATGATTGTTGTTTTCATCCCTCCTCAAAGTCAACGAGACAATCTTGTTGTCATATCATTTGAATGAAACAAGCAATATTAACGGAAACACGAAATATTCAGGTTTTAAATAAAAAGTATTTTACAGTTTGTATGAGCTCAACGTGTTTCGCACATATATCTGACCTGACTGCCTGATTAGATGTTTGTGTCCGTTTTATACCTGGCGACGTTCGCTGAGACCAAGTACTGTCGGCCGTTCATCGGCGTACCCATTTGTCCGCTGTGCTACTTAGGCCAGGGTTCTCCTTCTAACAGAGAACATAATTATATAGTACGATCACATGCATGCGTGTCATTGGTTTATTGAAAGCAAAATGTGTGTTGTAAGGCCGTATACAATTTATGTTGTTAACAGGTTAAGTTGTATACGTTGACATTTGATGATAAAAAACAGTTTGCGGTAAGATATATTTTTACGTAGATGTGTTATACTGCTGTTTTAAGCTCAAGTTTAATGATAATAACCATTATCACGTTAATTTTTTAACTGCCTGACTAACATCTTCTGCGGTTATGATGTGATAATGAAAGACAGATACTCTATTTTATACCGGAAAAAAACAGCTGACCTAAAGGGTTTGGTCGTTGTGCGTATACAAGCAAGAATATATTAACAGTAAAAAGTGACAAATAAAATAATATTTAGCGACGTTTGAAAGGGAGAGTTGATCAAATAAAGAAAAAGAAAAATAACAGTTATACTATTAAGTGATTATGGCAAGAATGAGTAGATGCGAGAAATGCAAATAATACAGAACAATAGGCTGTACACAATATAAGGTTAATTAATAAAAACATAACGGACCATAAACTGCATATCTGCCGCTGGAGGAGATACATAGGCCCGGATTTCGTTGTGCAAGTCAGCATTAGCGGCGAGGTCTGGCACAAAATCAAACAGTCGTTGTCGATGTAAAGAACCCACCGAAGAAAAAAGGTACGTAGCCTTATATACACATATATGGGTTGTTATTCGTTTATATATAATTATACCTGCCAGTTGATAATGACGTGGGACAACGTTTGTAAATACAAGACAAATGGTTCATTATGACAGACCAAACGATATTTCAGTAATGTGCTGTTATTGTCGTTGTTACTTCAAGAAATAGTCACAAGTTTCCTTCTTAGCGTTGGATGGACTTGTTTACGCTGAACACCTATGTACAAGATCGCTTCTTAATAATCATCATTACGATGTACACACAGTTCTATTTGGAATACGAGCTTTTAAACATAAAATGTTGAACACTCGGAATACCTGGGTCTGAAATTTTGATCGTCTTTCCTGTCAATGGTCGGTTTTCACAGTTGAGATGACCAGGGAATGCGGCATACCGGTCGATGCAGGTTGGATTAAAGGGTCTCTGAAATTTGATGATTGAACAAATGCGATTAAGTTTATTCAATGTTCATGTCTGTTTATTCTTAATGATTAGCTGTGTCCGAACGTAGTATAAACTACGGTTAATGTCCATTTACGAGCTTTTGCATCCAGAAACTACCGTCGTAATAAAACGATCATTTGTACATTAAAGAGGGGTTTAGCACCGCTTCATCTCCATAAAAACTCATATGGTCTGTCTATAGATTCAATGATCTATAGTATTAATAATTATTCTGCACGTGATGTTAAGTTAACCCGTCTGAATGCAGATTTTTTTTATGTTCTGCATTTTTGGAAATATAGTTTCAACACGATGAGATCTGTTCAGAGATTAATCCGTCTTGGTGGAGAACTCTTCAATCCGCTGAACAAGTACTAGTTTGAGCATGTACCATTTAAGTCAGATATTTAACCAGGTTTTCCGAAGGAAAAAACTGGTTATTAGATTGGCGAATGCGGGCGGGCTGGCTGGCTGGCTGGCTGGCTGGCTGGCTGGCTGGCTGGCGGGCTGGCGGGCTGGCGGGCTGGCGGGCGGGCGGAACAAGCTTGTCCGGGCCATAACTATGTCGTTCATTGTCAGATTTTAAAATCATTTGGCACATTTGTTCACCATCATTGGACGGTGTGTCGCGCGAAAAAATTACGTCGATATCTCCAAGGTCAAGGTCACACTTTGAGTTCAAAGGTAAAAAATGGCCATAAATGAGCTTGTCCTGGCCATAACTATGTCATTCATTGTGAGATTTAAAAATCATTTGGCACATTTGTTCACCATCATGGGACGGTGTGTCGCACGAAAGAATCACGTCAATATCTCCAATGTCAAGGTCGCCACGACTAAAAATAGATTTTTTTTTAAAACAAACTTACAAAGGGGGTTAATTTTGTTTGTTCATTTCAAAAGTTCAGTTTGAGTTTTCTCCCTTTATCAGATTATTTTTTCACAATGAAAACCTGGTTTTGTGACAATTTTGTCCCTTGTTATCATTATATATCGACGCATAGGCGTGTGTTTTGTTTCATTTTGAACAATTTACCACTCTATTGTATCATTCTAGTATCGTTGCATACTCTCTTGACAAAACTGAAAGTACTCACAATCGTAAACTTTGATAAAAAGGGAAGATTACCGGTACGTTTTGTTATCGCATAATTGCCATTGAACAAATCCGCATGGTTACAGAGTTAAGTTCTGTTTATGATACGTCAATGTATACATGTAAGCAACATTTGAAGTGTATTGTTTTTCAACTTAAAATGCGCACAAACTTTTGATCTTTGAGCGTTAATATACAAACAATAAAAAGTTTGCTGTAAACAAAACTAGATTTATCATGTGCTCCTTATTTAATATTAATATAGTTTTAGGACACATTGTCTAAATTTTGCTGTTACTTAATACATTATTACATTATTATACATTATACTTATTGATTACAGACAC
This sequence comes from Dreissena polymorpha, assembly GCF_020536995.1. Lineage (NCBI taxonomy): Eukaryota > Metazoa > Mollusca > Bivalvia > Myida > Dreissenidae > Dreissena > Dreissena polymorpha. The sequence goes on from NC_068370.1 coordinate 34,084,532, forward strand.
TTCTTTCCGTAAAGTGTGTATAAGATAAAATTGTATTACATAGCGCTTTGTGTCAAACTTAAACAGGAAAACTTACAGGAACAATTTCTTGTTGAGGGGTATAACGATATGTATGCTGACATATGCATGTATTTTAATCGGCTTGTTGGTTACTAATGCAAATAATTATTTTTTCAATCGCTTCATAATGTCACATGCAATGTAAAAGGTTTCTCCCTTTTTCATACAATATTAATATACCGTCGGAAAAAAATAATTCTATGCATAGAGAAATTAAATATTAATTCATGTTTATATATTTTTAAGTATACATTGTTGATACAATATACCTTCGTGAACCGTATGGTTGTGTGATGTTCAGACGTTTTCTATTTGTTTTTTGCACTTCAACTTAAATAAAAGTAATCTTTTTTCTTTATAAATTTATTTTATCAATATTATTTACAGAATCAAAACATTAACAACTTTTGTACCAAATTTTTTGTTGTGTTTATTCATGAAGAAAAATATGTATTACCCATAAACAATATGATATTCGATACGATATATTCCCACAAAATGTTGCATATCAAAATGGACTACAAAATGCAATGTATGAACTATATACACCTCGTGTGCATACTCGATGTGTTTGATATCTAGATTATCGATGTGCTTAAAATCTTTCATCCCACAATACACACTCGTTTTGAATTAAGAATGCATTTATTTTTTTAAACAATTGATTTGATCTGTTGTATTTTAATTATGCATATATTCCAGAAAACGTTACAGGCGTCGACAATTTCAAAACAAATATCGCAGTATCGTGTATAATAAGATATGTAAAACATTTAATCAAATAATATAATTAAGCCAAGCTTTGTTTAAACCTGGCTTAATGACAAAAAATGTGAATTTTCACTTTTACATTATTTTTACTTACTGGTGAATAACACGTTAGGTTTGGCGGTACCTGTCCCAAAACATCTCCTTAAACACAACATAAATATTTAAATATATGCGAGTCGCAGTGCGAAAACAAAAGAAATAAAATATGGAAGAGAGAGATATAATCATACATGCGCTAAATAGATCTCCAATATTTCTACTTTGATCTGCCTATGATAGTGCACTAGTTCCAAAAATATTGCCTGAAAAGGAGTCTCTAAAAACACGCACACACACTACACAATATGTTTCTATCACACACACACACACACATATTTATGTTGACCGTGTCCATATTTGATTATGTTTTCAATATTATGGTCTTACGCAATTGATTCTGTAAAAGTCTTAAGTCATGAGTTCTATGAACAAACAAATGCACTTAAATATGTGCTTTTAGTATAGATGAATCTTTGTTGGTACTTCGAATGAGTCATGGTGCCCATACTTCAATTACGTAATTTGCGATTTATTGCTAAACAATATTTGAACTTCAAAGTTTGCAATGTGCACAGTCGATTATAATTTACGTATATGAAGTAGAAATATACTTCATATGCTTCTGGTTGCATACCAAACCAATTCTAGTTTATGTATGATTTCACAAAAAGATAAGTCTTAATGAAAACGAAATTCAAACAGCGTTCACAATTCTTGACGCATTACGGACGACTGATTGATTGTGCGAGTAAAAATCTTGAAAGGCGCGTAGTTCATAACAAACTGATACTTCTCTGAAGTCATCCTGAAATAAAGCTAGGTAAACATGCGGTTTTAAGAATAATGCATGTCAAATAAATGTATGGCCTACTTTATATAGCGTGGAACTTTCTAGACAATCAAGTTTGGCGATCAAGCAAATTAGTAATACATAGTTGTATTCTTAATATGGCTTGAGTGTTCTCTCGAATGTCATCATACAGTAAATAAATGTATTAAAAAGGACACAAAGTACTAAATATACATTATACGTATATGGAAACAATACCTAATACATAAATATAGCATGTACTTGAATCGTAGATTTTGGAAAGCTTACGTTAGAGCACCTGTTTTATATTAAAGTTATTTTGCTTCCAGTTCAAATCCATTAGAAAAAAAGTATAACACTATCTCACTTTATATAATCATATTAAAGATATGTTAGCAAATATCAAATGGATAGTCTATGAAAACAATTAAGAAATAATTTCAATTATATGCTTCTGGATATAAAAAACAAATTCAGAATAATCTTCAGAATCAAGATTTACCTTTCTTATTTGCGGAGTTCATTTATCAAGATTAATCATTTTCTTTATGTATTTAAACGATGTCAGAAAATTGAACAGAACAGAACATAATGGTTTATTTTGACTTAAGCATATATACAGCTCATCGTCATAAACATACATATTCAATAACAACATGCGTTTCAATTATGTACAAAACATACATCATTTCAAAGAAAGATCGTTTCAAAAACAAATTAAATACAACATGTTTAAATGAGAATGTCACATGGAAGAGGTAAATACTCAGTGACCACATAATATAAAAACGTTGTTTAATGATTGCAACAAGTATTACATTATTCTAAGCTTATTAGCTTTATGGAAGATATATAATGTATACTACATATATAATACATTTTCTCGTATTTTATAGCCTTTAACACAAAAATGGCTAGTTTTCTTAACACCTTTTTCTGTGAACTATTAAGTAGTTCGATAAACTTAAACATATTTGGACGAAATCTATAATACTTTGGAATAAATGTTTTCCTAACATCGGCATAAAAAGGGCATTTAAGAACAAAGTGATACTCATCCTCGATATCATTAAGGTTGCATAAAACACATTTATGTTGATCTCTAAAAATGTTTTGGTGTCTACCCGTTTCAATAAATAATTTGTGAGACGACAAACGTAATTAAGTAATAATGTTCCTATGTTATTTATTTCCAACAATATCGAGATAGGCCGATCTTTCGAATATTGGTTTCATAACATCATTGAACTAGATGATGTGATACTTATATTCCAAATAGTGATATACTGGTCTCGTAATCTGTTTTTAAGTAACGGGATAAATTGATTAGAGTTCACCGATTCGGGGAATAACCATACATCGTTAAAACCGGTTTGGTTAAGAATATCCCGTACTTTTGATGACCAATTGTTTGTGTTGTGTTTGCGTTCGATTTCTAATCTCTTTGATAGAACAATTTGTTTTAGTATACAATTACCCTGCTTTACAGTATATAATTTCAAAAAGTATTTGACGATTCTGACATATCTGTCTAAATATAAGGGGAATTGACCAACTTCGGCATAAATTGCTAATGAGTTTGTTGACATTTTTACATTTAGTATTCTTTTCCAAAATTAACGATGGACGTTAATGTCCAATGTTTTCCGCTTTGATAAATCCCCAAACCTCACAGTTATAGTTTAGAATTGATGATACATATGCATTTAATAAATTTAACATGATATTTATAGGTACGTCCATGTCTTTTGTTAAGGCGAACAAAGAATGCATCGCTTTTAAAGCTTTGCCATAAAGTGTATTTGTTGCGGCACAAATGATCAACCGCTTGACATGACAATTCCCAGGTAATTAAAATTATTAACAATTTCTATTTCTTGACCTTTATATGTCCATTTCAATGTTTCAATGTTTTACTGAGTGTACCTCCTTTTCGAAATACCATGACCTGAGTTTTTTCAATGTTAACCGTTAAATTCCACTTATCGAAGTATGTTTCTAAATTGTTTAATGATTCTTGAAGACCCTCCTGGGTTTCAGAAAATAAAGCCGCGTCGTCAGCGAATAATAATAGATATATTGATATTTGATCTAGAGTAATTCCGGTGTTTATTCCATTTTGCAAATCGAATTCGATGTCGTTAATAAAGAGAGAGAACAATATGGGCGACGTTATCTCCCCCTGAAATAGGCCGACGTTACTATTAAATATGTCTGAGAAGTTACCCATGTGTTTGACCTGTAATTTTACTTCATCATACATTGATCGAATAAGTGTCAAAATGTTACCGTCGAGGCCCACATTTATCATTTTACTCCAAAATTGACCACGATTGATGACGTCATACGCCTTCCGGTAATCAATATAACAACAGAATAGTTTATCTTTATTTTGAAACTGTTTTTTCTATTAGTGCATTAAGAATAAATATTGCATCGACCGTGCTACAATTTGTTTTAAAGCCGAACTAAGCATCCGTCAGAATGTCATTTGTTTCTGCCCATTGTTTAAGGCGTTCATTTAATAAGCTAGTAAATAATTTTGCAAAACAGCTTATTAAAATTATTCCCCGATAGTTTTTTGGGTCTGATATGCCTCCACGTTTATGTATTGGAACTATGATTCCGGATGCCCAGCTGCGAGGAAAACGCTTTTTATATCAAGTATGTAGTTAAACAATATTTCTAACGGTCTGGCGATGATATGTATTGTTTCAGTAAAATATTCATAGATAATAATATCACAAGCATGAGCTTTATTGTTTTTCAACCGTTTATTTGCCTTAATAATTTCTTCTGTCGATGTTGGATTATCGGGTTCGGGGTACGAAGGTTCTGTGTTTAGTCTATTATCAAATTCATGTAAAAAGTATTGGCATCAAACGAATTTTTATTTACGTTACCTTCGTCTGCTAATTTACTGAAATAATCGTGAAATTCGATTAACGATATCGTATCTGCGTTTTGTGATGTAGTCTTACGTTTAAATAGTTTCCAAAATTCGCGGGGTGATTTCCGTCTCATACTATTCATTTGTTTGCTTACATCATTGTTGTATTTTAATTTCGTTTTTCTACGCGTATACTGATAATCCTTTTTCGATGCAATCATTTGCTCGCGTGTGTGTTTATTTTTATTTAGATTGTACTCGTATAAAGCTCTTGTACATTGATATTGTTTGTTTTTACACTCTTCGTTAAACCATTTTTTCATATTTCTATCAGAGTCTATAAATCCTTTATTTTCAGGTTTAATAATGTGCTTGAAATATTTTTCTCCTTTTGAATTTAAATAGTTCGCAAATTCGCTAACTAGAATATCAGGATCAGAGTTTGAATCGATTTGCGATAAAAGCGTGTGTTCTAGATTTTGGACATCGCACGTTACATCTCGTACACAGTCACATTTGTTCCCAGGTTTCCATTTAAAATAAACAATAGGATAAGTTTTACTTGCTGAAACCGTGTAATTCGTGCGGAGATCAAATGTTAAAGGCGCATGATTAGAGAATTCAGTAAAATCGTTAACGGTAAAGTTTACAATATCATTGAAACAGGATCGCGCAGTTAATACATAATCCACTAGGCTTTCACCATTATGTGTATAGCACGTTATCTTACCTTTGTTATGGTCGTTATATAACCGCCCATTCACTATACGAATATTAGTAGCTTTGCACATATCTAATAGGAAGTCTCCGAATCGGTTCGTAACCAGGTCACTATTTGATCGTGGGATTAGGTTTTCAATATCTGTGTCAGAAACAAAATCAATATCGTTCATATATCTATCATTTTCAATATAATCTGGTTTATTTCCCGTTCGCGAGTTTGTGTCTCCGGCGAGGAATACTTTTCCTTTTGATTGATCAAAATTTACATCAAGTTCAACACATTGAAAAATATCAAAAGAATACAAAGAATGAGCAGGGGATTTTTCAGGTGCGATATATACAACACAAAGATATACCTCAGATTCAATATTAAAAAATAACTTATCTAGTTTAAGCCAAACAATACAATCAATATCATTTTAGCTCATCTATTTTTTGAAAAAAAAATATGAGCTATTGTCATTACCTTGGCGTCGGCATCGGCGTCTGCGTCGGCGTCGGCGTCGGCGTCCGGTTAAGTTTTGCGTTTAGGTCCACTTTTCTCAGACAGTATCAATGCTATTGCATTCAAACTTGGTACACTTACTTACTATCATGAGAGGACTGGGCAGGCAAAGTTAGATAACTCTGGCGTGCATTTTGACAGAATTATGTGCCCTTTTTATACTTAGAAAATTGAACATTTTGGTCAAGTTTTGCGTTTAGGTCCACTTTCTCAGAAAGTATCAATGCTATTGCATTCAAACTTGGTACACTTACTTACTATCATGAGAGGACTGGGCAGGCAAAGTTAGATAACTCTGGCGTGCATTTTGACAGAATTATGTGCCCTTTTTATATTTAGAAAATTGAAAATTTTGGTTAAGTTTTGCGTTTAGGTCCACTTTTCTCAGAAAGTATCAATGCTATTGCATTCAAACTTGGTACACTTACTTACTATCATGAGGGGACTGGGCAGGCAAAGTTAGATAACTCTGGCGTGCATTTTGACAGAATTATGTGCCCTTTTTATACTAAATTGAAAATTTTGGTTAAGTTTTGTGTTTAGGTCCATTTTATTCCATAAGTATCAAAGCTATTGCTTTCATACTTGCAACACTTACTAACTATCATAAGGGGACTGTGCAGGCAAAGTACTGTAACTCTGACCGGCATTTTGACAGAATTATGTGCCCTTTTTATACTTAGAAAATTGAAAATTTGGTAAAGTTTTGTGTTTAGGTCGACTTTATTCCTACAGTATCAAAGCTATTGCTTTCATACTTGCAACACTTATAAACTATCATAAGGGGACTGTGCAGGCAAAGTTATGTAACTCTGACTGGCATTTGGACGGAATTATGTGCCATTTTTTTCCTAAGAAATTGAAAATTTGGTTTAGTTTTGTGTTTTGGTCCACTTTACCCCTAAAGTATCAAGGCTATTGCTTTCATACTTGGAACACTTGCAAACTATCATAAGGGTACAGTAAAAGGACAAGTTGCATAACTCTGGTTGTCATTTTTACGGAATTATGGCCTATTTTTATATGGTTAAATTTTGTGTTTCGATCCACTTTACTTCTTAAGTATCAAGGCTATTGCTTTCAAACTTCAAATACTTTCATGCTATCATGAGGTTACTGTACCTGGCAAGTTGAATGTTACCTTGACCTTTGAATGACCTTGACTCTCAAGTTCAAATTATTAAATTCTGCTAAAATTGCCATAAAAGCTTTATTTATGATTAGATTTGATTGATACTTTGACAAAACTACTCTTACCTGACACACCACAATAGACTCCACCCAAACCATCCCCCGTGCCCTCCCCCCCCGAATCCCCCCTAATTTTTTTTTAAAGATCATCTCACAAAGGACCACCACACCCTCACACTTTACCCCCCCCCCCCCACCCCCCCAATTTTTTTTGAAACGGTTTAAAAACACAAATATTTATTTATTTTTATTATTTAATGTTAGAAATACCGTCCAACCATCGCACCCAAGAATCCCCCCCACCCCCCCTCCCCCCACCCGAATCCCCCCTCATTTTTTTTAAGATCATCTCACAAATGACCACCACACCCTCACACTATACCCAACCCACCCCAACCCCCCCCCCCTCCCAATTTTTTTGAAACGGTAAAAAAACACAAATATTTATTTTTATTATTTTATGTTTGAAATACCGTCCAACCATCGTACCCAAGAACCCCCCCCCCCCCCAAATTTGTTTTTGATTTTTTGCAATTTTTTTTCGCATTTTTGGAAAATAATGTTAAAAATGTCCACACCCCCACACTATACACCCCTCTTCACTCCACCCCTCCCTCCTTTGTGATTGAAAATGAGAGTCCCTTCACCTTTAAAAAGAAAATAGATGAGCGGTCTGCACCCGCAAGGTGTGGGCTGCCATAGAACTGACTTGACTGACTTGACTGGCTCGCCTGTGATTGACCGTGAAGAATCGTCACTGGCGATGCTTGGGCGTTTTGCGCCATTTTTTTCCCTTTGTTGCGAATCTTGAGAGGGGTTAACGTTTCCTGGTCATAAATAATCACCCAATTGTTCACTACAAACACATTTTATTCACGATCACACGTTTAATTCCATGAACTTTTTCGATGTATTTTGACTCTGATTTTTTTTTATTCCGCCATGTTCACGCATGCGAAAATTGAAAATAAAACGGTAATGAATAATACACAATATAAATGAAATATAAAATTGATACATTTTCATATTTCTAAATTGTTTAGTGTAAAACAGCCGTCTGTTGAATAATATGTTTATAAACTGATTCATGTAAACGGCAATACCTTTACTAAATTGAATTACAACCAGTCAACAGTGTCATCCTGACTGGAAATAAGCGATTGTGGAATAAATCTTTCCGCATTACACAAGTGCTCATAAAGTTACATAACTCGTAACAATCCCGTGACCAGTTCACTTGCGTAAGTAAACGAGACCGCACTACCACACCTGGATACGACATTTGAGGTCAAAAATGGTTTGGATCTATAAAAAAAACATGGCCGCCAGGGGGGGGTCTTTTTTCTTTTATTTATATAGTAAAAAAGCTGGTGAACACTCTAGAAGTCACATTTTTTTACTTAATCATCATAACATTTTGTCAAAGCATTAGTTATGTGGATGTCTCGGACGAGTTTGAAAATGGTCGTGATAAGTGAAAAAAACATAGGCACCAGGCAGTGGGGCAGTTTTCTTTATATGTATATAGTGGAAACATGTGAACAGTCTAGAAGACATTATCTTCATGAAATTTAGACATATCTTGGAAGAGTTAAAAAATGGTTCAGCTCTGTTAAAAAAACATGGCCGCCAGGGGGCCATTTGTTTTTCATTCTTCATGAAACTTGGTTAGAACATTTGTTTCATTGATATATTGGGCTGCAAAGAACAGGTCATTTCTTTTTATCTCAGGAGAGCGACTTTGGGCCTTTCAGGCCCTCTTGTTCATATATGTACGTCCTTTATTTCGTCCTTTCGTTTTTCCTTCAGTGACACTTCTCGATTCCGAGCTAGATCTTATACACTTTTGATCCGAATTTGATAACATTTACCATGCAGCTTTGTTATAGTGTGGATGTGCGAAAATGCGCATCGTTGTTTTTGTTTTGTTTTTTTGAAAGCTATTGCCTTTTGATTATAAATATGTCACATTCAAATGAAAGTGTTATATCCGTGCGATATTTAACTTAATACAGTATCATAATAAGGTTGACCTTAAGTATATTTTCAGCTTGTTATGTCAAATGACAAGGGATATATCGCTTTTTAAGAATGTTCCGTTTCAACTTGAGATCTGGGACATGTATGATGTCAAATGGATTTTCCCTATACTAGGTTACCTCCCACGCGTTGTACACACTATTATCACGAATACGTCCTTACCAACGGATAAAAATAAACTGCTTTTTTATAAGTCATGCATTTCAATTATTTGACCTTTGATAAATAAAAATGAATCAATTAGATCTATCTATTTATGGAGTTCATACATATGCTGACTTCGATATGTACCTTTAACGTTCTACCTACTCACAAAAGGAAAAGGAAATATAGTTCGCTTTTTTGCACGGCGATCCTTTGAGTAAATTTTTTATATTTATGAAGTTTATTTATTGCAATCCAATAACTAAGATTTTTCTATTTATGAAGTTTGTTTATTGCAATCCAATGACTGAGAATTTTCTATTTATGAAGTTTCCATATGATACCTTTGTTAGTTTTCGAGATTTGCAACGGACCAAAAAAAAACTAACTTACGGCCTGACGGACGGACGGCAAAACAGACTTTCTGATTTCCAATCATACTTTGTTGGGTCACCACAAACTATGCCCTTCAGGAATGCGTTTTCTCCGATTAATATTAAATACTTTTAAGAGCACTTCGGTTATCTCAACACTAACATGCATGTTCATAACACGCATCCGCAATTCGAAAGTGTTTGCTACTGTGCGAATCAAAATACAAAATATTTGTTGTTGCATATATCAAGTTTTCAACTGATAAATTGGACCAAATCAATCGTTAATCTTGGACATAGCAACATCGACTGTTCTTTTTTTAAGTGTTTGTAGCCAGTTAGTGTTTGTCAAGCTGTTTATGAGTGTGCACTATTCCTATAATAAAGCAGCGACAAGACTATTTACACATGGATCGGGCTTTTGTAGCTGTTTTGATGTTTTGCCTCGTATACGTAGGTATACATTTATGTTATACAGATGCCATTCATTATTACAAAAAATGCTGTTGCAAATCGATATGTATTCTCCTAATTTGGGTCATACAGATTTTTGCCGTTGTTCGTCCATCGGTCGTCTGGCTGTCCGACATTTCTGAGTCGAGCGTAACTCGAAAAGTATTGCAATTAGAGTCTTAAAAATAAGACACATGTTGGTTCATTATTAGCGACATCAGTAGTCTTGAGACCAGAGTGGAATATAGTGCGTGAGGGCAGCTGGGTCCTACAAACACGTGTATTTTTTTTTACAAACAACGCGACATAAATGCGGCGAAATTTGATAACAAAAAAGCAATGAAAAAACATTGCTCATTAATTTGCATCTTTTGTCAGTGTGTCGTAGATTTTGGGAAAAAAATAGTGGAAATACGTAAAATCCTAAAACGCTTAAGGTAAATTTAAAGTTTCACATAATTTGCATTTTTGTCTTAAATTAACATGTTTTCGTATACTTAAAGAAATTGAACTTAATATATTTAAAAATTTGTTTGTGATTTTATAATGCATATATTTGGGATTGACAATCAATTAAAGCAGTATGTCAGCGATTCATAACCACCAGTTTCATCTTCATCATCACAAACCATGTTTTATTTTATACCTTTTATTTATCATGAACATCATCGTCGTCAGCAACATCATAACTAATGTATTTATTCTTACCGTTTGTATTAAAGGGATCTTTTCACGTTCTGGTAAATTGACAAAATTGAAAAAAGTTGTTTCAGATTCGCAAATTTTCGTTTTAGTTAGGATATTTGTTTTACTGTTTAGTAATACTGAACATTTATCATGGTCCAATATAGCCATTATATGCATCTTTTGACGATTTAAAACCCTGAAAATTATAAAGCGTTGCAACGCGAAACGATTGAATAATTTGGAGAGTTCTGTTGTTGTCGTTTAATTTTGTGAACTTACGAAGTTTGCTTATATATACCCGATAGTATAAAATACGTCTCGCATACATACTTGGCAGGTTGGCCGAGCGGGCTAATTGGTTTGTATACTCCAGGACTCCGGGGGTCACTGGTTCGAGCCCCGTTGCGGTATACTTTTTTCCTTTTTTAAATTTTATTCTTGATTTTTACTGGAGCTTTTTAGAAAAAAATGTTTACATTTATCAATATAAAGCATTTAATGACAAACTTCAAAACATTCCAAAATCTGTGAAAAGGCCCCTTTAATATTCAACTTAGCACCATTTTACAATTAACAAACGGCAACTGAGTGGAGTTTACAAGTTAAATCTTCAGCTATCTTTTAGCATTATAGTTATGATGAGTTCCAAAGTAGTATGAAACGAATATGTTTAGTAATAAAATATATACCGTGAGAGTATAAAGAAATATAATTTAATACACGAGTGGGCAGATGTGAAGTGGCAACGGACGTGAACTTTTTCAGAAAGGTCTTATCATCAAGTGACAATTGGCTTAAAAATAAGCAGCCAACAGTCTATCGAGAGAACATTTATCATAGATGTTTTTATTGAATGGTATGCACACAATACATCAATAAAATGCAATCTTAACGACACCGCTTTATGCGTTAACTCCAGCTATTTGAGCAAATTGCCATGTAAATAGAGTCCAAGAAACGGTACCAACCGGTATCAACATAAGATTTGTATACAATGGCAAACATTTATTTGTACGTTCAGTCGAAGTTCATTCATTTATCCAAGACATGTACACTGTTGTACAGATTTGTCAATAACTTAGATACACATTTTTGTTAATAGCGCTTTAAATAAGTTGGTCGTTATGAATTTGCCTATAGTGAACAACACCTGTATTATGGTACACTTGACAATAAATATTTTTGTTAAATAAATCTAGTTAATATCCATGTATTGTTTCCATATTCAGAAAATACAATTTTGATATTTAAATTATATACGAAGACGAAGCTATCCCCTATAGTTTGAAGACGGCGTTACTCCCTACTAGTATGACGACCTCTTTCCGGACGGGCCACAAGTGTTATCACGCAGCAAAACAAAGTGTCCACAAGGAACCACATGCGTGTCCGATGGGTTTTTCACGTACTGTAAATGTTCGGCGGGGAAAGTTGGTTAGAATCCAATATGCAGTTACACAGAGCATATCAAACAATGTCGTGTTGTTCCTCGTTTTTGGGTATTTAAGATAAACACAAAGTTTGGCCTTTTCCAACCGCGGCTTCGTTTTAAATTTGTCTCCTAAAGTGACTTGTTTACAGTTTCGTAAAATTACTATTTTCAAAACAATTATCATATATTCAAAAATAATTTATGCTAAATGGTTAAAATAAGAAAATAAGTGCTAATGACTAATCAAAGTGTTAAAAATAAGGGTAAATTAACGGATAATAATCATTTGAAACCTGAAAAAAATGTTTGGCCATTAAACACGAAAGGCTGCGTGGCGCAGTGGTGGTGCTTTGAGTATTGCTTCAATAAGATCCGGGTTCGAATCCCGAGGACTGAAATATTGTATATAATATAGAGGATATTTGTTGGATTCGGTTATCGATTTTAATTCACAAGTGATCATTGTCATAGAAAATTATATTTTCACGAGTGGCGCAGCCACGAGTGAAAAAATATATTTTCTATGATCACGAGTGAATTAAAATCGATATTTCACCGAAACCAACACATTTTCTTTTTATTTAATGCTTTTTGTAACCGTTTATATACATTGTTAAAGAGTTTAACTAAAGAATTTCGCTGGGATCATGACTTCATTTCGTAAAAAATAACGTCATTTTACAATAAAAACAGTGAATATTATCGATAATTTTCACTGATAATTTTCACGGTTTGAAACAGTGAAATTATCGGTTTTAATTTACTGATATTTCTCAATAAACAAATGAATGTGCTTATTGCTTATATATTGTCAGTTATGTATATGTAACGATGAACTGGAAATGTTCAAGTTATATGAATAAACGTTCTGCTCTGTTCTGTAATGAACCACCGGAAAGCATAAAATAAACTATTTTTCTTGCTACTTTAATTAATGAACAATATTAAAACACTTTATAATTATTTGTTAATATATTTATTGACATTTTTCAAAATAAAAAATACGAAAATCTGTGATCAAGTTCCTTAAAGCTTTTTGATAAGGACGACATGTAGTTCATACTCGTTTTAATATCATTAAATCATGCCTCTGAAAGTTACGGATGGTGCTCCGGTTATTAGATAACTATTGAGCTGTCAAATGGTTATTCAATTTAAATATTTTATCATGTATTGCTATTTAATTTTAATCGTATTGCTATGTGTTTGATTTTTATTTATGAATATCTGGGCTATCAGTAAAGTTTGAAGCTCATTTTAACCGGTCTAAACACTCAATGTCTTTCATCGACAGTTCTAATGCGGTGATCTCGGTTTTGTTCGTTGTTGTGTGCTTGTTATGTACGTGCGTGTCTTGTCTGCTACATTTGGTTTCTACCTTAATGTTTAGCAATTAGTTTCGGGCCACAAATAAAGGGCGACATTGTATTATGAGGTTTCTCTACTGCTAGTCAAGATTCACTTTCTGCGTATTTATTTTATTTATTTTTTAAAACAAAACTATAGCATGGCTAATCCAGTTTAATTTTGTTTACCGATTTAAACATCATGATCTTCATAATAAATATATATAAAACCTATCGGTATAGAACTAATTGAATGACCTTTCAAACCATAAGATATGTGACCGGGCTCGAAATCGTTATTTGCGGATTTCTAGTCTTTTGCTTTTCCATTAAATAGCATTTTACCAGCTTTTTACGATAAAACACCGAGAGTCTTTACTTATTTTAAGATATGTATGATTTTATTTATATTTTCATTTTATTTGAAAACAATATTTAAGGAGTAAACTGCGACAAGGATTATCCATGCCTGGAGACGAAGGAAAACTGTCCGCCTGGGATGACCTGCTTCGGCCCAAACGTGTTCTGTGAAGGGGCCACCGGTATCCCATACTGCACCAACTGCATCGTGGGCTACATGGGCGATGGATGTAATGGAGACGTGGATGAATGTACAGGTTGTTATATGCAGATGAAAAGTAATCACATAAGATCTAATATAGCTCGGAGCCTTCCAAGACATGATCACTTGGCCCTAACATGTTGCACTTAACAGGTTCATGATAACTGTTAATCTCATTAAATATTTTTTTCTCGGACTGACTTTAATATACATTTTGTTGACTGGATCGGACGCTTTGATTAAATTATGAATCTTTGCGTTCTATTCGATCATTGAACATAGAGTTCACCTAAGGCTTTATTCTGATATTGATATGCACAGATGATTCTAGTGAAATCGCACAATTGAGTTTTATAGGAATCGCATCTACATTCAAACGCCCATCCAGATATTTTCTGAACTCCGACGACTGCCTACAAACCTTTCTTGTCTGCCAACGAATTAGAGAGTGTAAGTTTCAAAAGCCGCCAAGAACTATAGCATAATCCCAGTCAACCAAATATATCGATACATCTCTGTAAACCTTTCTGTCACAAAATACGAGCGAACGGTCCATGATTTTGAAAATTCAAAATTGAGCTGTCGAAATTGACATATTAGTTCATTTTAATATAAAAAATCTCTTATACTGCTATCATAACAAAGATTGCATAATATTGCCACGGCCACCGATCACTCTTGCATGACATCAACTGTTGGCTATGAGTACCTTCATGACCGTTTGCTTGTTTAATAGGATCACTCTATACTATATTCCACAATTCAATCTCTTTCCAGAGTACTTTGAGGACGTCTGCAACAACATCGGGGACTGTACGAATACCATTTGCGGCTTTTATTGTAGTTGTTTCGAGGGATTTATTGGTACAGTACCATATTGGAAAAAAGTCTTCTTGGTCCTACTAAAACATACTGAGTTATATTTAACCTTATAAATTTAAAGCAGTTGTAGCGGTATTTCACATTCAACTTTTGAACATCAAGCTCAAAGTATGTTCATTTAATGTTCTACCTTGCAGTCCATTGTTTATGCCCATACATTTGTTGTTGTTTAATATCATTTATATGCCGTATCTAACGCTGCAAATTTAATGTTTGTATTTATTGCAGTATATTTCTATCTATATCTTCTATATATTCTTTTTTGGTTTCGCTGAGATAAATATGTGTATTTACATTATATTGCGTAGTCATTCAATATGTGTGTGACAAAATGATGATTTTATGTTACACACGTTCATATTTGTATTGCAAACTATATGAGTTTACTGTATATTGACATATAAATATTTGAAACAAAATATTTATATCCGATAAATCATATTATGGCAGTAAAATTTATGTTTGTTGTTCTAAATGTGTAGAAATGTTTGCAATATTTCCATATTAATGTGTGTCAAATTCAGACATTGGTGTTGTAAAATGTTCATAATGTGATATATTTAAAATGAGGTCAATCTATTTTTGTCGCACTGTTATGTCGTTCCGTCGGGTCACTTGCTGTTCGATGTCTAGATAGCAAGGAAACTCGATACTAGGGACCGAATTCATGATGCGAAATTACGATGCCAAATCATGCCCGGAATTAATATTAAGCTTTTTCATCGTAATTCCGTTCCTTCGCATCGTGGTGTCGCGTTCTCGTCATTGTTTATCTTACAGTGACAATGAGAAACCCCGCATCGGAATCTTCGATACAAGCGTACATGCATGCATATTTCCTTTTGCATCAAACTTTATCGAACATAAACAGTATTAACTGTTTTTTTTTGCCAAAGCCATATCGAGGGGTTAGAGCCAGAACGTGGCAAGTGCACTTTTTATCAAAAATCACTTTTTTGCACGTTTAGAAAGCTATTCAAATACTCTTATATTTGCACTATTCCCTGGAATCATATCTTGTATACAACATAGTATATCCGACAGTATGCCAGAATGCTTTATATCCTTTTCATGACTGTAAGAAAGCTTTAATAGCACTTAAAGGGATCTTTTCACGCTTTGGTAAATTGACAAAATTGAAAAAAGTTGTTTCAGATTCGAAAATTTTCGTTTTAGTTATGATATTTGTGAGGAAACAGTAATACTGAACATTTATCATGGTCTAATATAGCCATTATATGCATCTTTTGACGATTTTAAAACCTAAAAATTATAAAGCGTTGCAACGCGAAACGATTGAATAATTTGGAGAGTTCTGTTTTTGTCGTTAAATTTTGTGAAACTACGAAGATTGCTTATATAAGGTATAAAATACGTCAAGTATGTGTACACGGCGGAATAGCTCAGTAGGCTAAAGCGTTTTTACTTCTGGACTCTGGCAGGACTCCAGGGGTCACTGGTTCGAACCCTGCTCCGGGCAATGTTATTTTCCTTTTTTAAATTTTATTCTTGATTTTTTACTGAAGCTTTTACGATCCAATGTTTACATTTATCAATATAAAGCATTTAATGAATAAGTTAAAAAATGCCAAAATCTGTGAAAAGGCCCCTTTAAGTCTTTTTGGCACAATATGTTTTCATACATATTGAGAGGTAATACATGTGCCAAAAGGATTTAAGTGCACTTAAATCATTTTAACATAAGCCAGTTGTGCCCCTTATTCAAGGTAAAAAAATAAAATATGAAGCCCTTACCTTGTAAAGGAATTACTGTATCTGGTTCATATCAACAGGAAACACAAACTATTGTGCTAATGGGTAATTAGATAGGGAGAAATATGACTTTATCGGTGTTTATGTTGATAAAAGACACTGTTCTCCCACTAAGATGGTAAAATATTATAATTGTTTCAACACCTTTCTCATTGAAAGTTTTTTCTTATAAAAAGAAGATGTTTTCAAAGAAAACTACTTTTACAGTAAAAGGTAAGATTTTTAGGTATTAAATTTGTGTGTAAAAAGCTGTCTATTATAATTAAAATACTAAAATGTTTCACATTTGGACTTGAAAGGCAGGGATAAATTAATGCTTATCTTTTTTAGATTTTGCAGTGATTAATTTTATACTTGTCTTACAGGTATATGTCTCTCTGACTTCAGTGCCATTTGATATGTTCACTATAGACAGGCTTTATTGCAGAGGTATACTTTTATGGTTATAGCATTCAAGCAGTTCATTACACATTGAAAGTTTTAAAAAGCATGTTAAAAGCTGTGCATCTATTAACTTATTTTCAAATAAACGTTTAACATGCCAAAGTTGTGCTTATATTTTTACAAAGAGTTCATATCAACGTCAGAAGAACGTCTTATGTTCAAACATAACGGCAAAGGATGTTACGACTGATCTGATTCGACGTTTCACTTTTAACGTGAAGAATGCAGAAAACCTAATTGGTAATTATTCCAGTTATCATAAATTGGAGAAATGGTAGGTGTGCGAAAATGAGACTTCCTTAAAATAAGTGAATCCACAGTATGACGTCATTGGAATGTGCGTTTAAAAACGTCAATCTTTATGTTTAAAAGTATAAACTGGTGGACAAAACTTGTCATAGTCTGCGCATCGTTATAAAAAAAAAATTCTAATGATTTATGATAAACACATGTTTTGTGGATATTCTGAAGACATAGAATATTTTAATCATTGTTCTTATATGTTTACTGTAGTGAATAACATAATATCTTTACATTTTTAATTGAAAATGAAGAAGTGAAACTCCAGGTGCTGGAGCAGTATTGCATGTTAGTGACATGCAATTATTTGGTCATTAATTTAAGGCAAGTGACCAATTGCCAAATAGTACAACACAGCACAATACAAAACAACATAAATATATATAAGAATAAAACTTGGGTCATCGCCTTGGAACGGTCAACCCCACACTTGGTCTATCAATATTGATACATATACGTGTGAATAAAATTTAACCTCATAGCATTGCAACTCAAATTAAACAATAATAAAAGGAAACCAAAACACATTCATTTTAATTACCATTTAATTACTCAATGGTAGGGAAGATACCAGAGCAACAAAGTTACAACCTTTTGAGGAACGATGAAATGAAATTTCGAACAAGTGTCAACTACATCCCTTATTTTTAGAAACAAGATTTGAGAATATAGCAAACCAACTTTTATTTGAATAACATACATCTTTACTCAAATTAAAATATATAAGGCGTAGGTTAAAACTAAACCCATACATTCCAGAGTAGGTAAGCAGCTAGAAATTCTCGCATGATTTCTTGGCTTCCTCAACTGACTTTTTTTCTCCTTGCAGATAAGTAAGTAATATTAAGTATTCCGTTAAGGGAATGATTTATTAAGTCGAGATAGCGAGATACAAAAAAGAGTAGTGCAAAACATAAAATAAATGAAGAGTGCAATGAAAAAAGAGCAGTGCATTAAATAAAGGAAAGTGCATTAAACACTTTACTGCACCGCTCTTTGTTTCGTTGCACTCCTCTTTTATTTAGTTTTGCACTCTTTTTTCTATCTTGATCGTTCCCTTAACTTAGTAAGTTGTCCCACAACATAACTTACTCGTTCCCACGAGTTAGTAAGTTGTTCCCTTGAGATAGTTAAAATGCTTTCTTCTTTTGTTTAATGCACCCCTCATATATTTACTGCACCGCTCTTTTTTGATTGCACGCCTCTTTCATTTAGTTGTGCACTCCTGTTTTTTTCTATATCGTTCACTCGACTAAGCTGACTGTTCCCTCGAGTTCGAGTTAGTAGGTCGTTCTCTCAAGTAAGTATGTCGTTAGAACGAGATAGAAAAAAGAGGAGTGCAATGTAAAACAAGAGGAGTGATAAACAAAAAGGAGTGAATGTCACCTATATGCCAACGTACTACTGATGATCAATTCATGCATCTTACTGGAACGTTTTGAACAACTTTGATAGAGGATCACCATTGATAATTTATGTGAAGGTTTGTTCGAATCTTTCCAGTGGTTGAAGTGGAGATTTGAAGCTGATTGTAGACAACACAAAGAGAAGCCAATAACCACGTTAGCTAACTCTCAGTAGAGGACCAAAATACAAGATGCAAGGTAAATACTAAAGCACAGAAGATTTAACAGTATGCAGTCGATAAAATTGTGATCAACCTTCAACTTAGGTAAGTCTCGGTTAATCTCTTAATTTTGTTATAAAAATTATGTGAACCTCGTTTTGTGACCAGCTTTTACCACTGCATTCACATTTAAACAACTGCTGCAGAGAATCACCATGCAGAGAATCATCATTTACAACATAGGCATCAATTTACATAACCTAAGTGACAAGGCCTGTCAGAATATAATAAGTTATAAGTAGTTTTTGTCTATCGATGTGTTTAAAAGGATGTTGTCCCTGTAGTGCGGAATGTGAAGACTCCAGGATCATAATTTACAAGGATTTTAGTCAATATATATAATATGAAACCTATTGGCATTGCATTTTGAGTGCGCTGATGTTGAATATTATGTTGATATTTATAAAATCTATACAACCCTAAACCATTCAGGCTATATTTCATTTGAGTAAGTTAAAACAATCAAAGCATTTATAGTGTTCATAAGCTTTTTCTTATATTTGACATGGTAACCTAAGTTTTGAATACACTTTACTTAGATTTCATCTTTGTTGTGATATTGTGATGATACAAATTCTTACCAAATGTGATCAACATTTAGTCATAAGGGTTGCTTCTACAGTTGTTACAACTTTAGCGAAACATTTAACCTGTTGACCAGGTTTTTGATATCAATTGGCCCAAATTTTACTTTTATTTAAATATTGTCGAGATATACATTTTTACGTTTATATTTGATTTGGCCTTAACCGAAAATCGGAGTTTGCTTTATTAGATCTGTACTGTAACTTTGCTCTACTTTGCTGTCGGTGTCATGAACTGTAATGAAATCATTGTAGGTCCCGACTTTGATGGCATGAAAGTATTAAACTTTGCATGTTTTGTTGATTTACCCAGACATAATGGACATGAGTAAATTAGAAGCGAATTAATAATTGTCTTTGTGGGTTAATCACCAAAGGTTTGGAGTTCTGATGAATAGGAATTAAATACAAGCATCAGAATAACAAACCGTTGGTTATTACCTTAACAAACAACGTAAGCTATATATAATTTTAAATCTTACATGATTGTTTATACATAATATGCCTTTTTCCACAAAAATACATACATTTGTTTTCATGACGACAACCCACTTAAATTATAAAAACGTTTGTCAGGTTCATTAAGATTATTTGAGGAAATTACATTCAATAAACATATTAAGCTAATCATGCAAAATGTATACCAAGTAAACAGGTTTGGTAACTTATGTATGAACATTTTACTACTTTAATGTGGTTTCACTAGGCCGAATGCAGAAATTATATGTTTGTCAAACGTCTCCTATATCACATATTTAAGGAGGCTCATTTTACTGAACTGAACATCTGGGAATTCTTGAATTACCATGACAACAGAGGGCTCTCTTTCCTTTTTTGTGAAGTAAAAGTAAGACACTCAAATTATTTGGAAAAAAATCCCACAAATTTCAAAATTGTGAGAAATTTAGTCACAAACTCCTCAAAATTTTACAAACAATATTCACATACTTGTAGAAATTGTAAAATGATGATTTTTATGCATAGGTATAGTAAAATATTTTCATTGGCTGGACACTTTTGCTTTCGAAAAATAAAATCATACATCATATGAGCAACTAAATTCTGACAGGTTTAACTGTATCTTCAATGATCCATAGTCAATACTTCTGACAAACATTAAAATGTTTGTCTATGTGATTTCTGTTGTGTGGCTAGACACATTAGTTATACATTGATTTTAGTTCTCGTGTAAGCAATATAATTTTTCCAAGTT
This sequence comes from Dreissena polymorpha, assembly GCF_020536995.1. Classification (NCBI taxonomy): domain Eukaryota; kingdom Metazoa; phylum Mollusca; class Bivalvia; order Myida; family Dreissenidae; genus Dreissena; species Dreissena polymorpha. Next base: position 34,105,383 of record NC_068370.1, read on the forward strand.
TAAAACCTTTGTCAATAACAATTGTGCCATGTCACATGCGCATAGGATTCCCTATAAATCATACATATTAACAATATTTGACATTAAAATGCATTTCATGAAAATGCGATTTAATCTATTTGAAAAGAAATTATTCAAGCTTTAAAGAAAATTTACACATATAAACGGATAAGAATACGGAAATCTACTCTAATTTGCTGCCCTTGCCTCGCTCTCTGCCAGTACTACATTACTCAAGTGTTTTCACTTTCGTCACATGATCTTTCTGATTCAAGGTATTTCCGTTGTAAAAGTGCATGCTTAAATCTTACTGTGATATCTTTAAAGTGACTCCTAATTCAAACAAATCTGGATCCCCATGCTGACTTTTTAAACAAAGGATCTCAAGTTTTACTATACAATTTACTGACGGTCCAATGCACTGGTGTGGTTTTTTTTAGCCGAACTAAGGTAACACCACTGGTTTCACTAGTTTCATACTTGTAATTCCTTAACAACAAGCAAATTCGTTGAATTGATATCCCCCTTCTCCTCATTTATATATAGACACCTATGAAGTTTCATGTTAAAAAAACTTGAATAGTTTCTGAGATATAGCTCTAAAAAGTTTGTGACAGACAGACGGATGAATTGTACTTTTGAATATAAAATGTCTGTTAAATGTCAAACAACTTACAAAGGCTGGTTTTGTAAAATAGTGTGGATAAATTAGATTTGTGAAATGCTTGCATCAAAACTGTGAGATGGCTGACCCAGGCCACACGCAAAGAAGGAAAAAAGCCCTACAACATTTACAGGTTTTGATAGCAGAATAACTCCATAATGTATTGCAGTATAACCACATGATTTGTCGCAAAATAACCTTTAATTTCAAAATCTGTCTACATAAAATAGGTAAGGGTGGTGGAAGAATGATAACTAATTAAAGCAAAGTTAAAAATGATTCTGTAAATTGCAGTGGAATTGTAAACTTGTTAAAATCCACTTTATACTGCAATTTGAACCAAAATGTTTGCTCATGCCATTTTAATAAGGCAAAAGGAAATTATTGCTTATATTGAGGTATAAAAACCATTGAAAACAAATGATAAAAATTTTATATGCAGAAATATGCAAGTACTATACTAACATAGATGATCTAGGAGATAACATAGCACATGTATGTATTCTATATGATTAAACTATATATGTCAGTCAATTACAAATAATTTGCAACGTATCTTGTGGAGCTTGCTTAAAACTGTATAATAAGTGTACGAACTGAATGTTCTAAAAACAAACCTCTTTAATCATTGGTGGGTTTTCATACTCAAAATACTTTTTCCAAGTATATAATCACAATGATGGTATGGTTAAGTTGAGTGTGTCTTTCAAAAATCACTTTAAGTTTCAATTAAACATTTCGCATTATGAATAAAATCTTCCTTGTTGAGGAGAACACTACTAGTTATTAACTAGTGGTTGAAGTATGCATTTATGACTCTGTATTGAACCACTTGAGAACAATCTACCATTCATCCTCCACCAGTCTGAATGTTAAATTATTAAAAGTGTTTCCGGAAGAGAGCATAACAAAATTGCCAACTCAAATGTTTTTTTATAGATTAAACAATGTCTAGCATTAATATTTCATGTACAGTAAAATTGTGGCCTTCAATTGTTTTCGTAAAATCTACTTAAGTTTACATGGAAGGCAGATTGTTTGCGTGAAATCTACTAATGTCGACATGGGAGGAAGATGCAAATAGCATGAACATACAAAAAACATGAACATGTGCGCAATTATATCTGCCATCAATTTTCTCGCTGCATACAAGTATGGAAAGGAATCTAGATCAAAACCTCTGGATAAGACAGCTACAGTAAAACAAGAAGGTCAACACACACCCTTGTTGACTGTGAGTACTTAAATAGTGGATGGCTGGAAATAGCAATTAATAAAAATTGCATCCGTTTTCTGAATTACTGGCTCTTGACTGACTTCATAGAAATATATGTTGAATGATATAATTATATTAAGCACGAATCTTTAACCACTGCCATGTCTTGATAAAGATACATAATTATGTATATTGGGCACCTATTATACATATTTCCATGCGAGCTGGTAGGGTGTTGGTAGTGAAATTCTGACTAAAAACGGACTTTTAAAAACACATGATGAGACAGCATACTTTGCACAAGAAACAGATTTTAAGATACGATGTATAGATCAGTATTGTAAAGTCAGTAATTAGTCACTAGCCTTAAAGGGGCAGTCAACCAGATTGACGAAAAAAGAAAAGTTCTAAAATACCGTTCTAACTCTAACCCTGCGAGTAACTCGCAGACTGTTCAGGTTTTTATGCTGTTTGCTGCTAATCATTATCTAAGGGTTGAAAATGAGGCCTTTACAACTTGCATCTTGTTAAATAGGAATTTAATTTAATAGTATTTTGTAAGAGACTACAAATGTGTACAAATATGTATCTAAGTTGAAAAGGGTTAAACAAGAGATTGGACTCTGCATTAGGCTGAGCCAAATGTAGGTCAGCGTCAACAGCAACATGAGGTAAGGTTAGAGTGGGTGTGTTGATAGTGTTCAAGGACAACATCCATGCAAGTATGTAAGCTTTGTAGGAAACACAATTGATATTCTATGGAATGTGCCATTTTGTGTTAACCATGTAGAGATGGAAGGATGAGTCAATCATTATATACCTCTCAGTCAGTCGATGCCGGGGCATACACAATATTGGATTGGGTCTACTTTTTAATATATTACTGTAAGTACCACATACAATTTGGTGTCACAATCAAGATCAACGGAAATAACTACTTGTGAGGAGCGGCAAGCAGATCTGGTAAACGATAGGGCATACTTAAATGTTGACTGTGACGGACCGATAGTTAAGTATTGCTATTATGAACATCATAGTTCATAGATACAATAACAACCAAATTAAACACGATACGAGTTAACAACTTAACAGATATACCAGATACAGTAGTCACTAACAAATTGTCCTATATATATTTCGCTCCGGATTCATACAAACATTGCTAATTTTGACCGGAAAACACTAGTTGGACTGCCACGATCATGCTGACAAGCAAAACTTAGAAAGGCAATATACATGTTATAATATTATCTGCAACATAGCACTTTTTTAAATCGCCATACCGTTAAGGATGTTTTCAATTGATTGTTTATATTTGTATGACACGGAAGTTTTGCCGTACTGCTCCAGATGTAATATTTTTGTTATTAAAAAACAATAAATCAAATAGAAATGTAATGAAATAGATTGTGGGTAAATGACATGTATTATTTTACAAAAATTAGGTCTATGCCCTGCAATGTTGTTACCTTCTAGCACTTAAACAATATATCAGAGGAAGATAAAACGCTGCAATTTGAAAAACTCGGATATCAATAAGAAAAGCAAATGAACGAAAAATCAAATGCATAATTTCTTTGTCAAGGTATGAATGGCCATGATTTAGTTTTATTATGCAGAGAACACACTGACCTGATTGTTGTATAAAGCAGGGAGCACATTTACCTCAGTGTTGCATTATACAGATAACACATTGACCTGATTTTTATTTGGACGCAATAGCGTACAAATAATGTAGCGAGTTTTGCAAGTCAGTCTGTCTTAACTACGCTAGGCGGAGCGTCGTTGTATACAATCGATATTGGCCAATGAGAACGCACGCTTTGCATGAGCGACAGCACTCGTAGGCCTGCATTGCGTGCAGTAAAATTATGCAGACTACGAATGAGTGGGAACATTTGTATAATGGTAGAACGCTAGCTTAGAGATGGAGAGGTCCCTTGTTCGAATCCCGCCATGACTACTGGATTTTTTTAGCAAGAAATCTATCCCACATTTGCTCCTCTCGTGGAAATTGTGCATTGCATGCAAAATACAGTTAAATCATTTATTTGACTCGTAAAGAATTTTAACAAATTAAACTTGAATTCATTACATACCACTAAAATGTTTTGTCGAATTCTCAAATTGGCATAAATAAATTTGTAATCCGAAACACGCTTCTGAATTTTAATGTTAACGCGACATAAACAAAGTGTAGCTTCAAATAAACAGTGCTTCGTGTATTTTTGCCGTGTCTTTGTCTCAGTAAAAAGCGCGCGAAAACTATGCATCATGTACAACGTCACGTGAAATGTGTGGGTGTATTTATTGAACACCAAGTCAAGCGACATAATTGTGTTCAGTTGGAAAACCCTGTCTTTATTCGACATTATTTCATCACATCTTTTAATAGTCACTTATGCCGAAATACATTTGCTACTTAAAAAAAAGGCGAATGCTTATGTTTATGAAATTCTTGAGTTAACTATTAAAAATTGAATATACGGGATATTCTGGCCATGAAAAGCAACGGGAAAAGAAGTAAGTATGCAGTAATGGATACGAGTTGGGCAGATACGGATGCATTGGGGAATCAATCGAGTTGGGGTTATGCGTATCTATGTGTGAGAAAAAGTGTTCAGCAATGAAATAAATGTCTTTAACCATGACTTCATAGCTTTTTTCTTAAAGAGTCATAACGGACCAAAATAATGTCATAAATAACGTACAGAGGGGGTTCATCTCCCTACCCCCCCCCCCCCTCCATTGATGACGGCCACGGGGCATCGAAAAAAATCCTGTGGAAAGCATTGCGAATAAGTTGTGAAAAACAATACCCGTTAACAATTTGATGTGGTGCCAATTTAATTCCAGTGCATGTATATTTCATCGTATATATTTATAAAACTGATTTACACTCTTTTTTACAGCCGCGTGATAATAACCATTCACTATACATGTATGCAGCGTAAAAGCTGTGTTTTAAGAAACAGTGCGAAATTATTGCTGTCGTCTGCAATGTCAAGAGCCACGAGTTGGGCCAAAAACCAGGGCAATTAGCTTTTTTAAAGCTTGAAACAACTCAATCCAATTAAACATAGAATACAAATTGGCGACTGTGGATCAATAAGGCCTAGGAAATGATTCAATTCCGGCTCACAACAAGACATGATGCATTAAAAGTCTGTCATGTCGGCAAAACTGTTGCTCAATAATTAAAAGAAAATAAAGTATTGGATACACATAACACAACATGTATATGATTCTAGTCTTGTTATTCTTTAGCTAGGCATCCAAAATTCTAAAGATGGTTGCCAGTGCAGTAACCAATTGCGAAAGAAAAGAGACATATTGTTGTTATTTTATCTAAGTTATCTCTATAACATAATTATTAGGATAAACAGTGCATCCACAATTCGACCTGTGCTTTAAGACACACTCTTTATAAATTTGAATGGGTTGTGTTCATTTCAAACTTGTGATACAAAAACCTATAACATAATTTTTAAAACTGAGTTGCGTCTAAGATTATGCAATAGCGTACAAATTCGGTGCCTTCCGCGCTTTAATTGTATTATGCAGCCAACACATTAACCTGATTGCATTACGCAGCGAACACATTTCTCTGATTTTTGTATTATGCAGCAAACCTATTGACCTGATTTCGTTGCATTTTGCAGCCAACGCATTGACCTGAGTGTTGCAATATGAAGCAAACACATTCACCTGATTTAGTTGTGTTATGCATCGACCACATTGACCTGATTTAGAAGTATTATGCAGCGAATACATTGACCTGATTTAGTTGCATTTTGCTTCAAACACATTGAAGTGAGTGTTTAATTATGCAGCATTCACATTCAAGTGATTTAGTTGTTTAATGAAAAACAACACATTGACCTGATTGTTGTATTATGCAGTGAACACATTGACCTGTTTGATGCATTATGCAGTTAACACATTGACTTGATTTTTGTATTATGCAGTGAACACATTGACCTGTTTGTTGCATTATGCAGTGAACACATTGGCCTGATTGTTGTATTATGCAGTGAACATATTGACCTGTTTGTTGCATTCTTCAGCAAACACATTGACCTGATTGTTGCATTATGCAACAAACACATAGACATGAACGTTGCATTATGCAGCGAACACAATTTGATCTGATTGTTGTATTATGCACCAAACACATTAAACTGATTTAGTTGTTTATGCATTGAACACATTAACCTGATTGTTGCATTATGCAGCCAACACATTGACCTGATTTAGTTGTATTATGCAGCAAAAACATTGACCTAATTTAGTTGTATTATGCAGCGAACACATTGTCCTGTTCGTTGCAATATGCAGCGAGCACATTGACCTGTTTGTTGCGTAATGCAGTGAAAACATTGACCTGTTTGTTGCATTATGCAGCGAACACATTGATCTGATTGTATTATGTAGTGAACACATTGACCTCATTGTTGCATTATGCAGCAAACACAATTTGACACGATTTAGGTGAATTATGCGGTGAACACATTTACCTGATTTAGTTGCATTATTCAGTGAACATATTTACCTGATTGTTGTATTATGCAGCAAACATATTCACCTGATTTATTTGTATTATGCAGTGAACACATTGACCTGATTTGGTTGTATTTTGCAGAAATCATATTCATGTGATTTAGTTGTTTATGCAGCGAACACATTGACGTGATTTAGTTGTTTTACGCAGCGAACGCATTGACCTGGTTTATTTGTATTATGCAGCAAACACATTGACCTGACTTAGTTTTATTGTGCAACGAAAACATTGACCTGGTTTAATTGTTTTATGCAGCAAACACGTTGACAAGATTTAGTTGTATTATGCAGCAAAGGCATTGACCTGATTTTCAAAATCTCAATTTAAATAGGTTTATGTTAATTCATTATCTACGAGGCTGTCCGGTTACGGTTAGCGCAGTGGTTGGTTCATGTACTTCTCACTTCTGCAACCGGGATTCAATACCCATTCCCAGGGCACGTGAGTTTGGTAGGTGGTCACTATAACGGATAGGTAGGTTTCCTCTGGACAATCCGGTCCCCCCCCCTCCGCCCACAGCATAAGACAAAACCAAAATTGAATAACTTTCAGTAAAACCTAAATACATATGTAGCTGGAAACTAAAGCTTTAATTTAAAATTCGTTTCAACTTTCATGAGTCTAGTAATTAAATTAGGTAGGAGTGGTGGGACACACTATGGGTCTCCACATAATGCAGGCACTGTTCCGGAAGGACCTCATGCACTTAGAACATTATCTATGATTATAATCTTTTTTTTGTAACACCCCGCATCAATTTACGTAGATCACTTGTTTAAGCAATGAATGATTATCAGCATGTTTCTCAGCATGTGACATCCTGCCAATCTCTCTTAGAGTAATAGTTACGTCTACCTTAAGTCTCGAATAGCATCACGCACATCAGGGTGTTATACTTTACTACGCATGTATCACTGTTACCACATAGTGTTTTTTTTATTTTAATGAAGGACATGCCCACAAAAGCCAATAAGAAACATACAAATATAATTTAACACAAATTATGCTACATTTATGAATACAATCAGTCAATATGTTAGGGTCGAATGGTATAACAAGAAGGTATTTTACTCAAGTTCAAAATGTAATTCACGCACATGAAATGGAGAACAAACATAGGTTTCCCTCCTACCAGTTTATAATACAAACATTATAATAATTTTAAACAAAAAATAACCATACTAGTATTATGCATGAGGAATTTGAGTTAAAACCTATGTTACTATTTTTTTTATACCAGACGATGGGTATACAATGTATTAAATATTATAGTCTGATCGGGATATATGTTAATCCAATCTCATTCATATTCACATAATTCAGGGATTGTTTTCAATATTTAACAATTGCCATTAACGGGGGATGTGCCGAGTCGTGTAAGGACACACTCATCAAAGCGCAGAGCTATTTCCAGAGTATATCACTTAGATACGAAATGTGTTTGCAAAGCTTTCTTCCAGAAGACGTTAGCTATTGGTGGCAGAATGATAGATACAGCACTGAAATCACATTTGCTTCCTTTGACAGGCGTGGAAAGCACACTCCCCATAACAAAACCCCATATGCAATCATAGAAGATGTTCGTAATCATATAGAATCATTTCCTACTGTAGAAGCATATTACACACGCCAAGACACTAAAAAGCGTTTTCTACGATCTGATTTAAATATAAGTAAATTGTAGCAGGCAGGCAATACATATCAAGTTCAATGTATCGTACAATTTTCTGTGAGGAGTTTCACTATTCAGTCCATATAACCAAGAAGGACCAGTTTCAGACGTGTGCTGTGTATAGAAATAAGGAGATAGCAGGCGAGCTAACCACCGATTTGAAAATTGCTTTTGAATACCATATCAAAAGAAAAAACAGAGCTAGAGATGAAAAGAAGTTAGATAAGTCTCGTGCAAAACAAGACAAGTCATACCATGTTGCAACATTTGATTTACAGGCTGTTTTACCGATTCCATGTTCTCTTGTGCGTAAAGTTTATTATAAAAGAACGCTCAATTGTTGCAATCTTTCCTTTTATTATTAACAAAACGCAAGTTCGACATGGTTTTTGTGGAATGAAACTGAAGGGAAACGAGGCTCTTGTGAAGAGGGAACTTGTCTTTTGACTTACATGAAATCTCTTCCTATCACAGTAGAGAATGTTTGTTTTTATTCTGACTGTTGTTGTGGTCAAAATCGAAATAGGGTTGTTACTGTTGCATTGATGCATGCTTAAGAGAAATGTAAAAACATAGAGACACTATTGAACAAAAGTATTTAGAAAGTGGACATACCCAGATGGAGTTGTGATAGTGTACATGCTTCGATAGAACGAGCATTGAAGAAACGTACATCGGTATATGTACCAAGCCAGAGAGAAGAAATTGTTAAGGTTGCACGAAAAAGAAATCCGTATGTTGTAGTGCCGATGAAACACTATGACTTTTTAGATATCAATCATGAAGCCAAATATGTACTACCGTTAAACGTTGTAAATGTAAGTGGACAAAACGTTTTATGGACACAAATAACATGGATAAAACTGCAAAAAAAGTGATCCGGGGCGTGTGTTTTTAAGAGCAGTTTCGATGACACCAGTTTTCAGTGTGTGCAACTAAAATCCTCAAGGAAAGAACCTTCTATAAAATGTGACTTAAAACCCTTGTATGATGCTAAACGTCCAATTACAGTAGCAAAGAAAAAAGACCTGCTATCACTTTGCTCTGATGAATAATTCCTTCAGAATATGACCAGTATTTCAAGGATATTCCATCTGATAAGACAACTAGGGACAGTCTTCCAGAACCAGATACAATGGAAGAAAGTGAAGATTCAAATGTGGAATAGAAAATCTGAATCTTGACTTTCTTCCATTGTGAGGTTGGAGACAAACTAGTCCATACTGATTGAAATATATGTATTGTTACATGTGTATGTCCTGTTAAAATCTAGAATGCAAAAGGAAATAATGATGTACTTCTGTATAATAATATCTCGTATTATGAATACTAATATGAACTTGTGCTAAGTGCACATGTTTCGTTCAGTCTCTCAAAATAGATGCATAGCACAGGGCTGTTTTGTCTTAAGGGCACTTAGACCTGTATGGCATAGGAAAAGCAGGGTACTATTCTTATGCTAAGTAGCACCAAGTGCACTTAACACAGTGGCACACAGAAAATATATATGTTTTACCTTTATGCCATAATGAAGTAAGTGCTATTTTGAATACAAAAGCATTAAATATTGTATGCAATTCTATGATATGTTTATAATGCCATAACAATACTTTAACCTAATATTGTAACATAATATTATGCTTATATTCATATTCAAATAAAAGCTGTAGTTTGTCAAACCTTCTTTTGCGTTTTTCACCACTATTTGAAAAATGGACTTATTACGTTCTGGCTCTATCCCCTCGATATGTTTGAGTGAAATAAGTGAAATTATGCCCCTTATTAATTTATTGCATTATTTGCCGTTGACTTAATAAGATATAATACACACAAAAACCGTGCGTGGAGCGTGAAACTAGTGTTTCTATTCATTAATTATTAATCAGAAGCAACTTCACAGACAACTGACACAACGCTAATTAATTACACAACAATGTAAGGTAAACAATGATTTGTGGTAGATGTTAAAAACGTCGTAGAAGTAGTAATTTCTACGTACCATTTACTTGATATTACGCAGAATTCATGGTGATTTTGTAATGTACGCTAACCTGTCAATAATACCCGCAAGGGGAGTTAAACAGTATAGATACATAGATGGATAGATAGGTAGGTAGGTAGGTAGGTAGGTAGGTAGGTAGGTGGGTGGGTGGGTGGGTGGGTTTTGGGTGGGGTGGTAGGTGGGTGGGTGGGTAGGTGGGTAGGTTTTGGGTAGGTGGGTAGGTGGGTATGTAGGCAGGCAGGCATGCAGGCAGGCAGGCAGGCAGGCAGGCAGGCAGGCAGGCAGGTAGGTAGGTAGGTAGATGTTCAAGTGAAATCGCGAAATGACGATACGAGATAGCGATATGAAACGTTGTCAATGCGACATTATTTGTTTGATAATTTGTGTATTAAAAATGTAAAAAATTGAATTTTAAATGAAGTGTTTGTTGATTGTTTTCTATTAATAAAGGTCGTGAATGTGACGAGTATATCGAGGATTTTACAGAACCAGTTGCGATCATGACAACGCCTGATGATACGGTTACAAAACGCCTGTCATCCACGGAAATGACCCAGTCTGTAACGATCACAAAGCCCACGTCATCCACGGATATGACCCAGTCTATTGATACGGTCACAAAGAGCACGTCATCCCTGGAAATGACCCAGTCTGTTACGGTCTTAAATCGCACGTCATCCACGGCAATGACCCAGCTTGATGGCAATACAACCACGCTTCCAAATGGTATACTAGTATTGCATTAGAATTGCGTCATTTTGATTCAAACACTATTAACTAGACAATTCATGGGTGGTGTATTAGCTTACAAAATTAAAATTAACGTGTGCAAAAAAGTGAAAACCCACATTTCAATCACCCATAGGACATTCCTTGTTTTTACGATTTTTTTAAAATAAAATGCAGTGCTGAATTACTTTACTTCACTCGTGCTAGCCTATTAACAAATATTTTACTAAGTACGTAACCGCTTTATATGTACGCTTGAGGAAAGGCTTTCATTATTTAGCAAAAAATAAATGTTAGGTTTGTCTTTATTGAATAAGAAATTGATTGAAAAAAATGCATACATTTCCAGGAGACAAGGGAATGCCTTCAGAAAAAGGAGGACATGAAGTTAATGAAAAGGAAAACGCCTTCACATATTGTTTAGACTTGCTCAGGCGCGGGTATACTGCTAATGGTGTTTACTCCATCCACCCAACGTCTTTATGGAGGCCACTTCAAGTCTACTGCGATCAAACAACGGCTGGAGGTGGGTGGACCGTGATCCAAAGTCGCCAAGACGATTCAGAAAACTTCACAAGGCCCTGGATCGATTATGCTTATGGATTCGGATCCCTGCAAGGTGAATTCTGGCTCGGGAATGAGTTCATTCACCGACTTACTACAACCGTACCCCACGAACTGAGAATTGAGTTGCAGGATTTTGAAAATGACTGTCGCGTGGCGGAGTACGGTCGCTTCGTTGTGGGACCAGAATCAGATCTTTATAGATCATCGATTAAATTCTTAAGTGGGAATGTCACAGATTTGTTTTTTGCACACGACAATCTGCAGTTTTCGGCTGCTGACAGTGGCCCTTCAAAGGCATGTGCAGTGTCCTACAAAGGCGGGTTCTGGTACGACAAGTGTCATGTGGTGAACATAAACGGGCTATATCTTAAAGGAAAACACGATTCATATGCTGACGGTGTCAACTGGTATGGATTTAGGGGATATCATTATCCTCTAAAATTCTCCGAAATGAAAATCCGACCTCATTAAACATCAGTTACCAGGAGTTAAAAATACGGAATCCGGATAGGGCCAAGTTGATTGCTGTGTGTCGACCTTGGAGGTCGACGCACGACATTCTCGCGACATTCTCTCGACGCTCAATACGACGCGCGACAATCATGCGACAATCAATATTTGAGTGTATCATATCGCGCTGGGTTTTAGAAAAAAAACGCAGAAAATCTTGACTGTCGACTGATTGGTCGCGCGTCGTATTGAGCGTCTAGAGAATGTCGCGAGAATGTCGTTTGCCGACCTTCGAGCGCGACACTCGACATTCTCGCGACGCCCAATACGACGCGCGACAATCATGC